>NW_015505481.1:1643556-1740957 GCF_001515645.1 Sinocyclocheilus grahami | reverse complement strand
TAAAAAAAAAAAAAAGCCACTGCACAAAACAAATCCCAGCCAGGTCCGTCACTTTTTTGGGTCCCCTTGAAACATTTCCGTTGTGGTCCGTGCTATTTGCAGCGTGTTTCTTCATTTGCATGTGTTGTGAGGATTTGCAGCGAGTCTGTTGTCAAACTGATGAAGATGTTTTCTTAATTTGCTGGAGTTTTTTAAATTTGCATGTGTTTTCTTAAGTTGCAGCGTGTTGAGCTCTCTCGGCCACCGTAATTTTCAATTATGATAATAACACGTTTTTTTGAGGAGCAAGCAAGCATATTAGAATGATTTTGTAGAATCATGTGACACTGAAGAATGGAGTAATGGCTGCTGTTGCTTTTTTTTTTTTTACTGTAAATTTTGTGATCAGATAAATGCAGCCTGGTCAGCGTGAAAATAATTCTTTCACAAACATTTAAAATCTGACCTCAAAACATTTGAATGGTAGTGAAAGTAAATAAGTGCAGGGTGAAGTAAAGATATGGTCACAAAGATATGGTCCAATGTATTTACTTGTGAGCAAGTTATTAGTGTATGTACTGTAAAAGGATTTGTTTTAAACAAATGTATTTTTTTACTCTTATAGTATATGATTATTGTACTTTACACTGTGATTAAAAGTTGTTTTTAACCCTCAATTTTTTTTTTCTTTTTAGTCTTTTATTACATTCATGATGATGTTACCCCACCTTGGATGACGCGTAAGTTTACAGTCACACTCATTTTATTATCTTGTTTTAAAGCATATATAGCACTGTTTTTTAATTCCTGTCAGATTTCCACCATCCTCCTAATAAAAGTGACAAAAATCCCCCCCCAAATTTTTTCAAATATATTTATACTAATGTATTCTGTTCTTCTTGCTTTTCCTTGTCTTTTATTCCTATTCAGCATTTCAGCCAGACCTGCAAATCATGCTGATCTTCTCTGTTTGTGATGCTGCTAAAACCTGTTTTTAAAATCCTCTTAATTTGCCGAACACAGGATTAGGGAACATTCATGGGAATATAAGCGTCTGCATAAAGACGGTCTTTTGCACGTGACAGAAATTTGGTATGATCAGTGATAAAACGTCATATAAGGATAATATACTGTATGTGGAATAAATCAAGGTGTAATAAGCGTCAGATATTTACAAATGACCATATTTCAAAATATGTCACTGTTACATTAATGTTAAATTATTATTATTATTATTATTTTATTCTATTATAATACTAATGAGATCATTTAAAAATTAAAGACTCATCAAAACAATACAATAAGACCATTTTTCAAACTGAACACTTACATTTTCCTAAAGAGATTTATCAGAATCCTTGCTCGTCATATGCAATTATCCATCATTGCTTCACTCAAATCCTCTTTTTTTTCTAACTGTCTGATTGTCATTTATTTTCCAGGATAAACAAGACTTGTTTCTCCTACACACCCCCCCACACACACACACTCACACACACACTTAATCCACTTTACCAACAATTCTCCCAAAAATGACCATTCTGTCATCATTTGCTGACTCTCATGTTGTTCCAAGCCTGTATACTGTTATTTTGTGGAACACAAATAATCTTTATGCTGCTCTTTTCCATAATAACAATAGTGACCACCTCAAAGTGAACTTTGGTAATCATAAAAATAATCCATATCAGTTTGGTTGCATGGAAATTCTCTATTTGTGTTTCACAGAAAAAACATGACAGTATACAGGTTTGGAACACCACAAGAGTAATTAAATTATGCCGAAAATGTTCATTTTTGGGTGAACTATCCCTTTAAAACTTATGAGTACATTTGAGCTGACAGTCAGCAGTCTCTTCTGTCAATTCTGCAACATGATACAAATTATGTTTAAGCCATAATTTGTAGACGGCTCAACTAGAGCACAGTAAGAGTATTAAGCTTAATGCTAACAACTGCTCTCTCTCTCTCTTTGTGTCATTTTCTCCACAGTAATCGTGACAGTGTCTCTGATGCTGCTCTTCCTGATCCTGTACGGCCTCTACATTTACCTGTACAGGTATAAAGGCAGTTACCACACTAATGAACCGAAGCAGCTGGAGTCCCCCAGCTCCGCTCGGCCCCTCACTGATACTCTGCGCAAGGATAGAAAGAACCTGCCGGAAATACAGGAGGAAAGTCCCAATGAATAACACAGACTGAGAAATGTCTGGAGGAAAAGAGAGGAGTGCTGGTGATTATGAGGGAGGTAAATGGTGAAGACTGAGGAATGAGTTGCAAATGTGATTTTTTTAATGTATCTTTTGCCTTTATGGTAATGTAACTATATTTATTTTTCTGTCCCATTATTTGTACAGTGTAATCTGATATTTGGTGCTTTTGGCAGGGTTCAAAATAAGCAGGCTAGAGACAATTTACCATCTGATCAATGAGCACTAGCAGTGCAGGCCGACTGAAGTGCCTCAGCAACATTACAAGAAACTTTGAAAGATCGATCCAGGGTTCCCACGGTCATAGAGATATCAGGAAATATCAGGGTATTTAAGAACTGTGATTTCCAGGCCTAGAAAACAGTATTGGAAATGATTACAATCATGGAAAAGTCTTGGAAATGCGTGTTGTAAATATATATTTATATAGTCATGACCATCACAATTATATTTTATTGGTTAGAAATTAGATTTTTGTGTGGAAATTGTTTTTACAAAATCATTATTATTTTTAAATATCATAAACAACTGGAAAAGTCGTGAAAATTAATAAAATCTTAATTCACGTTCATTTCTGTAGTCTGTAATATAAATCTTTGTAGTTATGCCCATCTCAAAAATATTTTATTGGTTACAAATTCACTTTTTGTGAATGCAATCTCAATAAAAACGTTTTAAAAATCTATCTTTTTTTTATCACAATTGGCTGGGAAACCAGAAAAATTAAAATTGATTAAAAAATCTTGAAAAGAAGAAATTCCTGTAGTCAGAATAAATCTTTTTTAGTTATGCCCATAAAATAAACAGCATACTGTAATACAAATCTGTATTTAAAAAAAATCATAAATTACTGGAAAAAATTGAAAATGAATTGGTGTAAGGGTGTGGGAACCCTGTATATACTAAGTGAAAGTTTTGGCTCATTATTGTGTGTACTGGCAGAAGTAGTGTGTTCGATAGCCATGTTGTTGTGTTCATGAGAGAATCCACACAAAATGCAAAACAACAACCTTCAGAGTACAGTGCTTGGAAAATGTGATCTGTTTTAACATCACTGAAACTTCATTAACGTATGGAGGAATTAGCTCAGACATAGCTAATGGTATATAAGTATTTACATGTGACCCTGGAGCACAAAACCAGTCTCAAGTCGATGGGGTATATTTGAAGCAATAGCCAAAAATACATTGTTTGGGTCAAAATTATATATATTTTTTTTATGTCAAAAATCATTAGGACATTAAATAAAGATCATGTTCCAGGAAGATATTTTGTAAATTCCCTACCGTAAATATATTCAAACGTCATTTTTGATTAGTAATATGCATTGCTAAGAACTTTATTTGTACAACTTTAAAGGCGATTTTCTCAATATTTTATCATTCCTGATATTCCAATAGTTATATCTCGGCCAAATAATATCCTGTCCTAACAAAACATACATCAATGGAAAGCTTATTTATTCAGCTTTCTGATGATGTTATTGACCCTTATGACTGGTTTTGTGGTCCAGGTTCACATATGTGTGTTTTACTACTGTCTAAAATTGGTTGCAGCGCGTATAAGAGATGAAGAGTCAATGGCATTGAATGGCTTCAGCTTCTTTAGAGCACAATGACATTAATGTGCTGAACAATAATGTCTCTGGGGAAATATTATTTCTGTGGCATATCAAAAACTGCAGAAAGGTGTTTTTGTGATAGTAGCCATGTTACATCTTGCTTGTGAACAGCATTATGTGGTATAAGATTCATAAAGATTGGGATATTTTTTACCTACCACACAGTAGGCCTCATGAAACAAGCAGAAGGAATTTTAGCTCCATGAAAGATTTACATAGAAATGTTTCTTGACTAAAGCCCAGTTGTGTTGTACTGTATGTCTCAGGGTTGGTAACGGCATGGCATAGAGAGCTACATGTTCTTCTCACTGCTGCTCCAGCAACACACACCAGCCTTTTCAAGCCGTTCGCTAGACTTTTTGACTCTGAAATAACGTTTCAGTTTATACAAACCTAACAGTACATGAATGAGGGCAGGTAAAAAAACTGTGTTGTGTTTGAGAGTGTGTCTGATTATAATGATGCCACAGATCAGTGTTTGGAGTTGAAGCTTGTCTTTTCAAGAGAGTTCTTCCTGTGGGCCAAAGCAAAGCGATATAGTTTCTTATAATAGAGTATAATGATGTCATACTTCTGTTCAGTCTACATCGTATTCATATCACGTGATTGATGATGAAGCATTTTAGACCAGTGATTCCCAACAAGGATGTCAAATATATATATATAAACTTATTGGAATATCTTTTTTCAGTTAATTTTTAAGGAGAAAAAAAAACTTGTAATGTGTGCAAGTTTTATATTTTTGTGGTGTTTTTCATCCATAATTCAGGTTTTTCTTTGAATTAATTTATAAGTGATGATGGGGTAATTTTTCCTTATTTGATGGGTCTATTGGCTACATAAGAAAAAAAAACTGTTTGGGAAACACTGTTTTAAACAGTCTGCACTTTTTATGGTGTGGAGCTTCTGTGGGCTGAATGTGTTCACTTGTAATTGTGGAGCCTATAATCTACATATTGATCAGAAAAAGGATCAACAATAACAGAAATACTAAAATAGCATCTTTAGAATATTAGAGGAACAGCAACCTTAATGTGTTATGGTGGTTTGTTACAGGTAGATTTTGGACAGAAATAATCATAAAGCAGCTGATATTTTTTACACGAGGTCACATATGAAAGCTTTCTCGGCATGAAACACTGAGCAGTTCAGCACAAGTCTGATTATCGAGGTCAAGAGGCTTTCACACATCACAGACGGGCAGTGGATGAAAGACTCCCATGTATAAAGTCATGGTTTTTATACATTCATTCATGTGTTTGCTGTAGGACACCATTATTGCTGCTGCTGCTGCTTCTTAGCTGTTTTGATGGCGGTCTTACCAAGAGTTTAGAGCACTTCCATCATCTTTCCAGATGTAAAATGAGCTATTAAAACAAAAGAGCAAATAAGGTAGAACACATCTTTAGAAGCTATGCATTTTGCATGACTACTGCACTTTTCATCGAAATGCAATACGAAAAAGAAGAATCCGCTGCTTCCAGTGCCAGGCACATGTTCTTTAGTCTGTTTCTTTAACAGAGCCATAAGAGCTTTTATCAAAGAGATCACATAATATTCACCCACAGATTATGCTGTTTATGTATATGTATAAATAAAGTGTACTTCTCTTTTTATCATTCTAATTTGTACAAAAAAGGCAGGCATGCGAGAGTGTTTTGAATAGGTGAGTACTGAATGAATAAGTCCAGCTTTAACCTCATGACCTCTGCCAGGTTTTGTCTTGTTTTTATTCTTTTGTTTTATGTATCCCTCATTCTTTTACTTCTTCCCTTCTATCGTCCTCTAAACCAGTGGAATATGGACTTTCAATTCATTTTTACTTTGAAGAGTGTCTTGAATGAAGAATGAAATGCTACTGTAAAGAAATATTAAATTTAACAGGGACAAACACCTCTCAAGAGTCTCTTCCTACTTGACATTTTCTTTAAAAACTATACAGTCGGTATAAATGAGTGAACACCAACACCAAAGTTTGGTAATGCTCAGACAAAAGTAAATGTAACCCACAGTCTGTTCCAGATGAATGTTAATGTCAAATGAGAAGCAAGCGGACTGAGTAAATTACAGTGATTGAGGGCTGGTATTCAGCACTAGCTCGTGTGATGTATGTTTGTATAAATGAGGTATTGTGTGTTAATACTGCAGCTAATAGGAGAGTTACCTCATTGACATACATTTGACTGAATGTTTGAAGAAAACAACATCACTTATTAGCACACATGGAGGTCCATTTGTTTCATTTGAAGAAATGTATTACTTAATACGCGACCTTCACCTCTGTTTTGTAGGGTATTGTCTTTTTTTCATTTTACATTTAATGACTTTTTTCATGTACATACTGTATAAATGCACTAATTCACTGTGAAGCATTTTCTTCATCTTTTCCAAATGCACTACATATGTAATTCAAGTCCTATTTGAACAAATCTGAAATCTTGTAGGCCATTTTTCTTGTGGATAAACTTTAAGAATTCCACTCTGCCTGACATGTCGGTGACAATAGTAGCTGTATGTACCTTTTGTGCAAACAGCCAACTTTGTTAACAGTGGCTATTTCATGAACCTAACCCACTGTTTCTCAGGCAATTTATCCATAGTGCAAATAACATTGATTTTTTAAACACTTTTTTAAAGTAGCATCTATCACTATTTGCACTGTAAACAAGATGCTATTTGTTGCTATTTGTACTTGGTGCAAACATACCATTTAGGTAAAATACCCTTTAAAGGGGTCATATAATGCTACATGCACTTTTACAAGTTGTTTGAACTGTTTCACCGCTGGAGCAGATGTAGACAAGAATGACTCCAAAGCGATTGAGGTATCCTGTTGTTGGATGTAATAATGAACATAGCAGTCGTCATTTACTCCCGACATCTGAGCCGCTGAAGACGCAGTGGATTTTGTTCTTTTTTGAAGGGAATGTGCCCCCGATCTACATAAATGCGTCTATGTTCGCGCAAATCATTCGTGATCCAGCTTCACCTACAGAAGAAGTGAGTGTAAGGTTTTTTTAACGAATCTTTGCAAATCGCCTTTCCTAATAATGTGCTAATTAGCAAGTTTCACGATGAATGCAGCTAATGTAAACAGGCTCTCTGAGAGTAGCTCGGAAGAGAGAGGCGGGGTCAGCAGAGCTCATTAACATTTAAAGGAAAATGCTACAAATCTGCATGCTCTGAAAAGAGCTGTTTTTGACGGTAAAAGAAAAGGTGTTTTTGACACTACCATTGAGAAGTTTTAACCAAACTATGTTACAGACTTTTCATTAAGACCCTAAAGAATCATATCAACTTGTGGAAAATGGGCATCCTATGAACCCTTTAAAGGTATGGGGTCAATAAGATTTTTTTCAAGGCTGCATTAATTTGATCAAAAGTGACAGTTAAGTGAATAAATAAATATATATATATATATATATATATATACACACATACACACACACTGTAGGTAATAACATGTTAAGTGCCGTCCATTATTTAGTCGTAAATAAGGTACAAAGATGTACCTTTTAGCTTTTGCCATGACAGCTTCGTACCTTTTTTCCGAGAGTATAATATTTCACTGTATTTACTGATGTTTTGGTCAAATAAATGCAGCCTTGGTGAGCATGAGACTTAATTCCAAAACATAAAAAAATTGTACACCCCAAACCTTTGAACGGTACAGTAAACTGCATCTGCTGAGGGTAAATGAATACTGCGTACATTATTTGTTATATTATTTGTTATCATTGTGATCTCAATGATCTTTTATTACCACTGTGCTCTTGAGGTTGATTCAGGGGAACTGCATGTTCTGTGAATGCAAAGCATTTGCCAAAATAATTCCCATGAAAATCTCAAAAGTTAAAGTTGAACTAGTTTCATGGAATCTGACAAAATAATGGTATCCTCTTACAAGCAGGAAATTTCAGGTTTGTGGCCAGGTGTGACAAGGTGTTCATTTTGAGTTTTCCTAATTCTTTAGTTCTGGTTTTGTTTGTGTCAACCTCATTGTAAATGACCATGACTGTGTAGAATCAACACAAATCCCTAATGACGCTTTAATAAAAGAAGCCTGAAGGAAAGACAAACTCTGAGGACTCTTTCTATAATGGATTCCAGATAGGTGCATATCTTGTTTTTGTCATTCGACAAAATTCATGTCTGATAGAGTTAAGTGTATCCAACATATATACCTGCTTTTAAATGCATCTGAAAATCCAATTACACTTGCCTTTTTCAGAAAGCTCAGTGTTTTTGGATAAAAAAATATTTCAGATAAAAATGTAACTACAGTATTGTTTTTTCTTTTACAGCTTTTCAAAATTATTGCCCATATTTGTATTTAGTGGGCATATGAAATGCAGTTACGATTCTAGGGCATGTTAAACAAATATGATCATTTGGTTTAGTTCTTTATTTTACATCAAATGTAACATATGACAGTGAAACCCAAACCCTAACCCTTGTTAGGCCGATTTTGTACACTCTTCAAAAAGTCTACTAAACAAATGTAATTTAAGTCACTCTTTAGCTCACAGTTCACATTCAGTCTGTCGGTTTCTATGGTTACTTGTTTTGTTTATTTCAACAGAACATTAACAATATTTGACCCCATACAGTTTACACAGAGATGAAGATTAACTGCCTTAGTGCTATGTTAGCTAGAATGCTAATCTCTGACAACATGAGCCAGCTTTGTGCAATACAGCAAGCAGCTTACAGCTGAAAGAGAGAGAGAGAGAGAGAGATAGATAGATAGAAGAGGTGTGCACATTACAGTAACAGGTTAACATCAAATGACACCAGGTTGCAGACGAGTTTACTGAAGTTTGTTCTAAAGAGAGAAGATACTGACCTGACTGACTATAAGTGCAAATGTAACTATGAAATACTGCTTGATGTTTTGCACAACAGAATATTCTGACCAGAAACAATGACGGCTAAGTGTCATGCATTCAGTTTGCAGTTACAGTATATATATTGAGCATATAGAGCAGGGTTCCTCAAATCTTACCCTGGAGGGCCAATGTGCTGCAGAGTTTAGCTCCAACCCTGATCAAACTCACCTACCTGTGATTTTCTAATAATCCTGAAGACATTGATTAGCATGCTCAGGTGTGTTTGATTAGGGTTAGAGCTAAACTCTGCAGGAAAGTGGATCTCGTGGGCCAGATTTGAGGATCCCTGATATAGAGGTTATAGCTATTTCAAAAGCTGTTTACAGAGCCTTATGAATGGAGAGATAGGATAAAAAAAATTTAAAAAAACTTCACGACAGTTGTCTGAACTTTAATTTTTCCTTCCATGACAGAGAAAATGGTGCCGTCTATCAATATCCTGTGTTATTGGCCATATAGTGCAAATGTGGAGGAGTGGATTTGTAAATCTGAGGACACCTTTTGGATTCTTTAGGTCATCATAAACGTTATCTCAAAGAAGTAAACAAAAACGCTTGTTCAGACAAGTCAATTAAACCACAGGTTAAGGTAATGACATCACCATCTGACTGCATCATCAAATCAATCTGTGATGTCAGTGAAGTGCAAAGCATTGTGGGTAGGCAAAAATGTTACCAGGTAAATGAGGACACACTCAAGGAAAGTGTGTCTACACAATGTCGATTTCCCTCTCAATACCCACATACTTCAATGCATCCGCTTGACTGTATCTAAGAAGCAGGAAAAATAAAATGACACCACAAAATGAAATGAAACTGCATATATGAGTGTCTATTTGTGATGTAATGGTATTGCGGAAACAAACAAAATATACCTGTAGTCAAAAAAGAGCTCTTCTCCTCGCTGTATAGCTCGCTTAGCAAAGATTCCAATGCGGTGATCACCATTAACCATGACGACTGTAATAATAACCAACACCACACCAACGTGCTTAATAGCTTCAACACAAAGTTCTTTGATATTTATGTGATGAAATAAAGTACCTTTTGCGTAACAATTGGGGTTGACGGAGTGGTTGGCGAATCGTATTTTATTCCCTTTTCGAGTGGCATCCACTACAAAGTCTGGAATGATATAAAAACACTATTTTAAAAATACCAAATTGACATCTAAAAGACAACTAGAATAGAACAAAACAGAACATAATCGAATAGAATAGAATAGAATAGAATGAGTGAGTGAGTGAAGCCGATACCATTGTTCAAGTTGAACAGAAAACTGGACATGTACTTGTCATAAATTCTACCCCTCCTGTCTGCTTCATCCTGGGAAATAAGCTACACACACACACACACAATGCATTTATCAGATCACTAAGAACACAACTTTCATAAAAATCACAACAGCTAGTGCTCATTATCAGGGGTGTGTGTGATTTCCACACACCTCTCCACAGTACTCGGATATTAACTCATTCTTCTGGACTGGCTCTTTGATAAATGTACCCCACCCTGCAACATCAGATGGCGCCAGGAGCAGGTGCTGGCAAACAGGTTAAACAACATTTATATCACTAAAGCATCTTGTGTATCAATTATTTCCCTTTTGAATATCAGCATGTTGGCATAAGATATTGGATAAATACTAGATAGATAGACAGATAGAACGACATAATGGTAGAACGATGGAATGATAAAATGACGGACAGATAGACAGATAGATAGACAGACAGACAGACAGACGGACGGACGGACGGACGGACAGAGACAGACAGACAGACAGACAGAGACAGACAGACAGACAGACGGATGGACGGACGGACGGACAGATAGATAGATAGATAGATAGACAGACAGACAGATGGATAGATGGATAGATAGACAGACAGACAGATAGACAGACAGACGGACAGACAGACGGATGGACGGACGGACGAACGGACAGATAGATAGATAGATAGATAGACAGACGGATAGATGGATAGATATACAGACAGACGAATAGATAGACAGACGGACGGACGGACATAGATGGATCGATGGATGGATGGATGGACGGATGGATGGATGGATGGACGGACGGACGGACGGACAGATAGATTGATAGATAGACAGACAGACGACGGAACGGATAGATAGACAGACAGACAGAGATACAGACGGACAGACAGACAGACAGACAGACAGACAGATAGACGGACAGACGGACAGACAGACAGACAGACAGAGACGGATGGATGGATGGATGAATGGATGGATGGATGGATGGATGGACGGACGGACGGACGGACAGATAGATAGATAGATAGATAGATAGATAGATAGATAGATAGATAGATAGATAGATAGATAGATAGATAGATAGATAGATAGATAGATAGATAGATAGATAGATAGATAGATAGATAGATAGATAGATAGATAGATAGATAGATAGATAGATAGATAGATAGATAGATAGATAGATAGATAGATAGATAGATAGATAGATAGATAGATAGATAGATAGATAGATAGATAGATAGATAGATAGATAGATAGATAGATAGATAGATAGATAGATAGATAGATAGATAGATAGATAGATAGATAGATAGATAGATAGATAGATAGATAGATAGATAGATAGATAGATAGATAGATAGATAGATAGATAGATAGATAGATAGATAGATAGATAGATAGATAGATAGATAGATAGACGGATAGACAGACAGACAGACGGATAGACAGACAGATAGACGGACAGAGACAGACAGACGGATAGACAGATAGACAGACGGATGGACAGACAGATAGACAGACAGACAGACAGACGGATAGACGGATAGATAGACAGACAGACAGATAGATAGACAGACAGACAGACAGACAGACAGACAGACAGACAGACAGACAGACAGACAGACAGATAGATAGATAGATAGATAGATAGATAGATAGACAGACGGATAGACAGACAGATAGATAGATAGACAGACAGACAGACAGACAGACAGACGGATAGACAGACAGACGGACAGACAGGTAGATAGACAGACGGACAGACAGACAGACGGACGGACAGACAGAGATAGACAGACAGATAGATAGATAGATAATTTACAGTGTCAGTGGAATGTACGTCATACCTTCTTGAGTCCTCTCTGAATGCTGCAGTTCTTACAGGAGACCTGTTTGATGTCCCAGTGGTCTGCGGCCCCACAGGTCATGCAGAGGTCAGGGTCACACTCCCGCACCGCCAGGTAACACGGACACTGCTTGGTGTTGCACTGAGTCTTACAGCGACAGCCAGGAAACCGGTTCTGACCTAGAACAAAAACCCAGAGCAGAACTTGGCTAAAGTGACCTGTGAATGTTTGAGGTGTTCTTATACCGAAAATAAATAGATGTTCAAAATCACGTAGTCTGAGTAAATGTCAAAATGGTACAACAATTTATTAGAGTTAAAGTGTGTCATTTCTTCACTGCTTGTGTTGTTGGTGCCCCCTCGTGGTGTATAGACATAAAACAGGAGAAATATTTGAGCAATGGACAGAAATGTAATTCTATAGATATTATATATCTACACAGTACATTTTTACATTTAGTTTAAGATAAGATAAAGTGAGAGAGAAAGGAAAAGACGTAATAGTACATACAGTAAGAACTCCAATAGCCTTTCTTCAAATTCTTATTAAATATAAAAAAAGAAAGGATTATTTTACTTATTAAATGTTCTGAAACAAAAGGGGCTGTTTTTCCCTTTATTGTAGAACAGTGTAATACGGTATACTTGAATTAGAATATATTTCATAAGTTTGTATGTGTGTGTGTATACTGTATGTTCGTTTGTGTTGAACTCACACTCCCGATCACACTGGCAGAATTTTTCACAAAAGTTTTGTGTCATCACACACGAGCAGGAGCTATCACATGGGTGCTCAGGGTGGTCACATGGCTGATAATTGTACACTTGATTGGACGAGTTGTCTGTAAGACAAATAGAAAGGGAAATGAGAACAATTCGTTCTGAACAAAGACTTTCCAATATGGTTCCAAAAATGTGTGATTATTACATACATCAGTGCAGTTACTTTTCAGAAACTGCACTCACAAAGATGCTAACATTTTACAATAAGGTTTGATTAACATGTATTATTAACAAACACCAATTACCTATCATCAGCATATAGTGTAGATTAATAAATGCTTAAAAGTCTTAATAAATAAAAAGTCTTACAGCATTAACTGTTAAAAATGAACCTTATTGTAAAGCCTTACTGCCATTTCAATATTTAACAATCATATTTAATAGATTAAAAATAAACAAATATTTTAGAACTGAATTATACTGACTATAATTACTATGATGATAATAGATATGCTTTTTTTGTGCAAATTTTTAACACCATTCCAATATTCTGACTGACTTTTAAATACTTTAAAATACTGAAAATACTTGTGTTGCAAATAAAATTACAATAAATGTTACATGAAGAACTGAAACCTTTAGAATATTACATTTTTTTGTTATTCTACCATGTTTAATATTTGTTTGCTAAGTCTTAAAAAGTCTTTGTTTCTGTGTTGAAAGTGAATAAATAATTTCTAAAGTACATGTGAAATAAGCACATGCACATGAACAAACCATTAAACTGATTATTTATTTGTCCGACTACTAATCGCCAGCCAGAATAATCTCCCTAACTACAGACATCTCCATGACTTTTCCCTCTGTTTGTCCAAACCTCGTCTCAGTCTGGTATTGAAGTTGAGAGTCTTACCTTTCTTCAGCTGTATCTTTGCCCATAATCTATCAAACAAACAGAAACATAGTTGAGCTCTAATGTTAGTATTTTGCTGTCTGTGTAACATCCAGAATCTGACAGCCAGGTGTGGTGTGTTAACATCTTGCCTGTGCTTTCTTTTTTTCTTCTGAGGTGAGATCCCACCATCCTCCAGCGGGACATGGTGAATCAGCACCTCTTTCACTGCAAACTCGTAAACCTGACAGAAAGTCATACATAATCACATGAGACAGAGCATTGCAACATGTTACACACACACACACACACACACACACACACACACACACACACACACACTCACACTCACACACACACACTGCATCACAATCCAGTGAACACTTAATGGGCGTTAGTCAGAACTCTGAAACCCAGCTGAGACGTAACCGCTCATTATCATGTTGATCTTTGCCATATGAGCTCTCACACACACTTTAACACGCACATACACACACAAACACACAATCAAAACAACACTCTTCTAGAAAAAGATTTGGACCATTCCCTAAATGAAAGAAAAACACATAATTTGAGGTAATCGCATTTCCAGTTAGCCAAACCACAGTCTTTCTGGGAAAAACACACAGGCACACATGCACACAGTCATACATTTAAACGCACACATTTTTGTCGTCTCTGCTTCTGAGTATATACTGTAGAACTTTCTGCACATTTAATACATTTTAATTCAATTTAGATCTGCATTAATAATCTCCTTTACCAGTGAGTTACCAGACGATACATTATCAAACTAGCAAAAGACACATATATAACCTCCTGTTCATTGTCATTTGTGTGCGTACCTCTCTACATGTCTTGGTACCAATGAGTCGTGCAATAGAGCAGAAGTTGTTGTAATATGTGCCGTGCAGGACTCTGAACAGAGACTCCTCTGCTCCGCTCCACTGAGGAGGCGACTCGGACTCCTCCGCTCCTTCCTCCCCTGGTCTCAGTTTGGCGGGACTGGGACACTGAGAGTTACCCTCTGACACACAAATAAGCACACAGCTAAATGTCAAGTTTTCATCCAAACACTCTTTACTGAAGTAAATCAGAACTGAATAGCAGCATATGGTATTTGATATTAACTTATTAAATTACAATTCTATACTATTTTGTCTAAATTCCCTACTGTTAAAAAGTTTGGTAACATACTTAATATCTTCTAACACTTTATTTTGATGGGTCCACAACATACAACATACTGACTATGAGAAACTTTGCAAGTATATGTCAACTCATTCTACTAACCCTAAACCTACCCTAACAGTCTACTCTGAGAGTTAGTAGACATGTAGTTGCAAATTAATGAGAATTAGTTGACATGTAGTTACAAAGATACTCATAGTCAGTAGAATGTCTAAAGTGGACTATCAAAATAAAGTGTAACCAAAAGTTTTGGGTCAGTAAGATATTAAAAAAAAAGAAATTACTACTTGTATTCAGCTAGGATGCGTTAAATTGATCTAAAGTGACATTTAAGACATTTAACATGTTATGAAAGATTTCTGTTTCAAGTAAATTCTGTTATTTGAACTTTCTATTAATCAGAGAATCCTAGAATAACATGTCAAGTTTTCCACAAAAATAATAAGAAGCACAACTGTTTTTAACATTGCTAATAAGACGATTTGTTACTTGAGCACCAAATCAACAAGCTAGAATGATTTCTGCAGTAATGGCTGCTGAAAATTCAGATTTGCAGTCACAGGAATACAATAAAAACTAAAATGAGTCATTTTTAAATGCTACAAGTTTATGTTATTAAATTATTTGTTTTTTTAAAGATTAACTTTAAGTGAGCATAAGATGTAAAAATGAGAATGATAAACAATTAAATATGCAATACTAACCGATATGATACATTAAAAAGATTGTAATACTGTATCGGTTGATGACCAGATGATGTATCTGTAATGGTACTGATACATTGTGCATGAGTTTTAGGCCATTCTGAGTTGTTGTTAGTGCACTGCTATGTGGTTCCAAGCATGTTTTGGTGGTTGCTAGAATGTGATGATTTTCAGCCAAAATCTCTATTATACTCTCTCTAGATATGGCTTGAATCCCTCCCTTAAAGAAGCCTATACAATTGTTTCCCCGTTTAATCATCCGACAGGTGAAAATAATAATTATTACTTTAGCAAGCACCACTCATAATGTTCCTGTGTTTCTGCAAACATTTCCAGTGATGTCCCTGTTGCAATTTAGACGAAACAACTCACCATGGGACAAGAGTTATTTTTGGCGAGGGAAGGTTTGGCTGTGTGTTTCATCTGTGTTATTTTGGTCTGGATAAACTATTAACTCTTTATCCACTGTACCTGAGGAGCTGGTGGTCTCATGGTCGCTGTCTCCTTCTTTTCCCTCCTCACAGAAGCCTGAGGGGGTGGGGCCACAGGAACTCGAGGGGCAGGGCTGTCGCCGTCGACGCCGGGGCCTTTGAGACCTCTGCATGTTTTGATCAGCAAACTCTTTTGCCCCTTTCTGCGACCAAAGAAGGGATAAAGAGAACTTTATAAATTATACATTTAATTAAGATATAAATGTAAATAATTCTCAGCGAAGTAGAAAAACATATGAAATTGTTATGTACTCAGAAAGCTGTACCTGCAGCAGAAAGCAGTCCAGTCCGCAGGGCTCTGTCTCCATTCGGATCTCTTTATTCTTCCTCTTATACACATTAGGAGATGCATGGAAAGCTAAACACAAACAAAGTACTAATTTACATCCATTTTGGATGATTCAATCATAAGCGGTCACTGCTAATTATAGCATAATTATAATTATACTATAGTATTATACTCAGCTGACCACTTTAGCTGACAAAATGAGCTGATCATTTTAGTCAAACTTTATTGCAAAGTTTAAACAGGGCATATCTGTATGCTTGATGTACTGATGAAAATTGTACAATATGGTATCATACATGAAAGGTATTGCACTGTACATAATTCAGGAACATGCACTGAAGGACAGATTGTATCGTGCATCATGCTCTCAAAAAGGCAGAAGACTAGAGAAGGACATTATAATTTCTTACGGTGCAAGAAGCAGTCGTATTTAAAGCAGCGGCGACAGAAAAGTGTGTGAAAAGAGTGCAGACTTTGCTCTCTCTGAACAGATTTGGCTAAGGGGCCGTCCATGTTGGGCGTGCAGAGAGGAGGCAACTTCACAGGGCTGGATGGCTCCAGGAGATCCTTATACCTGCGAGAGAGAAAAATACACTTACACTATCATTTGTAATAACAGCAAAACACACTAAACTGAAACTACAGCAAAAGGTTTGGGGTTGAAAGTAGTCTTTTATGCTCA
Organism: Sinocyclocheilus grahami; assembly: GCF_001515645.1. NCBI lineage: Eukaryota > Metazoa > Chordata > Actinopteri > Cypriniformes > Cyprinidae > Sinocyclocheilus > Sinocyclocheilus grahami. The sequence goes on along the minus strand of NW_015505481.1, from coordinate 1,724,157 downwards.
CCAAGGCTGCATTTATTTGGTCAAAAATATTATAATGAAATTATAACAAGAATATTATAAATATTATAATTATATTATATGTTAGAATATTTTAATATATATATACTGTGAAATAGTATTCAAATTTGAAATAACTGTATAATAATTTTCTATTTTAGTATATTTTGTAATTTAAGTAATTTATTTCTGTGATCAAAGCTGAATTTTCTGCATCATTACTCCAGTCTTCATGATCCTTCAGAAATCATTCTGATATGCTGATTTGCTGCTCAAGAGATATTTATCATTATTATAAATGTTTAAAACAGCTGTGCTCCTTTATATTTTTGTGGAAACCATGACACATCTGAAGAAAGAAATAGAAAGAAACTTATTTGGAATAGAATAGCTTATGACCTCTCATATTTTCCCTGCTTTTCTATGAGGCATAAATGTAAATTAATGTGCAGTAACATATTAACACAAGGTGAATAAAATGTTGACAGAATGCTCTGTTTTGGATGAACTATCCCTTTAAAGTGCAGAATTAGTTTGACACACATAACAGGCCATTAAATATAACTCTCACCCACAGATTTCCCCCAGCCAGCGGAAAGAAATAAAATGAGCACAGCTGGTGGAATGAACAATAATGACATGAAACAGTGAACAGTTGGATGATAAGGCAGACTGTGACGGGTTTTTGTTTCCACTGCTGCTGCGGGGGCTGCAGAGCCAGCTGACAGCAGAGCTCAAGGAGCTTCCCATGAACCTTCATTTACCACAGCTTGAAGGTAGCATGACATATACTTTCCTAGTCATGTGAAGAATGTGCACGCATGTTAGGTTTGCCATTATGGATGGACAGCATTGTGTAAATTAATTAACTGGATTGAACTGAAAATCACTAAAGCAAGCTAACCTGTTTGTCAAACAATGGCAGACATGGGAGTATTTAGAAAACAGTTTGACAGCATACACAATTTGGTGTGCATTGTGAGAGAAGCCGGTTTGAATCTGCCTCATGTCTTGATTCCATTCATTTCTAAAAATGAAGGCTTAAAAATCAACAGGGTGGCCTACTTGTCCTTCAGCTCCTCCATGGTGCCTTTGTATGGAAACATAGAGGCAATAGCTGTGAAAATCTTGTCATGAGGAATCTTCTTATTGGCGGAGAGCTCTCTTCCTAGTGAGGGAAAAGTGAGACTAAAATCAGCATTGTCCTGAATTTGACTTTTAAAGCAAAAGTAGAGTAGTGCATGGGCTTATGTGTGTGTGCATGTGTAAGGGTCAGGGTGTACCGTAACTGGATACTGTCCTAAAACAAACTGAATGAACAAACAGGTTTGTCCAGCCCTCACTGGGAATAGAGGCGACACTCAGAGCAAACAATTGCACATAGACATAGAGACAGGCTGATCAGATGGGCAATGCATGTGAGCTCTAGTCTATTTGTTGTTAAACCAGTGAAATTCAAATCACTGGAAAGCTGAAAGCTGTACAGTGCTACACCACCGATTGTCTATTAAAAGCCCTAATTCTATGCTAATTTGACCTAACATATGATCATCAAAATTACTGATTTATTTATTTATTTAAAGGTCTTCTTCTTCTTTTTTTTTTTTAAGAATACAAAGGCATTAATACGTGTTTGGACAGTAAAACCTGTGTTTCCTTTTAAATAAAAAAATAAAAATAAAAAAACCTAATTAAACAAAAATGTATAGTTTTTAAATGTATTATGTCATATATTTTACATGAAATATTATTATAATAATTATTCCATTATTTTGCTTCTGCTCAAAACTAACTCACCTTCAGCAGTGCTCACTTTTGACTCTTCTGGTCCTTCAGCCATAGTTTTCTGCACCGCTTTCTCCTCCTCCTCCTTATTCTCTGTTCTCTCCGAGGGCTCTTCCTCCTCCTCTTCCTCTGGGTCTGAGTATTGGCTCAGTGCCTCCACCAGCTCTTTAAAGATCCCATCATTTATGAAGCCTCCTGCTGTTGGTACAAGATACTTACAAACTTACTGCCTGTCTAAGATTCACATACAAGTTTTATACTGATTAGCATGAACACTATGGTTCAAAGATTTTAGGGTCAGTACTATTTAAAGTAATTAATACTTTCAATCAGCAAAGATGCATTCAATTGATCAAAAGTGATATTTAAGACATTTATAATGTTACAAACGACCTCTATCAGTATCAGTTTCCACAAAAAAAATTAAGCAGCACAACTGTTTTCAACATTGATAATAATAAGAAATGTATCTTTAGCATCAAATCAGCATATTAGAATGATTTCTAGAGGATCACGTGACACTAAAGACTGGAGTAATGGCTGATGAAAATTTTACATTGTCATCACAGGAATAAATTATATTTGAAAATATATCTAAATGTAAAAAAACGGTTATTTTAAATTGTAATATTTCACAGTATTACTTTTTTATTGTATTTTTCATAAAAAAATGACACTTACAAAAACAATAAAAAACGCATTTAAAACATTCAGGGCTTTCCAGAAGAGATTCAGCTCAGGACTAGCTGTAATGTGTATAAATACATTTTATGATGCTCACCTCTGTCTCCATGCACCCCGTCATAATTGTCAATAAGCTCTTCCAGGAAAGCTTCATCCTGTTCCAACACCTCATCTCCCATGTAGGGGATATTATGCAGAAATGTCTCATCTTCCACCTCAGAAACAAAGAGAGGGAGGAAAGACTTTTTTGTGATTTTATTGATTTATATAAAGACATGTTCCATATGCATTCATGAATCAGTGAGGTTCTTCTAATGAGAGATAAAGGCACGATATTGTAAATGTGTTTTGTGGTTGGCTGATTTTCTGTATTCCTATATTTGTGCCTGTAAGTGAGTGTAGGCGTTTAAAGATGCACATCCTGCTCTACCTGAGAGATGATTTCAAAAACACACACTTTGAGCTGTCAGAACATGTGAATGCGCTGCTGCAGGGTGACCTACTTTCAAAATGACCAGTGTCAAAAATGATGCTTTTCTTCTATTTTCATCTCTCTCTCTCTCGCTCTCTCTCTAATTTGTCTGCAGACACAGGCTTCTAATGGTGATCATGATTGAGTGCTTTTTATGTGTGTTAATGTGTGTGCACTTATTCTCCACATCCAGTACCATGAAGTTCTGCTGCAAAGGGGACCAGGAGTACATGAATGGTATCCCAGCAACAGTTGTCAAGGGACGCATGGCAACTGCCTGGTACGGAAAAGACGGAAAGCCAGACTCTACCATGCACAACTGTGATTGGACAAGAAAGGGAAGACAGGAAAACAGAAGACAAGTCAAAGTGTCACTCAAAACTATTCGAGGACTGTTAAATTGCTTTAGTCCTGCATATTTTAATTAGTCAATGTCATTTGAATATATTAATTTTACATTGGCTGTATTTTACTGACAGATTACTGAATTTAAATCTATTGTTAAATGAAAAGTTGACCCCAAATTAAAATAGTGTCATCATTTAAATTGTTCCAAACCTGTATGACTTTCTTTCTTCCGGGAAAAAAGGAGAAATTTCAAGAATTAAACTGGTCACTCCTTTCCATGCATTTTACAATAAATATTAACTGAGGCTTTCAAGTTTCAAAAAGGATGTAAACGTATCATGAAAGTAGTCCATACAATGCATGCATTGTATTCCAAGTCTGAATTTCTTGAAGCCATATGATAGCTGTAAATCGTTTGAGTCAAACTGAACCTCAGAACCAGATGAGGCTGATTTTTGGCAAGATCATTCAGACCGTTCTCTGAACTGGATCAAACGATTCATCAAAAACCAAAATGGAAATGTGTGAGATAACGACTTATATTATAATGGTGTCTGTTAATCACTCAAAGCTCACATGGCTTCATAAGGAACATAGTGCACTATTTGTACAGACAGACCATATTTTTTATAATGTTTTTGTGTCCTTTTTGAAGCTTAAAAGCTTCAGTCATGTTTAAATGTAAAAAAGCGAACAGTATTCAGTATGTCTCCTTTTGTTTCACAGGGAAAAAAAAGTCTGTAACACAAGGGACCAATTCTTACTATTAACTAGTTGCTTGTTAGTATGCCCATTATTAACATATTGGTAGTTTATTAGTACTTATAAAGCACATATTCTGCATCCCTAATCCTACACAAAACCTAAACTTAACAACTACTTTACTAACTATTAATAAGCAGCAAGTTAGGAGTTTATTGAGGCAGAAGTCGTAGTTAATGGTTTGTTAATAGCGAGAGTTGGACCTTAAAATAAACTGCGACCAAAAAGTCATACTGGAACAACATGAGGGTGAATAAATAATGAAAGAATTTAATTCCAAACCAAATCAGTGATAGAAATGTCATAAGGTCAAGAAGAATTGAACTGGGACCAAATGTGTGCCCAGGGAAATTACAATATCATCATAATCCACTAATCAAAATATTTGGTTTGGTGTTATCTAAAGAACATCAAGTATGGTATTGTTTTCCAGTGCTGTTGCAAGCAGGATCCAGCTGTGCTGGTATGTTGAGCAGTCTCTCTGTATTCCACAGAGAGCTAAGCTCTACTGTGCCCGCTGGCTGCTTTTATTGTGGATATCACAGGAGTTTCAGATATTGAGCTCTGGCTTGGCAAACATACAAATAAATTTTTGGCAGCAGAGCAATTTCATGAAGGGAGAAAAAAAAACACTGCGCAATTTTACCGGCCTGCTGGTAATATTTGCCCTGACTAATTAATCAGAGGTTAACTGTGCCACAGTCAGTCCATTAATAACATCATTAGATTGATCTAAACGCTTGTCAGGTAGGATACTGCAGGAAATAGAAGGCAAACTGTGGCACCTGATCTTGAGTCATTACTGGCATTTTGTTAGAATAAATTATGTTTGGAAATGGCGAGGCAAAGCTGACTATGTATTGATTCAGCTCATAAATCAGCTAGGGGGGACAGTCTTGTGCTAAATTAGAAGGGGCAATTCACAGTAAAGCGATCTAGTGTCACAGAGCAGATGCAAGATGACTGACACTGGTTTGTGGTGGTCAAGGCCTCCAGCTGTGTCATTCTTGCCTTTTTGCTGGGCAAAGAGCCACTGGTTGTGGAAAGGGGAATGGACTGGATTCGGAGCTTGGACCATTCCTCATTCAGCAGCTCAGTTCTTCCTTCAATCTTGCGGCGATTCAACTGGAAAAGAGCCTGTGAAAAACACACAGCTTAACAGTTAAAAAGACTAAATTACATTAATTGAAAGCTACTTTTTCTAATTAGAATGACATAGTAAACAAATCAAGGAAATAAAAGGTGGCAGAATAATGAAAAATTCTAAAAGATATACACTACCCTTCAGAAGTTTGGGGTTGGTAAGTAGTTTTTTTATTTTTTTGAAAGTCAGATATTGTCACGCAGCCACGCCCTCAATCACTGGAATACGGAGCACCTGCACCTCATTATCACATACTATAAGAGCACACTCACCACGCTGGTCTCAAGGTTACTCCTTCTAGGACCTTCTCTTCGGATCTGCTAAAGGACTGTAACTTACCTGTGCTCAGCCTATCATCAAGATCTTCGTGTGCTCAAAGAACTGTGGATTGGAAACCAGGTGTCTCAGATAAGACTGTTCTCATGCACTCTCTGCCACATTCACCTCAGTTGCTTCCACGGAGATACCTCTGTTTATATGAGTTTGTGTTTACTTAATAAAAGTGAAGTTTACGTTACCTGAATCTCTCCTAGTCCTCGTCTTTGGTACACTGTGACAAAAGACCAGCCCAAAAGAGAAACATTATGGAAACCAGGAAACCTTCTGAACCGGATCCAGTCACCGAACTCATCACGATGCTTCGCACGGCACTTCAACCATCAGTCACTTCACCTGCCTCTGCTTGTCCTATGGCCAAACCAGCAGTATATTCGGGTGAGGTGTCAGAATGTAACGGATTCATATTACAATGTCAATTGTATTTTGAGATGCTTCCCCATCAGTTCTCCGGAGACCGTGCAAAGATATCCTTCATCTCCCTGCTGTCAGGAAGAGCTCGTCAATGGGCCGAATCTCTATGGAGCTCAAAGTCAGGTAATTCGATCCCTTGACTCTTTCATAACTAATATTAAAGACGTGTTTGGTAATGGTGCATCTTCCCTCTCTGTGCATGAAGAACTTTTCAGACTGCGACAAGCTGAGCGGACTGTCCATGAATACACCATTAATTTCCGCACGCTAGCGGTTGGAACGAGATTGCACTCCTCTCAGTTTACCGATGTGGATTAAACCCCAAACTTCATCAGCAGATGGCTAATTATGAGGACTCCGTGGGACTGGAGAGTTTCATGCTTAAGGCCCAACACGTCTCGCAACATTTATTCGCAGTCTCCGTTGAGGAATGCTTCTGACATCTCACTCTCCAACGATTCTTCAGCACCAGAAGCCATGCAAACGGATCAGTACCATCTATCCACCTCTGAACGCCAACGTCGCATACAACAGAAGCTATGCCTATATAGTGGAGGAAATGATCACCTCATCCAAACCTGCCCAGTCCGTCCTCCACGTCCAGCGGTAAGTACTATCCAAGTCAACTCTGTAGTTAATAACCCTCAATATCATGATGCTGTTTTAATCTATGCCAATCGGTCTTTCCCAGTAAAAATCCACTTCGACTCGTTCTTCTGGAAATTTCATCACCTCATGCCTATTACCTACCTTCAAGATTCCACGTCAAAAACATCCCACACACTACAGATTACCACAATCCAAGGAAAACCGCTGGACAACGGACTGGTGCAGTAGAGAACTCTGGAATTAACCCTTCGCATTGGCTGTTTGCATGAGGAGACCCTATCGTTGCTGGTGCTGGAGGAATCTGCCGTTGACGTTGTCCTGGGACGGCCTTGGATGGCTAAACACCAACCTATCATCAACTGGAGCTCAGGGGGAATCGAACAGTGGAGTAATTTCTGCATCCAAAATTGCCTTCAAACACTACCTGTTCCTTTGTCGAGAACTGCCATCCTGGGATTGACATCCATTGAGAGCCCGGAAACTACTGCAAAAATCAACCTCCCAGAGGAGTACAGGGCATTCCAGGATGCTTCAGCAAGACTGCTGCCACAAAACTTCCACCACACCGGCCATGGGACTGTGCGATAGACCTCCTGCCTGGAGCCAAATTACCGAAGGGTAAAATCTACTCATTATCAATCCCGGAGCGCAAGGCCATGGATGAGTACATCCAGGAAGCACTTCAACAGGGGTTCATTCGACCATCCACCTCTCCGGCGGCTTCTAGCTTCTTCTTTGTGGCCAAGAAAGATGGAAGACTTTGACCTTGCATAGACTATCGCAATCTAAACTCCCAGACGGTAAAGTTTGCTTACCCCCTTCCTTTGGTCCCTGCGGCACTCAAGGAACTGCGTGGAGCTCACCTGTTCTCGAACCTAGATCTTCGCAGTGCCTATAACTTAATCCACTCATCTCCCTGACGGATGTGGAAGACTGCATTCATTACTCCATCAGGACACTATGAATATCAGAATATGCCATACGGGCTCTCCAACTCGTCTTCAATCTTTCAAAATTTTATGAACGAAATCTTCTGTGACATGCTCCAAAAATTTGTAATAGTCTACATAGACGATATCCTCATCTATTCCTCCAATCTTGCTGACCATATCCATCATGTTCAACAAGTACTCAGCCGGCTCCGCCAATACCACCTCTACTTGAAATTGGAGAAATGTGAGTTCCACCAACCTGCCATCCAGTTCCTTGGCTACATCATCACGCCGGAAGGTATCCAAATGGATCAAACCAAAGTGGAAGCGGTGAAGAATTGGCCACAACCCTCTACCATTAAGGATCTTCAGCGCTTCCTGGGGTTTGCAAACTTCTACTGTCGATTCATCTGTAACTATAGTGAACTCTCATCTCCCTTAACCTCTCTCCTATGCCAGAAACCTAAACGTCTCTGTTGGACACATAATGTAGTCGAAGCCTTCCAAAAGCTAAAAGCCGCCTTCTGCACTGCTCCAGCTCGCCGGCACCCAGACCCTCCATTGTCAAAATGGACGCTTCATCTCTCAGAGTCGGAGCAGTGCTATCCCAGCGGAGAGGTGAACCCCCTGTACTCCATCCATGTGCCTACTTCTCAAAGAAGCTATCCCCGGCAGAGCAGAATTATGACATCGGCAACAGAGAACTGCTTGCCATTAAACTGGCCCTAGAGGAGTGGCGGCACTGGCTGGAGGGAGCAAATCATCCATTTGAGGTTATAACTGACCACAAAAACCTGCAATACCTCAGAGAAGCAAAATGCTTAAACCCCAGACAGGCTCGATGGGCATTATTCTTCACTCGATTCAACTTCATCGTCACATACTGTCCAGGCCATAAAAATACCAAAACCGATGCTCTATCAAGAATTCACTCACCTGACCCTGTATCTGAGGATCCGGAACCTGTGCTCCCTCCAGACCTCTTTGTGTGTCCTATCATCTGGTCTCTCGGCGACGACATTCGTGCCGCCACCGAAGAAGAACCTGCTCCGCCGGGAGGTCCAGAAGGTCGAACATATGTACCAACTTCCTTCTGGACTCTATACATGTGTCTCCGGGATCAGGTTATCCAGGCAGGCAGCGAACCCTTTCACTCCTCGAGGGAAGGTATTGGTGGCCCAACCTGGCCCAGGACGTCGCCTGATTTGTGAAAGGATGCTCAGTCTGTGCCATTATTTCAACACCCCGTCGTCTACCTGATGGCAAACTGGTGCCACTGCCACTTCCGCATCGACCCTGGTCCCATCTAGGAGTTGATTTCGCCACTGACTTACGTGCCTCTAATGGCTTTACCACCATCCTCGTTGCAGTAGATCGATTCTCCAAGGCCTGTAAACTCATTCCGTTAAAGGGTCTACCTACCGCCCTTGAAACTGCAGAGGCCCTCTTCAACCACGTCTTCCGACACTTTGGCATTCCAGAGGATAGTATGTCAGATAGAGGGCCTCAATTCATCTCCAGGGTCTGGCGTTCATTCTTCCGATTGTTGGGAGTGTCGGTTAGTTTGTCTTCTGGATATCACCCTCAGACAAATGGCCAGACTGAGCGGAAGATCCAGGAGATCAGGCGCTATCTCGGGGCCTACTGTCACCACCAGCAAGACAGTTGGAGCCAATACCTTCCTTGGGCCGAGTATGCACAAAACTCACTTCGTCAGGAGTGACGAAAATGCCTTACTCCTTTTCAGTGTATACTCTGCTACCAACCACCACTATTCCCTTGGTCAGGAGAACTGTCTGAAGTCCCATCCGTGGATTACTGGTTCCGAGAGAGTGAGAGGGTATGGGACTCACATCCATCTTCAGTGGGCAGTCCGACGTCAGAAGGCTCAGGCGGATGTCCGTCGTCGGGATACACCTCTCTATCAGCCAGGTGATGGAGTTTGGCTCTCCACTCGAGACATCCAATACCTCATTGACTGGGAGGGGTACGGTCCCGAAGAGAGATCCTGGGTGGACAAAGATGGCATCCTCGACCCTTCATTAAGTGACGATTATCGCTGACTCCACCCTGACCGTCCCGCTCCCAGAGGCCGAGGCCGGCCTCATCGTTGTGGTTCCCGGTGGAGGGGGTACTGTCACGGAGACGCCATCTACAACCACAGAATCAATCACGCAGCCACGTCCTCAATCAATGGAATACTGAGCACCTGCACCTCATCACATACTATAATAGCACACTCACCACTCTGGCTCATCGGCTGGTCTCAAGGTTACTCCTAGGACCTTCTCTTCGGATCTGCTAAAGGACTGTAACTTACCTGTGCTCTGCCTATCATCAAGATCTTTGTGTGCTCAAAGAAATGTGGATTGGAAACCGGGTGTCTCAGATAAGACTGTTCTCATGCACTCTCTACCACATTCACCTCAGTTGCTTCCACGGAGATACCTCTGTTTATATGAGTTTGTGTTTACTTAATAAAAGTGAAGTTTACGTTACCTGCATCTCTCCTAGTCCTCATCTCTGGCACACTGTGACAGATACTCACCAAAGCTGCATTTATTTGATTGGAAAAAAAACTAATGTTATGACATTTAATTACAAATTAAAATAAGTGTTTTCTATTTTAATACATTTTAAAATAATAACTTGCTGTAATTTATTCCTGCTGTATTTTCAGCATCATTACTCCAGTCTTCAGTGTCACATAATCCTTCAGAAATCATTCAAACATGCTGATTTGCTGCTCAAGAAACATTTCTTTGTCGTTATTTTTTTAAACCTAAATCTTTAGGATTCCTCAATGAATAGAAAGTTCAAAGAACAGCATTTATTTGAAACTCAAATCTTTTGTAACATTAATGTATTTACTGCCACCTTTGATCAATGCATCCTTGATGAATAAAATTATTAATTGCTAAAAAAAAAAAACTTACTGACCCCAAACTAGTATAGAAATACAGAATAAATTATATTGAAGGAGTAAAGGAACGAAAAGTAAAACAATACTGCAAAAGACCTTCTACCTTGACCTCCTCAGCTTTGCGGAAGCGTTTCAGCTGTCTTAACCTCATGTACTCAGACTTGACCCTCTTCTTCCATTCCAGAAGACTGCGGGGGGGCTTTGCAGTGCAGAACTGGGGACCTGACACCTCCTCCATCATCAGCCTCACCTGGCTACAGTGCACATGAGCAATACTATACAATACTATATATATGGGATAAATACACATCCAGCTGAGTTGAGCTCACATTCAAACAGCACTGGAACAAACCGTATGTTTAAGGATTCTATAACATTTCTATTTCAGACTGTTTTTAAAAATTCAAAGAAGTCTTATACAGTATGTGTGTGTGCACGATATATAATATATATTAGACAATTATTGTATATAAATATACAGTGTTGGGGAGTATCTAGTTACATGTAATGGAATTACGTGATTTAATTACAAAATAAATGTAACTGTACTCTGTTACTGAGAATTTGTTTTTAATTAAATTACAGTTACTTCTGAGAATGTTAACGATTACAAAGGGGTTTATATCTGAATATTTTCACACACATACAGATTTAATAGATTTTTTTCCTAAATTGTATTGACTGCTCTAAAATATGAGATACAAATTTTTCAGGAGTTTAGGACACAGAATAGGACACATGCTTATTCGATAATTCATTCATCTTAGTCAATCGTTTTATTTCCTGTTTGGGTTTATGTAGATGCTTTATGTTTTAAGATGAACTGCTTTTTCCAAGGCATTGTTAGATGCCAGTGTTTCCTGTCATAGCTATGCAAAGATTTGATTTCAGAAACAGTATCATAGATATTAAACGGCTTCTTATTATTTTAAATCTGTATTTAACCTCAGAACGAACTCAAAGTAAAAAGAGATGCTAAAGTCTGATTTTGTGGTGGCTGTGCTTTACAATTAAATGATTATAATCTTAATTCAAGTGATGAAGGATTTTGAAAGTCTGACAGTAATCAGTGTCGAGAACATCTGCTAGAAATCTGCTAGGAATTTAGAAAAGTAATCAAATGTAATCAGTTACATTAATAAAGTAATTGAAATAGTTACACTACTTATTACATTTTAAATAGGGCATCTTGTTATCTGTAACCTATTACATCGAAGTAACCTACCCAACATTGTAAATATATTATGGTGCATAAAATCATCTATATTGATAGTTATTCTCGTGAATCCATAGATTCATCTTCATGGTAAACATATTCTCTGGGATGTGATAAACAGCACTTTCCATAAGGGTTCCCGTCAGATGTGACTCACTCTCTTTCACAGACACACACACACACACACACACACACACACACAAGGGACCGATAAATTGCATGACTCAAACTTTATCATAAGCAGTGACTCCATATAGGACTCACTCACTGCCCCCTGCAGTTCACAAAACACAACTAACATTCCGCATCACACACCATTTAAAGGTCTCCAATTCAGATTAGCACTTCATGTTACCCAAACAGTAATTTGATGGAAAATGGCAAGAAGTAACGTGTTGGCTGCCACAGTACAAAACAGGCTATGCAAATCGCATCTAAGTGCCACTGTGCGGGGAAAAACACGCGCTGGCTCCTCACACTGGAAGTGGGCGTGTCTCTCACGAGCCCATATCACAACGGTGCGGATAAGTGCGTAGTACACTTTTCACCATTTCTTAACCTCCAATACTGCTTTCTCGAACTTTCGAGGAACTGAAATGAAATATAAAATGTTGTTTGGGAACGAATAACGCAAGGCTGCACGGGCCACGAATGAAAGCGTTAATGAAGGACGCTAAGCTTCAACAACGCCACACGTTAAAATACGTGCAATAGACACTACTAAGCAAACGATACACGCCGAGACGATTTATTAAACGTGTCTCGTGCACATGCTCTAGCTTTCTCGCGCATGCTGAATAACGATACGGAGGCATCGCCGTCGCAGTTTGAAATACCTTAAGAGTCCCTGCTCCTTCCTTTAAACCCTCTCGCGAATCAGCTTCAGCTTCAAGTGCGCAGCAAAGAAGTCCGCGTGCCCAAAAACGTCCTGTAGTGAAAAACGGTGTCCTGGCTAGCGAGCCGCTGCAGATGTCGGTGCCAGACTGCTTGTGTTTAGGGATGCGAGGATTCCTCGGACGTCCGTACGCATGTCGAGATTGTAGTTGTACAGTTAAGAGCTGCGCACTTGGTTGGCACGGTCAAAGCACAGGGTGACGTCTTTATTATGAACATGCTCCAGCTCTCTTTGGCTGGACCACAGGCTACGAGTGCGCAGAGGAGGAAAATAATAATGCAACTCGTTTTCTGAATAATTAATAGCCTGCATGCAAATATGTGCATGAGCTCTGACATTTAAAATTTTGATTAATTAAACGATTATTTAAATTAAACGATTATCCGTCTATTAGTAATATTATTATTATTATTGAATAATAATAATAATATTACTAATAGACGGATAATATTCGGATAATATAAATATTGAATATTTCCATAGTGGCGTGCTTTATAACGTTTATTATAAATAAAAATACACATGCAAAATAAAATAAAAATAAAAAAGTATGTTAAATATATAAAAAATAAAGTGCTGATGACATAAAATCATGTGACAAACAATTTAAGTAGTTCCTTTATAGCAAGATCCCTAATCATATAGCATACGTATATGTACACGTGGATGTTAATGTATGCAGAGACAGAAGGCTCCGCGCAAAGGGGCTTGGCTTGAGGATCCAATGCTTGTTGTTTTTGGACGGCTCCCCTGAGATCCGCAGCGCTTAGCATGTGCTGGTTTCCTCCAGAGAGCGAGCGAGGGCAGCGTGATAGAAGGCACTGCCCTTCTCTGTAAATCACACGTGACCAACGAGAACGCGCTCTCTCTCTCTCTCTCTCTCTCTCTCTCTCTCTCTCTCTCTCTCTCTCTCTCTCTCTCTCTCTCTGAGAGAGCGAGAGAGAGAGATCGCAACGCAGATTAACAGTACGAGTAGCAATAAATGCTTTACACATTCACCACTCCCTGGCACAGATTAGATCAGTAATTGGCTCTTACTATTATGTGAGCACCAATGAATGCTGTTGCCACTATTATTTTAAAAATATTTTTATAATAAATCAATAAAAAATAATAGTATAGGCATGGTATAGTAATGCTACAACTAGAAATGCAATAATAATAAATTACATAATGCTATATAATTTAAGAATACATATCTCATTTAGCTTGATTTCGACAGATGTTTTCATATTTATAAATCCACTAGGTGGCGACATGTAGACATTTATACCTCAATCCTGTTTTTTTAAGAGATAAATCACCCAAAAGCCAGAACTCAAGTTGCTCTAAACTTGTTTGGCTTTCTTTCTTTAAACACACAGAATAAGATATTAGGCAGAATGACCATCTCAGACCCTATTCAGTTTTAGATTTTATTATTTATTTTTTTAAATGCAATGAAGGGAATAGCGACTCTTTTTGTGTTTCACAAGCAAGGAAGTAACGTTTGGAACAACACAGGGATTTTCATTTTAGTTTTTGACATAACTGTCCCGGAGTATTCATTGGCATTCTCTGAATAGCATTAAGCTACAAGTGAAAGAACAAACTTTTTGTTGTTGTGTAAGAACATGGAAATAATATTTGGTTTGGTTTCACAGATTAATGACTTAAAGGAAAACATTGGGAGTTTTTTTGTTGCATACTTGATACTTTAAGATAAAAGACATAGTAGATGTAGACCAGTTCACCAAAAATGAAAATTGACTCATCATTTACCTTCATGTCAGTCCAAACCTATACCTACTTTATTTTATTCTGTGGAACATAGAAGATATTTTGAGGAACGCCTCAGTGTTTTTGTCCATACAATGGAAGTCAGTTGTAACCTAAACTGTTTAGTTGCCAACATTCTTCAGAGTAACTTCTTTTGTGATCCACAGAAGAAAGTAGTGCAGGTTTGGAACGACATGTGGGTGAGTAAATTATGGTACAATCCCTTTAACTAACAAGAAAAAAAATAGTTTGTTAGATACTGATGTTTTGTTTACTGTATCAGATGGCAGATTTTCTGTCTTCTGTTTTCTGATACTGCCATTGTGTGTTTGGCTTATGCTTATGTAGCTTATGCAGGCTTGGTTAAAGATTGGACATGTGCAGGTGTTTTAGCTTCTTCTGTCTTTAGAATTGAGGTGGTGTTGCTCAGCACTTCAGTATGTGATAGATGGAGTGGTAACAGAATTTTTCCTCACACCCTTATCCCAGTAATGGGCCCATCCTAACAGGGTTTTCTTAGGCCAGTCCGGTGTTTATCTTGGACCTCACAACAGAAGCAAACACAGGCAGAAAGATAGACATAAGAGGGAGGTCTTATCTGTGGAAAGTTTTTAATTATGTGCAGTGTAAACCCTGGATGTTGGTTTAGGCATGTCAAATGAAGATTAGTATCAACCAGTGTGTGGGGTACTGAGGGATGGGCTCTTTGCTCTGAGGCCCCGAGTTTAGAGAATGAAATGAAACATAGTAGAGACTGTGACATTTGACATGCTGTTGAACAACTCCAGATACAGAGGTTCCTCTTTTGTAAGTAAGTTTGGCTAAAAGCATGTGCTAAATGTAAAGGATGTAAATGCAAATGTGTATACAAGCTTTCTGTTTGAGATTGATATTTGAATACAAAATAAATATCGTTTACATACTTTTTTACATACTTTTTATTATATTATGGCATCAGTGAACACACTAAAAGTTCCAAAAGGGGATTTTTGCAATGGTGCCATGGGTTCCACCAAAAAAAAAAACTTTCAGTAAACAGTTCTTAAAAGAACATTTTCCTTCTGGGTGTGAAGAAAATGTTAAAAATCTAAAGAACATTTTCCAACTATAAAGAACCATTTGTACAGTGGAAAGTTTCTATAGATTCCAGTAAAGAACGTTTATTTTTTTTAAATGTAGGTCTCACTTAAAACTTTTATCAGAAGAAAATAACAACAAACATACAAAGACTAAATTAATTTAAGACTGAAATATTTTTTAACAGAGAGAGATTCATTGACATCATGACATGGAGGTCCAGTAAGATTCAGTAGCCACACTTATGGATTGAGTAATTTAATTCTTTGTCTAAGGGATTCAGACTGAACTCTTGAGATTGTGAATCTTTTTGAAGAATTCATTAAAAGAAGACTTATAAGAGTTACTTGTTTCATGAAATATCAGACTACAGGTTGTGACCCACAGTTTGAAAACCACTGACCTACATTGCATTCATGGACAATTTGAGCACATTTTCTGTTCACAAACCTAAGCAGCATGTGTTCCTATGGAAAGAAAATGTTTTTTGACTTTACTAAACTTTATTTTAGTGAACCGCAATATCAGTGTGACAATGTCATCCCTGTGTGATCCCAATTATAATCAGCTTTTCTGATGTTTATCAGTTGTAAAATACTGTAAAAAAAAAAAATGCATTGTTGTACTTATTGTGCCATTTTGAACTCCAATTCTATGGAATTGAAGTGTCCCAAACTGCTAAATAAACCCCATGTTTTCTGTCCCTCTAACTTAATCTGCTTTATAAACAGAGCAAACCAATTAAGGGTGGAAAACAAGCCTCTCCTTACTAATGTGAATCAAATGTGGAAGTAATTTGGGTCCTCAGAACTTCACCAGGCACCAGACCAAGTCTAGCTGAGTGAGAGAGGGGGAATCGCCAGATGACGTTTACTTACACATCTGTGGCTGTGAGAGAGTGTTAAGGGAATTATACTTTCTCCTCTTGCATCACTCCTGAGCTGAACTTAGTGCATGCCAGTGGTGGTCATAGTGTACATGCGTCAATAGTGTAGAGTGGTGTAGCTCTGTGTACGTCAATAGCGAGGGTAGACACTCCTCTGAGCCAATGCTCAGGGGATGGATTTGTCATCAGGCTTTATCTCTGCAGCACAGTTCACTCTCCAAAGCACCTGGGGTAAGACCCCCTGTACGGCCCGATGAGGTCAACAGAATCCCTGCCAGAAACATTAAAAGAAACAGTCTGTTTGAAATGAGGTTGCTTACTCAACTCTATAATAATAAACACTGTGAGACCTACCACAGAAGCCAGTTCTTGCCTAATATTTTAAAGAAATGCCTTAGTTACAATGTAATTATTTTATATTATACATGTATTTGGCTGTCCATGCAGAAGAACATGCAGGTTTCGGATTTTGAACACACCCTATATTGGGATTGTACATAATTGATAATAAATAATGTATAATGTAATTAATAAGTGAAATATGTGTAAACAACAATGTGGAAAGCATCCTGAATAGCAGATTCCTCCATTTCCACACTGTTTCCTCAGTAAATACCAGCTGGTCTTACACCAAAACATCATACATCACATCATATATATATTCTCTACTCTACATGATAAACAAATGAGCCAAACTAAAAGCAAAATCTGGCTCATGCTTTGTTAATTCAAAAAATAAATAAAAGTTTCCAGTCCATCCACTCAGACTCTCCTACTGAAACTTACTGAGAGTAGTGTTAGAGGAAAAACATCTCAAATGAATGTACACAACAAATATGCTGTTAAACTAAAGTGTACAGTGACAAACACACATATTTTATATGACAGACAAATAGACAGAAGATAGATAGAGAGATAGAGAGAAAGTGACAGTGAAGATAATGTGAATGAAATTTAGAGAGAAATTTAGATGATGGCAACATTGGGACATATTAGACCGCCCGCCCCATCTGTAATGTCTCTCCATTTGTGAATCCACCACCCCTTTAAGGAAATGAGCACATCCTGTTGTTTTAATAGAGTCTTCCTGTTGAAGAGTTCATACATGTGATTTTTGCAAGCTGAGGTGGACAGACAGATAGAACCACCACAGGATTAATGCGTAATGGCGCACATATCTATATCTACTTCGAAACCAGCAGGGACTCTTCTGTTTTGGGGTGAGTATCTGTACCTCCAGAATAAAAGCTTGGTTTAGTGTGCTTGAAAATTAAAATCAGAGGCAATCTCCAGAAGAAAATTCTTATTAGCTATCTTCAATATTGTAAAAATTTTATATCTGAATTTTATATGTTTCTAATTGATAATTCAGAATATTAATTCTGGTTTAATTATGTATAAGAATATGTAGTGTGTGTATATATGTATACACACACACATGTCAATAATTCTGTTATAATCTATTAATGTTAATTGATCATTTCAAATAATATAACTTTATTGCCCTCATGACCACAAAGAAATTATAATGGAATGTCATGTAAATTATGCTGCTGACTTCTTTAAAATGATGCTTTAAGTTACTATATGGTAGAAACAGATAAATTAGACAGCTTCTGAGGAAATGACTTTCATGATCCAACTGCTCAGGACAAAGGGAGGATGTTCCATGCCTCTCTCTTCATCTACTCCCTTCCTGCATCTTTTCCCATGCCTGTCAATATTCCCCAAACTGCTGGAATTTGCTGTCTTACAATGACAAATAAGTGTATTTCTGAATATTAGTGTAATTCATGTAATCCAATGTTTTTTGTTTTTTTCATGATAGTCTGTCTGTGTCTAATGGTCTCAACACTGCAGACCCTGGTACCAAACGAACAGAAACAAACTGTGGTGAGTTGTGTTAAAGGGATAGTTCACCCAAAAATGAAAATTCTGTCATTAATTACTCACCCTCATGTCGTTCCAAATCTGTAAGACCTTCTTTCATCTTCAGAACACAAACTAAGATATTTTTGATGAAATCCGAGAGCTTTCTGACCCTGCGTAGACAGCAACGCAACTGACACGTTCAAGGCCCAGAAATATAGTAAGGGCATTGGTAAAATAGTCCATGTGACATCGTTGGCTTAACAGTAATGTTATGAAACTACGAGAATACTTTTTGTGCACAAAGAAAACAAAACAAAAAAAGACTTTATTCAGCTATTTCTTTTCTTCCCTCTCACTTTCCACTGCAATTCACAAGAGGACCACGATGCATGCTTGTGGTGCTGCTAACGTAGAACACGTATGAGTCGTGGTCCTCTGGTGAATACCCTTAGTAGTGGCCTTGATCATGGTAGTTCCCTTGCTGTCTATGCAGGGTCAGAAAGCTCTCGGATTTCATCAAAAATATCTTAATTTGTGTTTTGAAGATGAACATAGGTCTTGCGGCTTTGAAACAACAAGAGGGTGAGTATTTAATGACAGAATTTTCATTTTTGGGTGAACTATCCCTTTAAAATTTAATTCAGTTTGCTCTAAAAGGTTGTTTTTGTAAAATATCCTCCGCATCTCATGATCATTTATTTTTCTTCTGTGCTCTAGAGACAGACTACATCAACCATGCCGACAGAAGTACAAACCACTGCATACACCAGAGCAGGTGAGTAATGCAGCTGTGTAAATATGATAGACATGTCTGCTAATTTCTTTGTTTTTCTAAGTTGTATGTCCAAATAAACCCTACTGTGAGGTTGTTTTCAGTGTATGGATTCAATTGAGTGCTTACTGAGCAGCTTAACAATGAATAGCAGACAATCAGCGCTTTGAAAGTTTACTGCTGCAAAGTTGTTGATAAAAACTGGAGAAAAGAATATTGTGTTGCAATTCTACATTGCGGTGAGAGATTTTGTTTACACTTTCGATCCCTTTTTTTCTATGCATGCGAGTGTCTCTGGAACAAAGAATAAACCAACTGCTTCAGTTTGAGATTTGAATAAACACATGGGCACTGGGGAGATTTAGATTGGCCTGTTGTTAGGAACCAAAAACAGATACAAAGTCTGCATTGTTCAAATATATATTTAAAATTTAATAACACATATAGCATGCTACTTAAAAATGCTGATTAAAAGAAAGCCCTTATTTCTCCACACTTCCAAAATTATAAATTATTTTATAAATTATAATATTTTAATTTCATATATATATATATATATATATATATATTTAATCTAGCTAACAAAATATATATTGTGTGTTTGAGTGGTCAAGACGCTACATAGGAGAAATCTACAGAAGGACAAACATTGCTGCAACACTCCACCAATCCAGTCTTTATGGCGGTGTGGCCAAACTCAATCCTCTCTTTAGTTAAGACACATGAAAAAACACTTGGAATTTACAAAAAAGCACCTAAAGGACCTTCAGACTCTGAGAAACAAGATTCTCTGGTCTGATGAACCTCAATTCTAAGCATCATGTTTGAAGGAAACCAGCTCTGCTCATCACCTGCAGAGTAGCATCCCAAAAGTAAAGTGTGCTAGTAGCAGCCTCATGCTGTGGGGCTGTTTTTCAGCGGCAGGGACTGAGGGACTCAACTTAGCCTTAATGAAAACCCAGTTCAGAGCATTCAGAACCTCAGACTGGGCAGAAGGTTTACCTTCCAACAGGACAATGAACCTAAGCACACAGCAAGAGTGACTTATAGACAACTGTGTGAATGTCCTTGAGTGGCCCAGCCACAGCCTGGGATTAAACCCAATCAAATAATTCTGGAGAAACCTGAAAATGTGCATCTGCCCCCATCCAACCTGACAGAGCTTGAGAGGTGAAGAGATGAGGAGAAGAACGGCAAATGATTGCAAAATGCTGATGAGCAAAGCTTGTCGCATCAAAAAAAAAAGACTTGAGGCTGTTAAGGTGCTTCAGCTAAATATTTAGTTATGTGTATGAATACTTATGCAATGTACTTATTTCAGTTTTTTATTTTTAATAAATTTACGAAGTTGTGACAATTCTGTTTTTGCTTTGTCAGTATGGTGTATGGAGTGTAGATTGATGTGGAAAAAAGTAATTTGAAGAAGTTTATCATAAGGCAGCAACATAACAAAATGTAAAAAAAATGAAGGGGTATGAATACTTTCGCAAGGCGCTGTATGTTTCATATGCGAACACATCATGTGCGAACACACCAAAAAGCGTAAACATCCGCCAATAGTTCTAGGAACTATGGAAAGGTTCCTCCAGTGCGAAATAACCTAACCTGACTGAGGTCTATTAGGCTATAGGATGTTTTGAGTTCTGAAACTCATCTTTACATATTGAGATTAACAAAAAACAAAAAACAAAAAACAAACAAACAAAAAATATATATACAGGTGCATCTCAATAAATTAGAATGTCGTGGAAAAGTTCATTTATTTCAGTAATTCAACTCAAATTGTGAAACTTGTGTATTAAATAAATTCAATGCACACAGACTGAAGTAGTTTAAGTCTTTGGTTCTTTTAATTGTGATGATTTTGGCTCACATTTAACAAAAACCCACCAATTCACTATCTCAACAAATTAGAATATGGTGACATGCCAATCAGCTAATCAACTCAAAACACCTGCAAAGGTTTCCTGAGCCTTCAAAATGGTCTCTCAGTTTGGTTCACTAGGCTACACAATCATGGGGAAGACTGCTGATCTGACAGTTGTCCAGAAGACGATCATTGACACCCTTCACAAGGAGGGTAAGCCACAAACATTCATTGCCAAAGAAGCTGGCTGTTCACAGAGTGCTGTATCCAAGCATGTTAACAGAAAGTTGAGTGGAAGGAAAAAGTGTGGAAGACAAAGATGCACAACCAACCGAGAGAACCGCAGCCTTATGAGGATTGTCAAGCAAAATCGATTCAAGAATTTTAGTGAACTTCACAAGGAATGGACTGAGGCTGGGGTCAAGGCATCAAGAGCCACCACACACAGACGTGTCACGGAATTTGGCTACAGTTGTCGTATTCCTCTTGTTTAGCCACTCCTGAACCACAGACAATGTCAGAGGCGTCTTACCTGGGCTAAGGAGAAGAAGAACTGGACTGTTGCCCAGTGGTCCAAAGTCCTCTTTTCAGATGAGAGCGCGTTTTGTATTTCATTTGGAAACCAAGGTCCTAGAGTCTGGAGGAAGGGTGGAGAAGCTCATAGCCCAAGTTGCTTGAAGTCCAGTGTTAAGTTTCCACAGTATGTGATGATTTGGGGTGCAATAGCTTCTGCTGGTGTTGGTCCATTGTGTTTTTAGAAAGCAACGTCACTGCACCTGTTTACCAAGAAATTTTGGAGCACTTCATGCTTCCTTCTGCTGACCAGCTTTTTGAAGATGCTGATTTCATTTTCCAGCAGGATTTGGCACCTGCCCACACTGCCAAAAGCACCAAAAGTTGGTTAAATGACCATGGTGTTGGTGTACTTGACTGGCCAGCAAACTCACCAGACCCGAACCCCATAGAGAATCTATAGGGTATTGTCAAGAGGAAAATGAGAAACAAGAGACCAAAAAATGCAGATGAGCTGAAGGCCACTGTCAAAGAAACCTGGGCTTCCATACCACCTCAGCAGGGCCACAAACTGATCACCTCCATGCCACGCTGAATTGAGGCAGTAATTAAAGCAAAAGGAGCCCCTACTTTCTTATGAAGTATTCTAATTTGTTGAGATAGTGAATTGGTGGGTTTTTGTTAAATGTGAGCCAAAATCATCACAATTAAAAGAACCAAAGACTTAAACTACTTCAGTCTGTGTGCATTGAATTTATTTAATACATGAGTTTCACAATTTGAGTTGAATTACTGAATTAATGAACTTTTCCACGACATTCTAATTTATTGAGATGCACCTGTATATATATATTTGAAGGGGAAAAAAGTAAAATCAAAAACTTTTAAAACATGAATACTACACTAAATGCTTTTTTGTATAGAATTAATCCATTGGTACTGGCTAAAGACAGTCTCACATGGTCAACCTGAGATCCACAAGCCCAAAAGTGTTACATAAACTGTTCCAGCCCTTCCTCGGCCCTGGATTCACTTCTTTCTCTTCCTTTGAAGTGAGTGAGCTGAGAGTTTGTTTCAATCACAGCTGAGCTCAAACCAAAAGTGCAGCCCTTCGAGCATAGATGGCAAACTCTGATTATATCGTTTCCCGAACTCGATCTGTTTAATATGACCCAGTTATTCTTAAAAGTGTCCGTTCCATCAAGCCGCCCTGCTCTGCCCCTAAATGTTCACTTATGTTTCCTGTTTGGAAACAGATGTGAAAAACGCAAATAAATCAGAACCACTGAGCCGACGAGGAATCAACCTGAGAGAAATGGAGTGTTTTCTAAAGGGGAAGACCCATTTGCAGATGTGCATCTGGCCTGGGTGTGCTCAGCCCAGAAATGATCCTCGCCTCAGGGAAACAGCAATCTTTAAACACAACAGTGCTTTACCATTTCAAGAGTCAGGACTGGAACTGAGAACTGGTTCTTATGCAGAAACAGTTCCATTCATACAAAAATACCAAAGGACTTTTGTGAAGCTTGTGAAACTTTTCTCGAACATGCATTCTTTGTACTACAAAAATAATCTGACATTTCCACTACTACTCATCACAACACCACTACTAAGGGTATGTTTACACGACAACAATGTACTAAAAACAGATACGTTTTTCCTTTGCATTTTTTAAAAGTTTTGCATATAGATGACAAATGTCAAAATGACCCCCGTTCAAATGAAAACGACTAAAAATTCTGTATTATGGTTTTCAAGTACTCACACATGCATACAGCCTGAACACGCTATATGCATGTACATTACATCACAGTACATTTGCGTTCCAAGGGGGTGCTTACACAACCTGTAAAGAGGGCCTACATGACCCCCTTTGGGGGCATGAAATTGCAAACATTTGAAAAAGAAAAAAGAAAAAAAAGTTTTTGAAAACAATGCCATTGTCATCTCTGTGTAAACTGCAAAATTTCTGAAAATGGCCATATGCATGCATATTACATGTTTACTAGGTAGACTATGTGCTTCTTTGATGTTTCTGTACAAAATTACATCACCAACTATTGGCCTGGCATGATTAATGCAGTGTTTTAGTTATTTTCATTGATAAGTTTGACAATGTTGTTGTCTGTATGCGAAACCTTTAAAAAATGTAAAGGTAAACTTTTCTGCTTTTAGCAGGCTACATTGTTGTCGTGTAAATCGATAGTGCAAACTTACAC
Organism: Sinocyclocheilus grahami; assembly: GCF_001515645.1. Classification (NCBI taxonomy): domain Eukaryota; kingdom Metazoa; phylum Chordata; class Actinopteri; order Cypriniformes; family Cyprinidae; genus Sinocyclocheilus; species Sinocyclocheilus grahami. The sequence goes on along the minus strand of NW_015505481.1, from coordinate 1,700,676 downwards.
TAACAGATCCGATTTCCGAATGAATGATTCTTATGAATTGGTTATTTTAAATTAATCAAATTGTACGTTGAAAAAATATAGCGTGCTACAAGTGAGCTGGAAGAACGAATGACTCTTAATCGGTTTGTATAAGTGAATCAAAACCACACAGCACGACCCATGTGGTCTCTATTCCCGAACTGGTATGAAGTGGTTCTTTATCAGAAACACTTATGAATCAGTCGGAACGCAAGTTGATAGGCTACTTTCATCAACTCTAAATTAACCAAGAGCTACGTTACGATGTAGTAGTGTGACTAAGGCTTACTGTAAGACATAAGTAAACTTAGGTTGTAGAGTTAAAGATAAACATGAGTTTTATAACTAATGGTATTTAAAGTAAACAAATTCATAAATTAGCACAGTTATCGCTGAATAGACTTTTTAAACGTGTTTGTTTTATATTTTAATATTTAAGTCACTGAACGGTCTATTTTTTTGTATTTTTTCAGTTGAAGACTGACTGGAAAAGAGAGAGAGTCGTTGAGTGAGTGAGTGAGTGAGTGAGAGAGAGAAAGGCGGCCAGAGGTGGAGCATTATTACGTGGGAAAATTAAAGCGTTCTCGGTCAGCAGCTTTCTGAACATCTGGTAACCGTGATTGCACATGTGGTGACGGCCCATCACGCTTCCACCCGTCGCGTTTCCTGTTATGCCTCGCGTTCTTCTGTGTAAACGTTCAGACACATTCAGCGGCGGGTTGAGACCAGCTCGCCAGCGCTCGTTTGCTCTGATATGAGGGTATCGTTCAGCTTCTTATGCGTCTTTCTGTCTGTTATCTGTGGTAAGTTGTGTGTGTGTGTGTGTGCGTCGATAGAAAACTTCAGCTCTAATTTAACCTGAAATAGACACTGTATACAGTGCATGACAAATGCTTTGAAGGATGCAGATGACCAATATGGTCACAAACGATCTAATAGGATGAATGCGTCGTTTTTTGTCCTTTTTTTATTTTATTTTATTTTTTTACTGAAGCAAGTTATGTTTGTTATTATTTTTAATAACTAAAGGCAGAGGGTTGCATTTCATTGCAACATGTTTGGACACATCATGTGCACATTTTGCCTAATTATATTTACAGATGTGTGTATATGTTTATGTTTGTATTTATTTACAATAAATTTACAATTATATTTTTCAGATCCTGGCTATGGAGATGGAGGAACATTTGGTATGTACATTTGCTATCATAAGAAAGTTTATGTTAATGAACTAAGATAATTACTGTAGGCATCAGCTTGACTGTGACTCTTAAGATAAACAGAAAATTCCATTATGCATGACAGGATGATTCACATCAACTTACATCAAAGTTCATTATTTATTTCATTTTGTTTACATCATAGGCTGTGGTAACAAGAGCATCTGTGACACATACTGTTCATTTTGTGAGAACAATTTCTTGAGAACTCAATGCTATGGTTTTCTGGTGCAATTGTGTCAATATAATTTTGATGCTGCTATGGGGTTCATGAACAGTACCGACTGGTGTTCGTTGGAAAAAGTAAAAAGGTACATTCTAAGGATTCATTTTCAAATGCCATATAATACTAGATGTGTTTGATAGCAGTTGATGACTCTCTTTCTCCATCTGTTTCTCTGGCAGTGCATACAACAATTTCACTGTGTGTACTGAGACTGTTGCTGACTGTCTGCTGCTTCCCTGGCCGAATCAGTTGGTTGAACATACATTTGTGAAAATCCACACCACCTATTTTCAAGAATGTCCCTCAGAGGCACTGAGAGACCCCCCTCCCAGCATCATCCTTGCCCTGGTCATGACCCCCATATGCCTAATCCCTGTTATGGTGGTCCTAGTAGTTCTCAAGACTAAAAATGGAGACAGGAGGTCCTAGATGTCCAGGTGCAAGAATATTTTATGCTTATTCCTTCTTCTGCTCTGTTTGTTCTTCATCCGAGATGGTATCCCACCCCGGGATAATGTCCTGACTCAACGCTCCCCAGTGAATGTGCACCTGGCCGTCTCCAAGACTGACTAAACCAGGATGGAGGATGAGCATTTGTTCTGGGGGTGATGTCTGACTGGAAAATGTTACTGTACTTCAGTGAAATAATTGTTGGTTAGAAATGTATATTTATCATTAACATACAGCTAATGTGCATTACAGATATTTCACAGCATTATTATCTCCAAATTGCACATATACATTTTGTTGTCTTCAGGATGTAAATACATAATCCAATGAAATGTGAAATGGCAATGGAAAAAAGATTCAATCAAAAAGATTCAAAACAACAATGCAGAACCACAAACTCATTTGATTGTCCACTTTATGCACTGTAAGAAATCTTTAACCCATGTTTTAATGTAGATTTTTGATGTTAGTTAAGTGACAAGAGCTGTTTAGCTGACTATTAGAATGATGTCTTTGTGATTTCATTTCTATTTTGACACGTCATAAATATTGACTTTTTAAATTTATTATGACAGCTATTTAGGAATTAAGCATTTAGGAATCAATCTGAATGCATGACAAAACAAAGCCGACTGAAAGCCACCCACTTCAATAGGCAGCTTACTAAATAACTGTTAATTTATGTACGTTAATGACATGCAGGTGTCTCTGAAAAGTAAACATTTAAGAGGGAAGGGAATGTCAGAAAATGGAGATTTATATAGATTGTAATGCCCACTTTGCATTGTTAATTTTAATTTGACTGTGCCCCTCAAACAGAACTGCATTGTAATTTGCTTATAATATAATTACTGTATCAATGTAGTCACATGAAAGAGACTGGCATTAGTTTGTGTTTTATAATTATTTCCATAATTGATTATGAAGGATGAGTCTTATATTGAGACAAAACATTTTCAAACCTATGTCTGCATGAATATATCATATTTTGTTGTGTCTCTTAACATAGAAAAGGTAGCTACATGTTACTTGCTTGTCTGTGACAGAGCTCAAATATTCAAGCTCAAAATTCCCCTCACACTTCAGACAGAAGGGTGGATGTTGGAGTCTTAAGAGCAGAAAATGCTGGAATAGTGAGTGAAAAAGCTGATTGTCTAACATGTTCCAGTGAACTCTATTAAAGTCAATTAAAAGTACAAGATCTTATTTGTTTATAGCATGAAATACTGAAATTCTGATTAAATCACTGCCGGGAAAAAAACAGCTTAAACCATCCTAAACTGGTTTAATATGGTCTCCCAGGCAGCCTTGCCAGCAATACAAAACCTTAAACTTAAACTAGTTTAAGATGTGTTTTTATACTGCTTACTGCCTTAACTGTACAACATTTTGTAGATGTGAGTCTCTTCCACTGTAAAACACACACTCAAAGTCTTCAATGAAACATTGTGTTTGTGGGGACTCGGTTTGGCAGGGTGTGGTGGGAACGAGAGTAACCACCCCCCTCCTTTGTCTCGTTCTTCGGCTCTCCTCCGGCTCAGGTCAGGCCTTCCATAGGCCCAGCCCTCCTCCAGCAGCTCATCCAATCCGGCGTCAGTCTCACAGGTCCCGCGGGAGAGGACACACCTCACATCTTAACCATTCAGCCATTCACAGCTGGCCAGATGCTGCAGGCCTTCATTACTGCCAGATCTCACTGTCAGATCCCCGGCACTGATCCAAAACACAGATGCACATCTGTACCTTCCCCTGGCCAGCGACTTGTGCAATTAAGAGCTTACAGTTGCATTGTACAACACTACTCACGAGCTTCTGACAGACCCGTTTTATTCCTTTAAAACTATTACACACGGAATTCACATTACGGATAGGTTACATTAGCCTATATAAAAACTTGATTTGAATGCGTTTCCAAGTACAATTTTCAATAAAATTTGAATGTCCTGGCTTGAAGTTATGGACACTATTTTGTTTAGGCTATTCATGTTTCTGTCTCAAACTTTTTTTTATACAATCTTTTTAATTCAATGGACTGACAGAAAGGGAACGGATTGTTGAAAGGTTTTATGTGATATTGCTGCCACACAGTGGTTAAGTTATTCAAAAGCTGGAGAGATATTTATTAATATTTATTATTAAACTATTACTCTCTCAATGTCAGTTTGCGCTCTTGTTGATCTTTGTGCATGTGCGCTCTTTAAAAAAAAAAAGTTCCAAAAGGGGGTTTTCACAGTGATGCCATTAGAAGAACCAGTTCTGGTTCCCCAAAGAACCTTTCAGTTCTTAAAAGAACCAGTTTTTCTTAGTGTGAAGAACATTTTGATAATCTAAAGAACCTTTTGTGGAATGCAAAGGTTCCAAGGTTCTTTGTGGAACCATTGACGCCAGTAAAGAACCTTTATTTTTAAGAGTGTATCATGTATGTCATCATTAGGGCATTTTCTGCTGTTCTTTGCTTCTCTTATTTATGATTTTGTCAATGATGGTACATGGTTCAACTAAAATAATAGATTATTTGTCTTCAGTTTAATGTTCATAAAATGCAAGACAATCTAAAATACATTACGTCTAGTTGAATAAGTCTTTATTGAGGTTCTTATCACAGACGGTGGCAAAAGAGATCAATGCATTTTCACTTAGCATGCTTTTATAGCATGAACATGTAAATGCTGCTGAATCTCCAACACTGGTTTCCCGTCGAATCACTTCTGACCACTGGATGTGGAGTTGCAGCTAGTGGCTGAGTTAAGGATAAAGGATGTTGCATCTTTTGCAGTGTCACCTAACATTCCAACAAAGAAACAATGCTCGAGGTTGCTCAGATTAATGGATTGAAAAATATTCATGACATACCCAAAGCTGCACATGCTCCTCCTTTAACTGAAAGTCAATTTAGACAAAGACACAGAGCAGCCAACTTAACTTCAACTGAAACCAAACTGATGATAATTCCAAATAATAAATTATAAGGATGATGATATGGCTTACCAAAAGAAGAAAAAGCAACATACTGTAACAAGCAGCTTGGGGAGGAAAAATAAACATGTCTGTAAAATACTGATGGATTTACTTAATATATTTCACTTAAATATGCTAAAATCTGAATAATGTTCAATATTTCTTACTCTATGTCTTATTTAGTTGACTTAAAGGTGGGGTATGTATTTTTTCAAAAACGTTTTAGAAAACTGAGTCGAGCCTAGTACCAAACAAACTTGCTGCCAATCAGCAGTAAGGGGCGTGTCTATGCAACACCAAGTGCAGTTTATTTTGAATGGTGCACTGCATTTTTTTTCAGATATGCTTCTGAGCTGGTTTTATAACTAAATTCATTGTGATTCATAGGACAGCTGCAGCTGCAGCTGCATTAGCTACAGTGGCATAATTACATATAATATTATATATTATATATAATTGTATATGCAGTTAAACAAATACAAAGCTAAAACATGATGATGACTTGACTTGAACATAACATGTACATGAATAACATGAACAAAAACCTGAACATAAACATGGCGCAACAAACATGACAAACGTGAGGGCTTAAATACATGGACACGGGGAAACACATGACTATAACAACCAGTGAAAAGGTGAAAATGAAAATAAGGCAACAAGACAATGAATCAATGAATTAAAAGATATGAAAACATGAACATAAACAAAACAGGCACCTAAATTGATAAGACAATATTTAACAATGTATTTTTTTTTTTACATTCCAGAGTACTTTCTATTCACAAAGGGACTTCTGCGCTTATAGAGCAAATACAGAGCCACTTCCCACCTCCCAGAAGTGGGTAGTAATGCTCTACATTTACTATGTTACATTTGCTTCAGTAACTTTTTGGAGAGTATGTTTATGTCCATTTACCACCATAGTGGTGAGTTGTGTTTAAATTTTCCTGATAAGTATAGATATACATTTTTATATGATACCATCACTGTGCCACGGTACTCTGCCAATACTTCAAAACCAATGTTTCAACAGAGTGCATTTTAATTTGTTTTTTAGCAGGATTTAAGCAGGATTTCAACTATGCACTATCTTGCATGTGTGGACATAATAGGGAGAAAACATCCTTAGTGTAACACATATGCTTTATTTGCTTCTTGATTAGTCCTTTTGTTGGCTACTTCTTATATTTCTATTTGCAGTTTTTGCACTAGTTTAGTACATTACTCACCTGTGGCACCATTTCCAACAAAAGAAGAAACAGGTCCAATCGAACTACAAACTTGTAAAGAAAGAAAAGAAAATTAGCACATTAAAGACTTAAATCACATAATAACCTGAAAACAAAGCTTAGAGACACTTACTGAAAGAATTTTCACCGTTTTTTGCTCCTGTTGGCAAAGCCTTGGAAAGACATGCTTGCAGCTTCAGCTTGTATTGATAAAACAGACTACACTAGAGTAAAATAATCTGTTAAATACTTATAAGAAATGAAACCAAGACCAAACTACAGACTGGTTGTACAAGAAACATACACCTCCCCACCTACTCTAATAATGTATGGAGTAAATTATTTATATAATAACAATAATACAATCATACAACTAATTTTCACCATTACAACATTTTGCTTTCATACTAAAATAAAAACTAAAATAAAGTTGTTGTTTTTTACTATTCTTCCAGGTGGAATTCACTTCACACACAGAAGACTAAAACACATTTATTTAAAAATAAATACATGAATACCTATGATCATGTTTAAAGTCTTCTTCATGTCTTCTTCAGTTTGATTGGTTACACTCATACAGGCCTGACTGCAGCTGGACCATCCCTCTATAAGTACACAGTCTCTGTTGTAACTATATATAATTATGCCACTGTAGCTAACGCAGCTGCAGCTGTCCTATGAATCACAAAGAATTTAGTTATAATACTAGCTCAAAAGCATACCTGAAAAAATGCAGTACACCATTCAAAAGTTTGGAGTCAGTATGCTCAGCAAGGCTGCATTTATTTGATCGTAAATAAAGCTGAAACAGTAATATTGTAAAATATGATATTACAATTTAAAACAACAGTTTTCTATTTTAATAAATGTTGAGATGTAATTTATTCCTGTGATGCAAGCTGAATTTTCAGTAGTCATTACTTCAGTCACATGATCCTTCAGAAATCATCCTAATATGCTGATTTGCTGCTCAAGAAACATTTATTACTATTATCAACGTTGAAAATGGTTGTCTTGCTTAATATTTTTGTAAAAAACTTGATACATTCTTTTCATGATTATTTGATGAATAGAAAGTTCAAAAGCATTTATTTGAAATAGTAATCTTTTGTAATATTGTAATAGTGTGAACTGCCATTTCTGATTAATTTAATGCATCCTTGCTCAATAAAATTCAAGTTTGTTTAATTTAAACTTTTGAACAGACATTTTATTTTAGGCTGTATTTTATTTTAAATCATGACCAATCAGTCAAACAAAAACTACTTGGACAAGAAGTGACTCCTTTTTTCTGAACACCTCATATAAATACACCTCTTACTAAAATGTCTGTGTGTAGAATGCTACACAGAAATTCATATGAAATCACTTTTGTTGTCCAGTCAGTTACTGGTATTGTCTTCAAATTTTCATGGAAATGTATTCAGAACCTCTGAAACCCTAAGAACAGAACATTGGCTCATCATCATGACTAAGTCTTTTGCCTTTGGGCCATCTCAGTTCCTGTAAACCATCAACATACACAACCGTTTCTTTTTGCTATTCTTTTGAGAAGATGGGGTTATCATACATTAAGGGTAATAAAAGACAATGAAGTGTCAGGAGCAGTGATTTAGCTAGAGAATAATTTTCCACCTTTAGCAGCCAGAGCTCATCGTAAGAGACGTCAAACAATGTAAAATGCACCTGAACATGAACTGTGAGACCTTTAACATATTTTTTACATTCCCTCTTCAAGACGGACGGATCAGTGAAAACCACAAAATGAGTAATGAAATGATCTCTGGGATACTTACAGTAAGCTAGCACAAATGGAAACAATAACAGACACGCTGAACGCATGATGAGCTCATGTAGTTGAGCAGCACTGAAAGTCTTCATCTCACATGCACATTGTCCCACATTATGTGGATTGTATCACTATTGATCCTGTAATTTGATTGGTCAAGCAGCTTTATGGGCCACTCACATAAAATGCATTTTTGCATTTAAAAATGCAAAGTACTGTTTTTAGAAAGCTATGTCATACACAAGAAGCTGCAAACGGTGCATTCAAGCCCTCTTCGGAAGTTTGTATTTACAAGTTGGGATATCATATTTATGATTGGTCAAAGCAAGAAAAAAAATAAGCAAAAATGTTTTTAACTCTACTGCTACAAAATCATCAGTGAATTGCCATGCAATTTTCTTTGGTGGGTAAAAATATCCAAAATATCCAAACTTAATACTAAATTAATCCTTTGTTTATTGAACTGTCATTCTGTCATTATGAACCGTTAGTTTGCATATCGGTATGGCAAATTACATGCAGCCTAATCCTTAGCAGAAACACAATATTGCTTAAACAGGAATGACTGCCCTCTATGGAGGCTGACCACATTGTTTTCCGACATAAGAATGTTTCCTGTTAATGAGAAGAATTATTTTTTGTCTTTCTGTTTTGGTCTCCATCTGATGTGAGCATATTTCCACGTCGTCTGAGAACTCAAGCAGAAACTTACGCTATTATTTTGACTAGACTGTGTTTGCTGCAGCATGAGAAGCCAGAGGAAGTGTAGGTGATCTGCATCTGGTTTACCACTGCATGGTTGTTGCTCTCAGCCCATCTGGTGGAGGCCGCTTTTTCGCGGCCAGCCAGAAGCGGCCCAGCCGAATGCTGTAATTGAGAGTGTAGAGGTGGCAGGGGTCCAACTAGAGGAAACAGTCTATCTCCTCACTACACCGTTGGAATCGTGAGTCACCTCCCACAACATCTTATTCAAACAGGCCGCCTGTTTTCCTCAGTGGAGCTCGCTGTTGAGGCCTCTGAGGAAGCTGTCTCTATGTTTCTGACACTCAGATGGGCCTTCCCTTCCTCTGTCTGCTCCTTCCTTCTGTTTTGGTTTGGGATGTGCTCACGCGTTACGTTCCATTAGAAGGGTCCAATAACAGGACAGAAAAGCCATGAGGCTCAAGGTGCTCATTTTACTGAAAAGACAAATTTTGTTATAATTTACTTCAAGCTTATGTACGTATATAGTGCATTAGAAAGTATTCTTACTTAAGTATTCATATTTTATACTTCAAGAAATGTCCGATACATGCTCTATTAACACATGTTGTTCATTACTACTGCAAATAATTTTGACTTGCCCCACAGTTTGTAAAAATAATAATAAAAAAATAATGTACAGTCAAGTCATATTTATTTATATAGCACTTTATACAATAGAGCTTGTTTCAAAGCAGATTTGCAATCTTAAGCAAAGCTAAAAACAGAATCAAATCAGGCTGATGGCTCGTTAACACAAACTAATGATATTCACAGTGTTAAACTACTTGGCACAAGCTGATTGGTTCAAGTTGCATATGCAGCCAATGAGCTTACTGCTTTACATTTAAATGGCTGGTTAGCATTCACTAGAGCATTTCACAGTGCACTTTCAGAGTACTCTGAAACACTCCACCTTCCCCAGCTCCACCTGTGTAGATCTGCTATGGGTTATTATATGTGCTATTTGTGCAGCAGCAGTATGTCTTAAATACTCACAGCACTGTATTGGCGTATACATTGGCAGTAGCAAGTTCCTGTACTTGCTTTGCAGCAGCAGCAATAATCTATAACAACAGCAATAACCAACAGCAGCAGCAATTCAGCAGCAGCATAGCAGATTTATTCTGCCGAGACCAAATATATTAACGTTGTCATATCTATTATTATGCTAAAATCTTCAGAGAGTTGTTATAATAGAACTGTCATTCCAATTGTTCACAAGAACATACAAATTATATTAGGATGTAATATAAGGTATTAGGAATGCGATTATTTATATTGCATTAAATACCCATGCTTGAGTTGAAGTGACTGTCCTCTGTCCTGTATAGGCATGTTCAGTGATGAGGTGTTCAAAGCAAGTATCCTGAGACCACATGTTAAACCATACAACTGACAAGGCAAGGCATGGCAAGTTTATTTATATAGCACATTTCATACACAATGGTAATTCAAAGTGCTTTACATAAAAGGAAGTAAAATAATCATAAAAAAGTAATCACAACAATAAAACAAGGAATTTAAAAATTGATTTAAAATTAATTTAAAACCGTTAAAAATAGAAAATGATTATATATAAAATACAGTGCAATTAGTTCAGACGTAGCACAGTGCTCATTCAATAAATGCACAGCTAAACAGATGAGTTTGGAGTCTGGATTTAAATGTGGCTAATGTTTTAGCACATCTGATCTCTTCTGGAAGCTGGCTCCAGCTGCGGGCGGCATAGTAACTAAAAGCGGACTCCCCTTGTTTTGTGTGAACCCTTAATATTTCTAACTGACTCGATTCTAATGATCTGAGTGGTCTGTTAGGTGTATATTCAGTGAGCATATCTGCCATGTATTTAGGTCCTAGGCCATTGAGTGATTTATAAATGAGTAAAAGTACTTTAAAATCAATCCTAAATATAACTGGAAGCCAGTGTAAGGACCTGAGGACTGGTGTGATATGCTCAGATTTTCTGGTTATAGTCAGAATCCTGGCAGCAGCATTCTGGATGAGCTGCAGCTGTCTAATGGTCTTCTTGGGAAGGCCGGTGAGGAGACCATTACAATAGTCCACCCTGCTTGTGCTAAAGGCATGGACAAGTTTCTCCAAGTCTTGACTGGAAACAAAACATCTAATTCTTGCAATGTTTTTGGTGACGATAGTATTGCTGATTTAGTTACTGCTTTGACATGACTACTGAAACTAAGGTCTGTCTCCAGAATCACACCAAGATTCTTGACTTGATTTTTAGTTGTTTTACCCCTAGAGTCAAGGTATGCATTCACCTTGAGAACTACATCTTTGTTTCCAAATGCAATGACTTCAGTTTTCTCATTGTTTAACTGAAGAAAGTTCTGGCACATCCAATTGTTAATTTCATCAATGCATTGGCAGCGGGAGTCAATGGGGCTGTAGTCATTTGGTGATAAGGCCAGGTAAATCAGGGTATCATCAGCATAGCTGTGATAGGCAATTTGGTTATTTCTCTTTATCTGACTTAGTGGGCGCACAGGCTAAACAAGAGCGGTGCAAGAATTGAGCCTTGTGGGTCTCCACATGTCATGGACGTCTACTTAGACTTATGCTGTCCTATACTCACATAATAATCTCTCCCTTCTAAGTATGACCTGAACCAATTGAGAACCATCCCAGAAAGCCAGACCCAGTTTTCCAGTCTCTTTACAAGTATATTATGATCGACAGTGTCAAACGCAGCACTGAGATCTAGTAGTACCAGCACTGATATTTAGCCAGAATCAGAATTTAAGCGAATATAATTTATTATCATAATGAGCACTGTCTCTGTGCTGTGATGCGGTCGGAAACCAGATAAAAAATTTTCCAGGTATCCATTTAAGTTTAAGTAGTTGTTCAGCTGATTAAAAACTACCTTTTTCAATAATCTTGCCTATAAAAGGAAGATTTGATATGGGTCTATAATTGCACAATATGGTGTTATCAAGATTGCTCTTTTTCAGAAGGGGCTTAACAACTGCAGTTTTCAGGGAGTTTGGAAAAGTCTCAGAAAGAAGTGAGGTGTTCACCACTTCTAAGAGATCTGCTTCTAAACAGTTAAGCACACTTTTGAAAAAAGATGTGTGAAGTGTGTCAAGATAGCAGGTTGACGATTTAAGGTGCTGTAAAGCAGACATAGTAACTTCTTTTTGAAGTTGCGGTCGAATCTGTCTGACCTCTGCATAACTTGAGGATGTGCTAATCGCCTTTCTGATATTATTGATCTTCTCAGAAAAGAAGGAAGCAAACTCATTGCATTGGCTGTCGGAGAGCATTTCACTGGGAATCTGACTTTGGGGGTTTGTTAGTCTCTCAACAGTAGCAAAAAGAGTGTGAGTGTTGTTTATAAGGTTTGAGAAGAAGGTCTGTCTAGCTCTGGCTAGTTCCACATTGAAAGCATGAAGGTTGTCTTTATACATGCTATAATGAATTTCAAGTTTCGTCTTCCGCCACATCCGCTCAGCTTTTCTGCATTGTCTTTTCATACTCTGTACTGCTGTTGATTTTCTCCAAGGTGATTTTTGACAAGCATACAACAGTCTCCAGATGTCATGTTTTAGGTTTACGGTAAGAAATATTTTAATGAGGTTGTGCAACATTGTATAATCATGTAAATTATCCCTCTCTCCATAGCAATAGTCAAATTGTGTATTAGATTGTGTAATTAGTGTAATTAGATTGCACCACAGACATTTACAAGGAGTTTAAGAAAACTAGAAAACAAGAAAATAATAGTAGAGACTCACCTGTTGTTGACTTGTTGTCCAAAAGCACACTATTCCTGTTAACCTGTACACAGGCTCTTGTAAACAAAACCAGCAGGGGAAATTACAGCTTACTTCAATATTTTCAGCCAAACAGAAAAACTGTTGTGATCTTCATTTTCGGTGGACAATGCCAAAAGCACAGGCTAGTGACTGAGCATACAATCATCTCCTCGAGTTTTGGAGAATTCTGGCTGTAAATGTATGCATCCCTGAATATAAACATAATGCAGTATAGTTAGCCTGCCATGCAATTAAGTAATCAACACACAATAAATCATGAGGACAATTCCAGTGACTGTGAAAGTCACCAACTATATGCATGATATGTATGATTCAGATATATATACCTGTCCATATTTTGAGGCTTTTTGGAATAATGTTTCAGTAATTCAAAAATGATCCTATAAATCCATTTCTTTATGAAAATTATTGCATTTCTTTTTCAAAAATGGTTTGTCCATAAAAATTCCACTGTCATCTGCAATGACCATTCATTAAGTGTGGAAACAGGCTGGGACAGCAATCATTAATGAAGACAGAAATAGTGAGCAATGTTTCACTGTAAAAACACTTATAAGCTGTAAAGTTCCATTGCAAATGAAATGTTTTTGTGGTTGTTTGCTCCAAAATCGCCATGTTTAGATGAATATTAAATGTTACTACCAATCAAAAAGACCACTATTCTCCTTTCTTACAGATGAGACATTTGTGTTTAGGTCGGTATAAGATGAACCAAGCAGTGATCAGAGAGCCCCAAAGCTGCTCGTGGGACAGAGTGATATGCATTCTTTATTGTGGTGTAACAGTGATCCAATATATTACTGTCTCTGGTGGGACATGTGATGTGCTGTCTGTATTTTGGCAGTTCACGGGAGAGATTGGCTTTATTAAAGTCCCCGAGAATGATTAAAACAGAGTCCGGGTGTTGTTGTTCTGTGTCTGTGATCAGATCAGCGAGTTTCTGTAAAGCGGTGCTCACGTGTGCTTGCGGAGGAATGTAGACACTGACGAGAATGAATGAGCAAAACTCCCGCGGCGAGTAGAACGGCTTGCAATTAATGAAGAATTAATTCCAGCTGTCTTAATTTTGATGACTGTCTAGTCGTTGAATGGAAAATAAAGACAGAAGCTTATGTCATAATTCCACCATATGTACAGGAATGAGGGAATGGTTTGAAGTGGATGTGTGTCAGTTACAGTGCTTCATTAAAGCATAGTCCCCCCCCCAAAAAAGAAAAAAGACAGGAAATAGGAGGGAAAAGTGGGGGGTAATGGGATTGGGAAATGGGATTTAGTCACAGCTTCTAAAAGTTCAAATGAATCCAAACAATAGCAAATGTACTACTTCAGCACAGAGAAAAACTTTAACTGCTGGACATGAACATTATGCAATCCCATAGAGCAGCATGTTTGACATGCTAGCCCTTATCTACACACTCACATACTGTACACCTAAATACATGACACTTCTCAATTACGGCACACCGAGATGTTGCATTCCTCACACTGGTGTCAGTTGTTCTAATCCCTGGTAAGGGGCATCCAGTTTAACCAGCTTCTGCACCTCAAAAGGCAGGGTTGGGCTGCTTTTCAAGAGTCCTTCTATCGATCTGACCCTCAGTGCTGGAGCAGACACAATAAGTGAAGGATAACAACACTGTAAAAAAAAAAGTACTTAAAATTTATGGTAATAAAATGGCAACTGTGGTTTTAAATTAAATTTACAGTTAAATACCATAATTTCATTAACTGATATAATGTTAATATACCAACCTATTGGAGTACTGAAATCTGTTTTGTATCTTTATAATACACTGATAACCACTAAATGCAGGTGGTGACGACGAAGTCACATGATGAACCAAAGCCCATCACAAGCAGCTTGTTTTTGACAACAGTGTCATTCACACAAAAGCTAAACACCATCATGGTAACACACATGAAACCTACTTCAGCACAGAGAAAAACTTTAACTGCTGGACATGAACATTATGCAATCCCATAGAGCAGCATGTTTGACATGCTAGCCCTTATCTACACACTCACATACTGTACACCTAAATACATGACACTTCTCAATTACGGCACACCGAGATGTTGCATTCCTCACACTGGTGTCAGTTGTTCTAATCCCTGGTAAGGGGCATCCAGTTTAACCAGCTTCTGCACCTCAAAAGGCAGGGTTGGGCTGCTTTTCAAGAGTCCTTCTATCGATCTGACCCTCAGTGCTGGAGCAGACACAATAAGTGAAGGATAACAACACTGTAAAAAAAAAAGTACTTAAAATTTATGGTAATAAAATGGCAACTGTGGTTTTAAATTAAATTTACAGTTAAATACCATAATTTCATTAACTGATATAATGTTAATATACCAACCTATTGGAGTACTGAAATCTGTTTTGTATCTTTATAATACACTGATAACCACTAAATGCAGGTGGTGACGACGAAGTCACATGATGAACCAAAGCCCATCACAAGCAGCTTGTTTTTGACAACAGTGTCATTCACACAAAAGCTAAACACCATCATGGTAACACACATGAAACTGAAATAATGCAATAAACATTCATTTAACAACATTAGTTGTAACATACAACCCTTATATACAAAACTGATAAGAAAAAACTAAGAAGAAACATGTATTTCAACAAAAAAATATCAAATTTGAAATGTAATGCAGGAAATCTGGGAATGTCAATTTACGGTTATTCACTGTAAATTATACGGTAGTCCAAAAACAGTATACTACCGTAAAATTACATGTAATAGCCAATACAATTTTTCACCGTATATAGTAGAGGAGTTTACCGTTAATCATTTAATAACTTTTTAATGTAGCATTTTTACAGTCTTTTTCTGTTAAATTCACGGTCATTTTTAAGAGTTAAAAGGATTTTTAAAGAGAAAAACTGTTCTGTTCTGATAAATAAATAAATATGCAACCATTTGCATGGTAAAAGAAAGTATGAAATGGACTGTATTAATTACATGTTTACCTTGCAACAAAAACACAGTGCAGTGAATATTTGGATAGCATGAAACCAGTACAATTCAGAGTATGCGGACCTATTTTGGTTCTGTGTTGGTTTGCCACTCGGTGTCCACCCCACTTTTTGTATTTTTAAAACTACCTTTAACTATTTCTTTCACACAAATTATGTTGCTCCATCAATGTTCAATTAACAAAAAATTTATAAATTCTGATATCATACCCGAAGTCTTATATTTTGGGACGAACAAATAAATAAATAACTTTCTGTCAAGAATACCAGTAGCCCCATTGAACCCCACACAAAATGCCATTAGAACCACCTGTAAACAGCAACTCCCATTCCTTATTTGCCATAAAGCATTTCCCCTGTCCATTAAAAAGCAGCATGATGTGTGGAAGGATGGGGTTGGGGGAGTTTACAGAAGCAAGACCTGAAGGAGAGCGGGGTGTGGCCACGTCTGCGGCGCTCTCATTTCCTCCAGGGTAGTGTCTGTGGTACTGTGGCCTCGGCACACGTGGGCTGGCGCGACGAAAGAGAGCAGGGAAGATAGTTTTACACAGTCCAAATCTTCCACCCACCTGGCAGGCCAGCCCTCATAAACAGGACAGCTACACAAACCTGGTGTCAGACTGTAGCTTTGACAAGACTCAAGTCAGAACATAGGAGGCTGGCTTGCAAAAAAGGGGCTGAAACATACACTCAGGCACAACTACTGTCAAACACACTTACACAGACAGGAGACTGGGACACAGCTGAGTTCAGGGAGTAGGGATTTACTACAGGAAGTGAAGTGAAGAAGAGAAGAACCTGGATGGACACCCTCTGCAGTCTCAGTGGCCTGGACCCTCTCTGGGTGAGTCTCAGATAACTGAAGGAGAGGGGATATGCAACTCTAATGAGATAAACTCAATCAATTCAATAGCCATTTAAAACTTAAGAAGTTCAACAGATATGAAGGTTTTAAAAAATAACTGCTTGCTAGTGAGATAACACAAACTGTGCCTAGTCACCCATTTCTGTTATTTATGCCCCTTTATTCTTGTAAGTGATCATGGTTTTGACAGTAACAGTCATTTGAGGTGAGTCATGCATTTCTCAACCAATGATTCATTAATTAAGATTGAATGCGGGACCTTAAATGTTCAGTTTTAAGGTTACGCTGTTTAATTCACACATAACCTGTGTTACATGTGTGAGAACATATTTTGCGATTGCGTAAAAAGATTATTTGTGTGCTTTAACTTCTCAGGGTGTTTACATTTAAACAGCCGTACTCTGGTATCATTAAGAGTGCAGTGCATGTAACTGTACTTTAGCCAATATTTTGAACAATGATTACAGATTGGATGATAACCAGTGTTGGAATTCAGGTTAATAACAAAAGATTAATGCTCTCCTTCTCTTATTTTGCATAGTATAGTAGGTCATTTAAAATCAGGTGTAGTGATATTGGTGTGTGTGAAAGAGCCAAGCAAATGTTGTTCCAGGCCCTGTGCCCACTATAAGGTTCTCCATGGTACAGCGTACGCACTTAGCAATATTTACTATTTCACAATGATGGTGGAACAGATGATGCACATTCAGTAAGTAACTGACCGCATTCTGTGGATGATTTCAAAATGCTACATTTGCATCCCAGCTAATATGAAACATTCTCAGGACATTCTCAAAATTTGTAACCTAAATGTTCTTGCAGTAATGTTACAAGAACAATATTTCAATGTTATCAGATATACAATGTTAACATGAAAATGATTCATACATTATCAGTCATACAAGACAGTTCAATATATGAATGGGAGAAACTGCAACCGCCAATACGACAAAAGTCCCGCCTTCTAAATAAAAGAGCCAATGGCCAGTTGGCACAGTCATCGCATCACTGCAGCTGCCATTCCCATAGAAACAGTCAGTGTCCTTAGACATGACTGGGACTACACATTTTTAATGCTATTTCAGCTTCATAATCAACATTCATTAAACCGTTCATGTCATATTTTTGTAGCAGTTTTAAAAAGTTATGTAAATGTGGCTTTTGAATGCAGTATCTGAGATTTAGTTATTTTCTCATTTAGATTGTGTTGGTCTTGCGTGCCTGAAATAGCTGCCCGGAGGCATTGCAAATGTAGCTGTTGAGTGAACCAACTTTCCTTGAAAAGGACTTTTGTTGATGTTTCATTAGTTATAATTGCTTATTTAATCATTTTACTTTGTATTTTACTGTTGTTAGAATGTATTGTTGTCCAGTCCTGTGTAACCCAATGAATGTTTTCCAGAACATTTGTATAATCAAGGAAAACGTTCCAGAACTTATGAAGATAACATTTTCATAACATAATGGGTACATAAGAACAACATTCTTAGAATATTAAATCGTTTGCTGGGAAAACATGTGGAATGAGATGAAGAAGTCAATGTCGTAAGCTCATGTCCATTGAAGCATGTCTGACAGCAGCAATCTGGCTGAACATTAAGTTAGACTAACTTGTTATGGCTAGCGTGAGAGATTGTTATTAGCTTCCAACTGGCCATTTTCAAAAGAAGTGACCAGAGATTTGTGAATTGTAAGCCATCCTCATAAATGTCCTCCAAATAAATCCAAACATCAGCAGTGTCATTTTTAAACTGTTTTTAAACGTTATTTGTGCTGACCGGCAGTCTGAACTCCTACACTTGCAGGAAGGGTACACACACCACTCTGAATCACTTCCTGAGACTGTGGTTGCCATTGGGTTTAGACCAGTGCAAACATAGTCTTGGAGGATGCCGGACGGGTAGAAGCTGGTGTCTGTATGCTCCATTGAACTCCCTGTGGAAAACTGCGACTGTGACTAGGCTCTGCCACGTGAACGAGAATCTCTTTCCCTTCCTGGGCCCAGACACCCCCCTCATAGATGAGGACATATCCTGACCAAAACAACCACGTAACAAACCGTGTCTTATCTTGAACCTGTAGTGTGTGTCTGGATTGCACTTGCAGGGTTTTAGATACTGGTCTAAATAAAGGTAAAATGCTAGAAGACACAAATAGATCACTTAAAATAAAAAATGTTCATCATTTACTCACCATGTCAAATTCATATAAGTTCTTCTGTGGAACACAAAAGGAACATTTGTGAAAAATGTTTTTTTTGCCAGAATGAATGAAATATCATAAAAGTGGTCCATGTGACTTTTACGCTATATATTGCATATTAATTCATTATTTTATGTGAGATAAAGACCAAAAAAGTCAATAATTGCTGAAAATCATGACAGCTCACAATGGCACATTCATGAGAAAACTCGTGCAAGACGTTTGATTTACGAATGAACGAATCATTCTTTTGATCCAGGTTTTAAATTAATCAGTTCAGCCAGTTCACAAAACAATTCTGAATGATTTGTTCACAAATCGGACCAGTCAAGTCCTCAAAATCCCAATAACTAACAAAACAATATGCTTGCAACAGTGAACAGTTATTGTATGAATGATTATACATGTATAACAAGCAAAATGTTGGTCTATTCCTCACGCAAAGCTACTGTATGACTACAAGTGTATAGACTAATTTTATGGATACTTTATAGTGCTTTTTCATCCTGTTTTGAAGCATGAAAGCTTCAGTCCCAGTTTGTTGTATTTGACTCCTCCCTTCTCACGCCACACATCATCTTCTCACACAGTGAAAAATACAAAGAGAAAACTGACAATGCGCCGACAGACAGGTTATTTTTGGTATAAAAAAAAGTCTCAGCTTTCAAATTTTGTCTTTTTTTTTTTAGAAATTCAAACAATAAATACCGTTCTGTGGCTCTTTAATGTGTCAAGACAAATTGCTGTAGCGCCTCAGTTCAAGCGGCACGTGAACCGATCATCTCTTCCTCTTTACTAACTGTAGCATGAAATAAACATGAATGAACATCAGTAGGTTCTTGTTTCATCCACATAAAGAGGTCAATACACACCATTTTTCAAGTTCAAGTCCACCAACGTTAATCTACTCTTCTGTCTGGTTTGTTTGTCGGACAAAAATGGCAGATTTGGCTTTATGATTGGCCAGATTGCCTGTCAATCCCAGCAAAGGGTCAAAACGGAAAAAAATAAATTCCATCAGTGAAAAAGCTTCTTTTGTGTTTCATGTAAGAAAAAGGTTTGGAATACATAAGTTCAAGTAAATATGATTATTTTTGAGTAAGACAATATACTGAGAAAAATTTAAACCTAAACCTCAGGCAATGGCTATATTGCTGTATGTACGTGAGCAAAGAAGCTTACACAGAGATGCGTTTAGTGCTCATGGTCCTTCTCATGGTGCATATGGGGTTTACATTTTGACTTGCCAAAGGTACACTTCTTATATACTGCCATACCACAGGACTCCTTACAACCAGCATGCAGTATTAATCAGAGCTGTGCCATTGCTGAAATAACCACAGCATAAAACACAGCCAAATAAGTTCTCATCAGTCCAGAGAAAGAAAAAAACATAACAGCTCTACAGCTGCATTTGGACAGCAGCCTGTTTTCCAACATAGAAAGGCCAGAAATAACTGAAGAGATAGAGTGTGAATTACTGATGTCTGAATAGAACAAACCTGTGAAATTCAGCTTGAGAGAGAAGTCTTGGCAATGATGCCAAAGTGGGATTTTGCCCAAATTTGATGTAATCAAAATGCACAGAACAGTATTTTTGTCACAGACCACAGCTTTGCTTTGCTTTGCTTTACTCTGATATTCAAACTATCACTCAGCAGAACCAATGTGCACAAGTTGTTACTCAACCTACATTTTTGTACACATGTGCTTTGAAAATTGGTCTGCTGCTGGCGATGCTTCTGAGTGGAAACAATATCGGTCAACAACAGTGAAATATTGAAAGTAATTTGTTTCTTTGCAAGTTACGTTTGTGGAAATTGTGAATTTTCTACAATCAGAATGTGGTATTCTAAAAAGTGAAAGTGACATGACATGTGGCCAAGCATGGTGACCCATACTTGGAATTAGTGCTCTGCATTTATCCCATCCAAAGTGCACACACACAGCAGTGAACACACACACACCGTGAACACACACTGCACACCCGAAGCAGTGGGCAGCCATTTATGCTGCGGCGCCCGGGGAGCAGTTGGGGGTTCGGTGCCTTGCTCAAGGGCACCTCAGTCGTGGTATTGAAGGTGGGAGAGAGCGCTGTACATTCACTCCCCCCACCCACAATCCCACAATCCCTGCCGGTACGAGACTCGAACCCTTTGGGTTACGAGTCCGACTCTCTAACCATTAGGCCACGACTAAAAAGAGTGCAACTTTTGATATATAGAATGGCACATCATGTACATTTGTGGAGGCAAAACTTTATTTTTTTTCCTGTCATGACTTGTAAAAGTAACCAAGACAAATCCAGCAATACTCATCATAAACTCACTTGGCAAACAAAATTATATTCCAAAGCACAGAAAAACAGTGAAGATTTATTACAGGAGTTTTACCTTTCACCTTTGTGCTACTTCACACAATTTGTCTGTTCTCACTGCAAGATAAATGATATAAATCACACACAGATATTATATACTGATACAAAACACACAGAGCCATTTGGACTGAGTAAACACGTTCAATGAACAAAGAACGTCAATGGACACCAAGGAATCTGATGAATTATCTTTTTTAATTTTTTTTGCGTAATTCACTATGAGTGCAAAGAGTGAATAAAATCTAATAAGCTGTAAAATGTGCTTAAGTAGTTGTTAATAATTATACAATCCTGATGTAACAAGTTAACGTGTTAGAGAGGACTAATGGTTTAACATTGTGTTTTCAGGACTGGAATGTCACATGGTACACAGCACACCCAGACCTGACCCAGTGCTTCCAGCACACAGTACTGGTGTGGTTCCCCTGCTTCTATCTCTGGGGTTGTGCCCCTTTCTACTGCTTGTACCTCAGATTCTATGACAATGGACGCATATCTTTATCCAGCCTCTGCTGTGCCAAGACGGTAAGTCATACTGGTCATATCAAGACTTGACTGAATTCTAGTTACCACCTCTATAGATTGAATATAGCATCAATCAGCTGAAAAACTCACAGGTTATAGCTATGTGCACGCAAATGTTCAAATGGGTGACATCGTTAAAGAGCGTTTAAAAGGCAGGCAGGAAAAAAGATTATATGGGAAGAAAAACAGATCATATCGAGTTCAACAGTGATTATGTAAATCAATTCTAATAGAGCATACAGTACTGTTCAAAAGTTTCGGGGTCAGTCAGAATTTTATTTTTGAAAGAAATTAACACTTTTATTCAGCAAGGAGACATTAAAATGACATAAACGTGACAGTAAAGACATAAATTTATGCTTTTCTTTTGACCTTTTCATCAAAGAATCCTGAAGAAAAAAAGTATTACAATTTCCACAAAGACATTAAACAGCACAACTGTTTTTTTTAAAATTGCTAATAAGAGGAAATGTTTCTTGAGCAGCAAATCAGTATATTAGAATGATTTCTGAAGGATCATGTGACACTGAAGACTGGAGTAATGATTCATCAATAAACATTCAGCTTGGCATCACAGGAATAAATTACATTTTAAAATATATTCAGATAGATCTATTTTAAATTATAATAACATTGCACAATAATGCAGTTTTTACTGTATTTTAATCAAATAAATGCATCTAAAACATTATAAAATTGTGCAACTCCAACCTTCTGAACAGTAGTGTAAGTAAAAACATTCTGGGGGGGCATGACACCTCGGTGTTGCAGTTAATGCTCACATATCTCTGGGTGTTTGTGTTGTAGGGTTTGGGTCTCTGTCTGGCCTCCTTTGGTTTGCTGGAGTTGGTCTATCTGCTGGTGGAAAAGAGCAGTGACATAGTGCATCACATGGTCTTTCTCCTGAGCCCTATAATTCGCAGCCTTACCATGGTAAATCACACAATTTCTATTCTCCATTCTCCTGAATCTCCACTATAAAAATGCCTTTTAATTATATTCATAATTGTGTAATCAGTGTAAAAGTATAAGGTATCAAGCTACACTGGACAGTGATTTTTTTTTCTATTCATGGCTGTTGTGACCATAACAACATGTTGATTAAGAAATACAAGTTATGTTTTGATTTATGTATTTTTTTTAATGGAACTCTTTTAGAGGAGAAGATTTATGATCTGTTATATTTAAGCTTGAACAAATCTCTTTGTGGCTAGACGTCTGGCAGAAGTTTCCTGAAGGGATCAGGATAAATAAGCCTCTTTTACCTCTGCTCACAGCAGACAGCAGTGTCAACAGTGGTTGTAGTAAATTACTTTATTTTTTTTTCTTTTCAGATTTGCCCAACAAGATAAGTCCATTTTAAAGTCCTGACACAGGCTAAACATTCACAGTAGTCTTTGCATACTAGTATAAAAGCAATAAATTTTGGTTGAGAGATTTTCGAATATCAACATGTCTAAGCTGCCTAATGGTATTCTGTCCTGTTCTTCTAGTTTGTTTTGGATTTCCCAAATTGCCCATGACTAGCATACTGACCGAAATACACTGTCTTCAGATACTGGCAGTATTGCTGATCCACTTGGAAAGGCTGAGGGGCTTTCGTTCCTCCATCTTTCTCTTTCTGTTTTGGACGCTCGCAGTGATCTGCTCACTGGTGCCTCTCAGAGCCAACATACAAGCCATCATAGACGAGGTTTGTGCATTCCCAGTTTATCCAACTATTGTAGAAATGTAACATTTACACTTAAACTGAGGACAATAGTAGCATTCAAATCAACAAAAGAGCAACAAAATATAAGTGCTGTGACAAGTCCTGGATAGTCTACTACAGTGCACATAGCAAGCTTTTTTTTACAAAAAATAAAAAGAATAAAAAGTAGATATAAAAGAAATACTTTTTTGTAAGTAGAAAACAAGTAGATAGAATAGAAATAGAATTAGAATAGAGAGTGCTAGTGTTAGAGGGTCCTTTTTTTAAATAAAAAGAAAACAAGTAGATAGAAAAGAAACAGAATAGATTAGAATAGAGCGTGCTAGTGTTAGATGGACAAGATTTTTATAATACAATTGAAACAAGTATATAGAATACAAATAGAATTGAGAATGCAAGTGTTAGAGGGTCAAGTGTAGATGGAAGAGATGTGTCTTTAGCCATTTTTTTAAGCATAAAAAATTGCTGTTTTTTCCATCAGGCTTTCTGATCTTACCAATCTTTTAGTTGATTAAAAACTGAAAATAAAAACGGAGCGATATTTTGACAGACCGGAGTTCACCCAATATAAAGCGGACCCAAAATCTGAGAGTACAATGAAAATTTGAAATCTACTTTAAAACTGAAAATTTAAATCCCATGCAGAAAGTTTTAGCATTAAAAAAAAAAAAACTAAATAGCATGAAGATTACACTTGTTCTATCTTGAATGCTGCTCCCAATATAATTAGTAATTATTACAAAATACTAGATTAAATTGGTAAAATACAAAATAGAGGCATTTATACTTGCAGTCACAGACATTTTGACCCCTATCGTATAGAGTTTCTATTATAACAGCCATTAATGGTGCTTTGAGACTATAAAAGAAATAAGTGGATTTGACTTGTTGCCCTAATCTCTGAATCTCCTATGATGTGTTATTCTCCATTCATGCAAGCGTAACACGGGCTCTCGCATGGTTTTTTAATGAATGTTACACAATAACACTCTCTAAAAGTATCTGTGTTGTGTCTGAGAGTCGAACACAGCGGTGCGTAAACAGAGTGCTTACAGATGGTGCTGTTCTCAGCGTTGACGTCTGGGCAGCCTGTCGGGTTTCCCTTTCCAGTTCCCTCAATGCCCTCTTTGTCTGGAGCTGAGGCTGTGCTGAGACCAGTCCCAATCCGCGCTGGTGCTTTTCCAGATTGATAGGAGAAGCCGCATATGTCTGCGGATCCCCATACTTCTCCCTCAGTCTGTCTGTCTCTGGCCTGCTGTGATGCTCCCGCTCCATAATTATTTCACTGCATCAGAGGCCTGCGCTGCCACTTTCTCTCATATCGTGGCCATTTGACAGTTTCTGTCAGAAGCCCATAGGCATGGATGCCCTTGGTGGCCCCTGTAAAACTTTCAATAGCAGCTCCAGGCCTCTGGCAGGCCAGCTGTTTTGAACCTAAAACCCTGACCTGCATATTTTCTCTCAAACAAATCTTGAACCTTGTATCGAGCACTACACAAACAGGTCAAACACAACATGGTGAAACTTTGTCCCGAACAACAACTGAAATTACTGTAAAACAATAATACAAACAGAAGCATTATTTATAAGTAGAATTATTTTAGAATTTTATAAATAGAATTCTATAACTAGTCAAATTGCTTCTATTTGGCTGATTGAAAAGCAGATGCGCTGCTTCGTAGATCATCTGCAAGTTTTGGTAGTTTTAGCTGAAGTCTAGTTGTTGCAATTGAATGCTTATTGAATACTATTACCAACCACCATTATACTCTTAGAAGCTGTGAATGAAGAGTTTGGGTCTGTTGGCATAAATATGTGTCTGTGGTCTGTATTTTTTACCATGATTTAGAAGTGTTCATAAAAAGGTTTGTTGTGTCATTAATCCTGGTTTGATGGAACATTTAGGTCATTATAATAAGCTGAGGTCTTTGAAAGGAAGGGAGGGGAACAGCAGGCAACATCCCCAAAAGAACACTCCCCACATCAGCCACCAGTCCCGCCTCCGCACACTGCGGTGAGACAAAGTGGGCGGCTGATCTCAGATCAGTCCTGGTGCTTAGGCAGACGGAAGAGAAAATATGGATATGATCCCACAGGAAGCATGCAGCTTATGTGGTTATGTCTCCTTGGGAAATCCCTGGCAAATGTGTATACACCACTTATATGCCTAGTTGGTCGTCTCCACAGAAGGGGAGAATCAATACATTGAGTGTTATTTAATAATTAATTTGTCACATAGTTCAATTTGTCCCAAAAAACAAGAGTTTATTACTGCTTAGGTCAAGGTTTTTCAATTTACATACATGCATTGTGACCCTGGAGCAGAAAACCAGTCATAAGTCGCTGGGGTATATTTGTAGCAATAGCCAACAATACATTGTATGGGTCAAAATGATCGATTTTTCTTTTATGCCAAAAGTCATTAGGATATTACCGTAAGTAAAGATCATGTTCCATGAAGATATTTTGTACATTTCCTACCGTAATTATTTAAAAAATGTATTTTTGATGAGTAATATGTATTGCTAAGAACTTCATTTGGACAAATTTAAAGGCGATTTTCTCAATATTTAGATTTTTTTGCAACCTCAGATTCCAGATTTTCAAATAGTTGTATTTATTGTGCAATATTTAAGATATCAAATCTCAAAGTTCACTATCAAAGATTATGTTGGTTTTATTCTGTGGTGTGATGGGCCAAAATTGCAGTTTAAAGAGGAGGGACACAGACAATTAATTAATGTTATATACTAGTTTGTCTAACATTCATACCAATAAAACATTGGAAAAAATAAACATTTCTGCTTCCAATTGCTTTAGAATGAGTGTACCATATTTGTGTGATGTGCTCCGCGCTGCTGTCTACATTCTGCTGATAACCAGTCATGTGTGTTACAGGGTTTCTCTGCAGATGCGATGAGATTCGTGGCATTTTTCACATTCTTCACTCTCCAGTTGGCTCAGCTCATCCTCAGCTGTTTCGCTGATCAGCGCCCAGCGACTCTTAAACCTATATATGTAAAGGTACAGTGTCTTTCGTGTTATAATGGATTTTTTAAAAATTAGTAAATAAATATTTGAAACATGGTGAAAAAAATAATACCTGGACATACTATTTTTCCACTAGAACCCATGTCCAGTTGAGGATGCTTCTTTCCTTTCAAAAGTACTGTTTTGGTGGTACGGCAGGTAGTCATATTTTTGTCTCTGATTTTATTGAGGTCTGCAGAATAAAAACCCATGAGATACTGAGAAACACACATATTCCTGCTCCCCAGATTGGTGGTAAAGGGCTACCGCTCACCTTTACAAGCTGAAGACCTCTGGTCTCTACGAGAAGAGGATACATCTGAAAAAATCATTTGTGATCTGGAGAAAGAGTGGGCCAAGCAATGGGCCAAAATGCAACAGTAAGACACCTGCTGTTTCCTTAACTGCATGTCTTCCATCCTGAGGTGATGAAAATATGTGATGTTCGTAATTTGCCTGTTCATAACTACTGATTTATTTGTATTATTAATTAACAAAGTACAACTTCTTTACTTTGTTGCAGCAATGCTTGCACCAATATACCAGAGACTAAAGTCTGGATCAAAATGTTGTGTTTTCTCCCTCAAACAAGGCAAGAGAGCACTCTGAATGGAGCACAAGCTCTTGGTTATAAACTGAGCGAGCAGACGCAACTGCTCAGAAAACTTCATAAAGAACAAATCTCAGGCTTCTGTCTGCTCCGGACGCTAGCCAAAAACTTTGGCCCTTACTTTCTGACAGGAACTCTCTGTTTGGTCATTCAAGATGCTTTCATGTTCTCCATACCACAAGTGTTAAGGTGAGAGACACATTAATGCTGTCATGGCATGTAAAATGAAACTGTATATAGCATGTGGCATTTAGTATAAGATACACTACTGTTCAGAAGTTGGTCAGATTTAATGTATTTGAAAGAAGCCTTTTATGCTCACCAAGGCTACATTTAATTAAAAATACATTAAAAATGACTATTCCCTTTTTTTTATGTAATTTATTCCTGTGATGGTAAAGCTGAATTTTCAGCATCATTACTCCAGTCTTCAGTCACATTATCCTTCAGAAATCATGCTAATATGATGAATTCATGATTAAGAAACTTATTATTATCAATATTGAAAGTTGTGCTACCTAATATTTTTGTAGAAACCACCATTTTTATTTCATTTTTATTTCTCTTTTATTGAATAAGTTCAAATGAACAGATTTTGTAACATTATAAATGTATTTAATGTTATTTTGATCTATTTACCATTTCCTTGATGAATAAAATAATCTGTAAAAATTTTACTGTACTACCAATCCTAAAGTCATATGTGCCCAGTTACTGATATTAAAAATGTCATAAAATTTGAATAATTTTAAACATTTTTAAATATTATTAATTTCTTTGAGTGTAAAAACAAAAAGAGTGCTTTCAAAATCATTTATTCAGTTAAGACTAAAACATATTTTTGCATCTGGGAAATATCTACATATCAGTTTTGAATGTTATTTTATAAGAAAACACATGCCTGGGTGCAAATGTAGAGCAAGACCTTTAGCACACAGTTGTAAAGTGAACTTGTTGCCCTTTCTCAGTTTTGAGTGTGAACTCCCGTCACAGACAGGAATAACATCCTGCTGTGGTGCAGCCCCACACTGTTAATTATGCCCCATGCACCACGAGTCCACGACACTTAGGAGAGTCTGCTCGCTGCAGCATCATATTCTTTGTGGCTGAGCTATAGCTCAGAAGAAACTGGATTTGGATCATCAAATTAAGCCACTCTGTCTGGCATATAGCAAGCCAAGAGCACATTGGTGGGTTCACTGCTCCAGAACCACAGGAACTGTGGCACTCTGAGAAACATTGATGCATGGGGATAATAGTGTTCAGGCTCAGCTGTATCAGGTCTAGAAAGACTCATATTTATAGTCATAAATTATGTTCACATTCCAGTTTCTTTATCTTTGGCTTATGTTTGGTGTATGTTTCTTGTTCTTCAGTCTACTGCTTGGCTTTGTGAGGGATGAAGACGCCCCCTTGTGGAAGGGTTACCTCTTTGCCTTCTTGATGTTTCTATTGTCTTGTCTGCAGTCCCTGTTCAACCATCAGTACATGTATGCATGCTTCACAGTAGGCATGAGGGTTAAAACTGCAGTCATGGGCCTAGTGTACAGGAAGGTAGGCATTTGAAAGGTTTTCTAGCAAATGCAAAGATGCATATAATGGTTCTCACATACATTCTGCTCTCTACAGTCTCTGGTCATCAACAGCGCGGCCCGCAGAACATGTACAGTTGGAGAGATAGTGAACTTGGTTTCGGCTGACACCCAGAAACTCATGGATTTCGTGGTGTACTTCAATGCAGTGTGGGTGGCCCCGATTGAAATAGCCTTGTGTCTTTTCTTCCTCTGGCAGGTGAGAACAGACGCTTGTTTATTTTTCTTCTACAGTATGTTGGATTGTTATACGGTAGGAAAAAACGCACAAAATTGTATTTCTAGGGCAGGGGTCTCCAAACTTGGTCCTGGAGGGCCGGTGTCCTGCAGAGTTTAGCTCCAACCCTAATAAAACAACATCCTGAACCAGCTAATCATGGTCTTACTAGGCGTACAAGAAACTTCCAGGCAGGTGTGTTGAGGCAAGTTGGAGCTAAACTCTACAGGACACCAGCCCTCCAGGACCGAGTTTGGAGACCCCTGCTTTAGAGGTACTGGGACAAATTGGTACCTTATCAAGTACAACTATTACTAACTATGAACATTTTAGGGTTAAAAAAGGTACACATATGACCCTTTAAGTGACAAGCTGTTGTACCCCAATTTTATGCACAATATTTCTGAGAGCACAGATCTCAAATTCATTAATTGAAATGTCTGACCCCTGTACAGCGCCTTGGCCCATCTGCGTTGGCTGGCATCGCCACTGTAATTCTCATCTTCCCTTTGAATGGGTTCATTGCCAAAATGAGAAGCAAGCTCCAGGTATAGTCTATATGGTTCCAATCAGTCAAATTTCCATGATGATATTTGTGCTGTGGCGACTGAGTTTGTGTCGGTACACGTCGTCCCAGGAACTGCTTCATGCCTACAAATGATTTAAAACACGAGCATGTGGACAGTCTGCCCTTCGATTCTCTGATGTTATGAACATGGTAGAAACCACAGGATTTTGCTTTGTTGTAAAATTGAAATGTCTTTATTTGCCTTGTCTCAAACACCCAAAGAATTGAAACTCGTCCATATTGGTTTCTGTCTGGTCTCGTAAACAAGTTTGCTTGCGCGATTCTCAATTCGCATGTTTGCTGCTCTCAGGAGGTCCAGATGAAGTACATGGACGGACGCATTAAGCTTATGAACGAGATCTTGAGCGGAATAAAGATCCTGAAGTTTTATGCCTGGGAGAATGCCTTCAGAGAACGTGTTATTGGCTATCGGGAAAAAGAGCTGAATGCTCTGAAGAAGTCTCAGATTCTTTACTCCATATCCATTGCCTCCTTCAACTCCTCCACTTTCTTGGTACATTTCATCATCGTCATCATCTTGACACATTAATATAGTCCTTACAACTGTAGAGTTTCATCATGTACGCCACTTTGCCTTCAGATTGCATTTGCCATGTTTGGGGTGTATGTGCTGCTTGATGAGAAGCATGTTCTGGATGCTCAGAGGATCTTTGTGTCCATGGCTCTTATCAATATTCTCAAAGCTCCACTCAGTCAACTGCCCTTTGCAATGAGCACTACCATGCAGGTAAGCAGCAAATATTTGAACGCTTATGTTTTTATATTTGTGAAGAAACTTTTGAAGATAACTTTGTTTTTTCTTGTTTCTAAGGCTGTGGTGTCTCTCAAACGCCTCGGGAAGTTTCTCTGTCAAGACGAGCTGAAACGGGATAGTGTGGAGAGAGCTCCCTACCATCCTGGTGAGTGCATTAGCTGGTCATAGTTTTCAGACTTTGCTCTGACATACAACAGCTTATAAGCTGACCAACATTGTTAATACATGTTGAGCAATACAGAGATTTTTCCTGTTATTCTGCATAACAAGCTTATTTGAATTTAAAAGCTGTAATTCGAGAAACACTACAAGGGAATTGTGTGGCTATGAGGTGGGTGTTGGTAGTGGCTGAAATGCGCATGATGACTTCATGCAGTAGAGGATCTTTGTGTCCATGGCTCTTATCAATATTCTCAAAGCTCCACTCAGTCAACTGCCCTTTGCAATGAGCACTACCATGCAGGTAAGCAGCAAATATTTGAACGCTTATGTTTTTATATTTGTGAAGAAACTTTTGAAGATAACTTTGTTTTTTCTTGTTTCTAAGGCTGTGGTGTCTCTCAAACGCCTCGGGAAGTTTCTCTGTCAAGACGAGCTGAAACGGGATAGTGTGGAGAGAGCTCCCTACCATCCTGGTGAGTGCATTAGCTGGTCATAGTTTTCAGACTTTGCTCTGACATACAACAGCTTATAAGCTGACCAACATTGTTAATACATGTTGAGCAATACAGAGATTTTTCCTGTTATTCTGCAAAACAAGCTTATTTGAATTTAAAAGCTGTAATTCGAGAAACACTACAAGGGAATTGTGTGGCTATGAGGTGGGTGTTGGTAGTGGCTGAAATGCGCATGATGATTTCATGCAGCGGTTAAAGGGGATTTTCAGCTTTGGAGCTGTAATTATATTTATATAACTTTTCCACATTTTTGTGTGTTAAAGGCCTATTTTAAAATTGATTTGTTAAAAATGCAACTTTTTATATTAAAGGTCAAAGAGAAGTTTTTGTGAAAATGTTTCTGCTTCTGAATCGGAATACCATTAATAACAGAGCCACGTGAATAATAATATCCCATGGATGATTTTTAAATAATTATGGAAACGTATTAGCCTAAATAATTATCATCATCCTGTTGCCTCATTAACTTGTGGAATTGTTTTATGAGCCTCAAATGCAATACACACTTAAAGAGACAGTTCACCCAAAAATGAAATTTCTGTGATCATTTGCTCACCTTCAAGTCATTCCAAACCTATATGACACTTCTTCCAAACTAACCTGTTTAAGAAATTAACTGAATCAGACTACTTTTGGTTCATTTTAGAAATTCAGATTCAGTTAATTTCTGAAACAGTTTAGTTTCAGTGAAAACTGTTTTAGTCTGTTTCTCTCACAAAGCTATTATATGTCTTCACAATATTTATTAAAATATACTGTCATGTCCAAGAGTTGTATGGACCAATTTTATGATATTTTTATGGTATCTCTGTGTCCTTTTTAAGCTAATATTCATTGTAACTGCACTAAATAGAGCATAAAAAAATCTTTAAATATCCTGCAGAGTATAGAAAATCATAGAGGTTTGGAACGCCAGTGTGTAAATGACAAAAAAAAACACCTCTTTATTTCCTCTTTTTGTCAGATATTGATGGTGTTGTTATTGACAACGGTACTTTCAGCTGGTCTAAAGATAGCACACCATGTCTCAGGAGGTTGGTCCCTTTGAACATATTTATCCCTTACTGTAAATTGAAATAACTGCTGAAAGATCTCAGTAGGTCTACCATTCCTAAACATATAAAGATGATAATCTGGCAATGGTTCATTTCTGCAGGATCAATGTCAAAGTGCAGCTGGGCTCACTGGTGGCTGTGGTAGGTCATGTGGGCAGTGGAAAATCCTCTCTTCTGTCTGCAATGTTGGGAGAAATGGAAAAGAAAAGTGGCCACGTCATAGTTTCGGTAAATCATTCAGAAAAATTACAAAAAATATATTGGCATCATTCACATATTCCACATATACATTTTCTAATACTTTCTTTCAGGGCTCTGTGGCTTACGTGCCTCAGCAAGCATGGATCCAGAACGCCACTCTCAAAGACAACATTTTGTTTGGACGTGAGAGGAAAGACAGCTGGTACCAGAAGGTGTTAGAGGCCTGTGCTCTTCTACCAGACCTGGAGATCCTACCTGCAAGAGATGCCACAGAGATTGGAGAGAAGGTAAAAATAGACTTCTGTAAGAATGATTCTGACATGATAGAATAAAGTGAAAAGGTATTAAATATAATTTATTTTTTAAACACCAAATATGCAGGGTATCAGCAGACTAAACTCCCACTACATTTTTACAATGTTCACAGGGTCTGAATTTGTCAGGAGGTCAGAAACAGAGAGTGAGTCTGGCACGTGCAGTCTACAGAAAGGCTGATATCTACCTTCTGGATGATCCTTTGTCAGCTGTGGATGCACATGTGGGTCAGCATATCTTTGAAAAGGTCATCGGACCTAATGGCGTTCTTAAAAATAAGGTAAACATTAAAACACGAGTAAGATAATGTTACCTTAAAGGGTTAGTTCTCCCAAAAAAATTAAAATTCTGTCATTAATTACTCACCTTCTTGTCGTTCTAAATCTGTAAGACCTTTGTTCAACTACAGGGTCTATGGAGGGTCAGAAAGCTCTCGGATTTCATCAAAAATATCTTAATTTGTGTTCCAAAGTTGAATGAAGGTCTTACAGGTTTACAGAACGATATGAGGGTGAGTAATTAATGACAGAATTTTATTTTTGGGTGAACTATCCCTTTAAAATCTAATATGTGAATTGTTACATTGTAAATTGAAGTAGCAAAGAGGATGCAGAATCACAATTTGAATTTGAATGTAAGGAAGCAGAATTAAAATTGTTTTTGAAAAATCTTTAAAAAAGCTTTTGAAGGTTTATTGGTTAGACAGATAGATAGACTGCGATTTAGCAAATTTCTCTTCCTGTCATTCCAATTAAAATTTCTGTGGATGTAGCCAATTGAATTCACTTTCCAGATTTTGAATGGAAAGGGAACCTTTCAGGCTTAAAATAACAAACTAAATAGCTTGCTTGATGATGCTCTCCAATGCTTGCTAAAACAGACTCGGGTTCTGGTGACCCACGGGCTGAGCTTCCTGCCCCAGGCTGACCTGATTCTGGTGATAGAGAATGGAGAAATCACGGAGATGGGCACTTATGCCGAGCTTTTGAGTAGAAAGAACACCTTTGCAGACTTTGTTAAAGCTTTTTCCATTAGCGAACGCAAGGAAAGTGCCACCCACAGAGGTAAGCTAAAAGAATGAGTGCTTGATGAGTTACTACAATGACACTTTTTTATGTTGACACAGTTAAAAATGCAGATTCGCCTTGTTTTAGGGACCAGAAAATCAGTATCTCGTCTCAGCATGACAGACTTCTCTATTGACCTCTCCCAGGAGCAACTCATCAGGTAAAAGTCACTAAGTTTTGATAATGAAAATGCAAATGTTATTCAGGAGCACATATTTACCTTTCTGTCAATTTTGTTTAATAAAGCGGAGACATGGGAAGTGCCAGTATACAAACCATGGAGGCCATATCTGACACAGAACAGGAGCAGGACCAGGAGGAAGTTGGGAGACTCACCCAGGCTGACAAAGCTCATACAGGCCGAGTAAGTAAGAGCCACATCCACAGACATTTCAAACAATGGGTAGACACATCAAAATATACCTTCACATGTAACTCAATACCAAAGGCCAAAGATTTAGAGTGGCAGATCAGTTTTAAAGTTCAGCTACGGGTCAGCGATAAGGGTTTCAGATGCTCTCATGTCACCACAGAGATCTAATTTTAACCCCTGATTACAGGTCTTTGAGCTTCATTGTTCCAAACACCATAATATAGCCTGAAAGTGCACTATATCATCCAGAGTGTCATTCCTCACACGTTCTTTTCCATAATGGGTCACACATAGGTGAAACTGGAGATGTACGTGGAGTACTTCAGGACCATCGGCTTGGCCTTCATCATCCCTGTCATCTTCCTCTACGCATTCCAGCAAGCTGCCTCACTGGCCTACAACTACTGGCTAAGCCTGTGGGCAGATGACCCGGTTGTAAATGGAACACAGGTCGACACGGATCTGAAGATTGGTGTTTTTGGAGCTCTCGGATTTGCACAAGGTTCGAAATCCCTCATGTTCCTCAACCCTCATTGAGTATCCTTGGACTTTGTATTGTTCTTGATCCTTAATGGTGTTGTTGTATTGCAGGAATTGCAATATTTGGCACTACTGTGGCCATTTCACTTGGAGGAATAATTGCATCCCGGCATCTTCATTTGGACCTTCTCAACAATGTACTTCACTCTCCTATGTCGTTCTTTGAGAGTACACCTAGTGGTAACCTTCTCAATCGTTTCTCTAAAGAGATAGACGCCATTGACTGCATGATCCCTGATGGGCTGAAGATGATGCTGGGCTATGTGTTCAAACTTCTGGAGGTTTGCATTATCGTGCTGATGGCGACTCCTTTTGCAGGAGTGATCATACTGCCGCTAACTCTGTTCTATGCCTTTATCCAGGTATGCTACTAGGAGATTGCTCAGCATGCAAGAGTATCATAACAAGGAGCACCAGTCTGACATCTATTCTCCTGTGTTTTCAGAGCTTTTACGTGGCCACATCCTGCCAGTTGCGTAGACTGGAGTCGGTGAGTCGATCACCCATCTATACTAATTTCAATGAGACAGTCCAAGGAGCCAGTGTGATTCGGGCCTTTGGAGAACAGTCTAGGTTTATCCTACTGGCTAACAGCCGAGTGGACCACAATCAAACATCCTATTTCCCAAGATTTGTGGCAACCAGGTCAGATTCAGTCTTGGCTTATTCAATTTTGGTACTGTTAATCCAGTCTAACTCTATACAATATCTTTAATGTTATTCCAATAGGTGGCTGGCAGTAAATCTAGAGTTCCTGGGTAACTTGCTAGTCCTTGCTGCAGCTATTCTCTCTGTTATGGGAAGGGCAACTTTAAGCCCTGGAATCGTGGGACTGGCTGTGTCGCACTCTCTCCAGGTAGGAAACTCATCAAAAAGTCTTTGAAAATATTTGGACAACCACACATGTTAGGCAAGCCTATTAAGCAACAACTTCTCAAGAAAAAATACATTGCAGGTAACTGGGATCCTGAGCTGGATTGTGCGAGCATGGACAGATGTAGAAAACAACATTGTGTCTGTTGAGCGAGTGAAGGAATATGCCGAAACAACAAAAGAGGTAATGTTGGTCTGAAGGCTGTTTTTTTCCTATGAATTCCTTTATATAAAGAGACCAAATTATATTTGTACGTTCATTCTTGAGGTCACTGAGTAAGTCTTGGGTTGTCGCAGGCACCATGGACAATCGAGGACAGTTCACTCCCATCAGACTGGCCCAAATCCGGATCCATTGGATTCCAGGAATATGGACTTCAGTACCGCGGGGGTCTTGACTGGGCCTTAAAAGAAATTTCTCTCAGTGTTAATGAGAGAGAGAAAGTAAATATAACATCTGAACACATTGTGTCATATTTGTGCTTTATTTTTTATTACATTCTAAGCAATTTACTGAATCTATTGAGGTTGGAATTGTGGGAAGAACAGGGGCCGGAAAATCATCTCTTGCTCTCGGAATCTTCCGGATCCTTGAGGCGGCAAAAGGAAAGATCTTCATAGATGGGATAAACATTGCAGAGATTGGACTGCATGAACTGAGGTCTCGTATCACCATTATCCCACAGGTACACCTGAAAATGGAAAAAAAGGATTGAATACCCTGACAAACTTAAAAAAAAAAAAAAAAAAAAAACTATTTTCAACCTTTTTTCCCCCAAGGATCCAGTGCTGTTCTCTGGTTCCTTGCGTATGAATCTGGACCCCTTTGATGGCTACACTGATGAGGATGTCTGGAGAGCTCTGGAACTTGCACATCTCAAGAACTTTGTGTCTGGCCTGCCTGACAAACTCAACCATGAGTGTTCAGAGGGAGGAGAGAATCTCAGGTACAAACCCCTTCTCAGCAATGTTAACTCATTATTTCATAAACATCTGATATGACTGTTTCTGACTGGATATTCAGTTTGGGTCAGCGGCAGCTGGTTTGCCTGGCCCGAGCTCTCCTGAGGAAGACCAAGATTCTGGTTTTGGATGAAGCCACTGCAGCTCTAGACCTGGAGACAGACAATTTAATACAGTCCACTATCAGAACTCAGTTTGAGGACTGCACCGTTCTGACCATCGCCCACCGTCTCAACACCATCATGGACTACACTAGGTATAACAAAGAGCATGTGTTTATTTCCAAGAATATGATTATGATTGTTCAAACTCAACCCTATTCAAATGTTCCCAACAGGGTTACTGTGATGGACAGAGGGCACATCACAGAAATGGACTCTCCAACTAATCTGATCTCTCAGCATGGTCAGTTCTATCGAATGTGCCGGGAGGCTGGGCTAGTGTGAACCTTCAATACCAGAGGAACCATCAATGACAAAATCATCTCTTCCCTCAGGAGAGACTATAAAAATGGTGCAGAAATCTCACCAATACACCTGCTCAGACTACCTGAAACTTTTCATTACACAACTTGCTAAAGGGCATATCTTACCTTCTCAAACAAGAGAAGCACAAAGATCAGGGTGAAGAGGTTTTGCCAGTAATAGCCGTTCAGGTGTCCACGTTTTCTCCAGTATTACAAAAGTGGTGTGCTTCAGCATTCACCTGCTGATTCTTTAACTGAGATCTGAGGCGCTAAAAGAACAGACTGATTCCTCATGTCGTCAACAGTCTCATCTCAGAATACGAAGACTTGAGTAACGTTATCTTACCGTAGAGGTGTTCAGTAGGTAAATATAATGCACACTTCAGATGGTCAGAGGGTGTGCACAGCCATTTTCACCACCTCTCACTGCTGTCAAAGTGAAGATTTGTGGAAATTTGTAGTTTATTGTTGTAGATCCTGGCATAACACAGCTGCAGAACTAGTCACAATTCTACTTGAACCTTTTCAGGTTGTTACATGAATTTCTTAATTATATCAGCTCATTAAACCCTAAATTCCCATAAAGGTGAAAAGATGCATCTATTTTAAGATATTTATGATGTAAGAAAGATCCTTTAATGTTAAAAACAATGCAACATCCTTATACTGAATTTGTCTATGTATTAATACTAGTATTTTTTCCATAATCTAAAACTTTAAATCTGTATTTATGTATTTTGTACTGTTTTTTATATATATTTATAACATTTCCATGCACACTTCATGAGAGACTGTCAAACTTGAAAATGCTTTTTTTATTTTCTGGACAGCTTCAGTAAAATAAATGTTGGTAGTAGTGATCAGAAATCGTTTTCCTTCTCACTGTGACAAAACATTTTGAAAGACTGATTTCAGAAGTACAACACTGTTAAAACACTAACAAAAGGCTCTTTACAAAAATTTATTCATATTTCCCCTGTACATATAAGCCTGATTTATGAAACTAAGCACACTTAAAACTAGTGCATGTATACAAATATCAAATAATAACTTTGTTTACATACAAATCATATAAATATGTAACAAATCAGATATATATTTTTTATCATTCAAAGGGTGTCTTTGTCAGTTCCTTATATTGTTGTAGATCCTGGCATAACACAGCTGCAGAACTAGTCACAATTCTACTTGAACCTTTTCAGGTTGTTACATGAATTTCTTAATTATATCAGCTCATTAAACCCTAAATTCCCATAAAGGTGAAAAGATGCATCTATTTTAAGATATTTATGATGTAAGAAAGATCCTTTAATGTTAAAAACAATGCAACATCCTTATACTGAATTTGTCTATGTATTAATACTAGTATTTTTTCCATAATCTAAAACTTTAAATCTGTATTTATGTATTTTGTACTGTTTTTTATATATATTTATAACATTTCCATGCACACTTCATGAGAGACTGTCAAACTTGAAAATGCTTTTTTTATTTTCTGGACAGCTTCAGTAAAATAAATGTTGGTAGTAGTGATCAGAAATCGTTTTCCTTCTCACTGTGACAAAACATTTTGAAAGACTGATTTCAGAAGTACAACACTGTTAAAACACTAA
The DNA here is from genome assembly GCF_001515645.1 of Sinocyclocheilus grahami. NCBI lineage: Eukaryota > Metazoa > Chordata > Actinopteri > Cypriniformes > Cyprinidae > Sinocyclocheilus > Sinocyclocheilus grahami. Next base: position 1,662,644 of record NW_015505481.1, on the reverse strand, counting down.
CAAAAGGCTCTTTACAAAAATTTATTCATATTTCCCCTGTACATATAAGCCTGATTTATGAAACTAAGCACACTTAAAACTAGTGCATGTATACAAATATCAAATAATAACTTTGTTTACATACAAATCATATAAATATGTAACAAATCAGATATATATTTTTTATCATTCAAAGGGTGTCTTTGTCAGTTCCTTAAAAAAAACTGATTGGCCTTTAAAAAACTCAGAAGGCTTAAATGATCTAGAGTGGAGGTACTGATGAATGAAACAACGTGGCGCATTCAAGCGTACATTCAACAGATATATGGTATACAGCACAGAGTGAAGCACACAGCACACAGCTCAGTAGGTACCGCCATCTCCAAGACAACCTGCCCTTAAAGAACTACTAAGATTTAGGTATCTGACCTTAAAGTGGCAAAGGATTATTCCTACTTGTTTTTAAAACATCACTCCCAACAAACCTGAAAAATAAACCCTAGTTTGAGGTTTTTATAAAGAACAATAAGTGCATTCATAATTTTTTGGTGAAATTATCACTGAGAAATAATAGTAAACAAAGATCATTAATCAAACACACCAACTAAATATATTACCAATGAAAACAGAAGGTCAGTGTAGACTCTTCTGCGTGATATTGGTAAGATGAGGCTTAAGTCGCCATTAGTGGGAGATACCCAGTAATAAATATGTTATATGATAAAATAATTTGATATAAAGAAAATAAATATTGTAACAGATTTTCTCAAACTATAAATAAAGATCAAATGAGAGCAAACAATGGCTATCTGGAGATGAAACTAGAAATTTCAAATGTGTTGCTTCTTTGATAATGAGAATAGCTTCAAATATTAACTTTGGCTCGGGGTGAAGTACCTCCTGCTCATGGAGGGATTTCCCAGCAGCTGTTTGGTCAATCAACAATTGATCACTGCATCAATGGTACACTGCACAGAGAAACTTTGTTCTTTACTCTTTCTAGTGAAACAAATGTTGCAAATATAATTGTTTTCATTACTAACAATCAACCACTAGCAGCAAAGTGTGGCTTAGTGGTAAACTGAGAAGTCTTCCAAATGAAAACGGACAACAAAAACAGCCATGAATAAATCAAACTAGTTTCAAACCTCCCAAATGTTGGCATCAAACAACCTTTAAAGCAGCATTTGCAGTGAAACCTTTCAAATGTGATTGAAAACAGAGGGCTACAGTAGCTGAGGATGCAGTGGTGTCATGTTCACACTGTGTGTGTGTGAGCTCCAGGCCCACAGAAGAAGTACCTTCAGAGTCCATGTCTCGCAAGGTCCACTCTCCAAGGGCTCTAGTCAGTGATATGTCCTGGATGAACAGAGGGCTCTTCAGCCCCTCTACTTTTCAGACCAAACCTGAGTCTTTGGCCATCTTGTAGAAAATTCCCTTCTTGGCAGTTAAATTGGACGGAGAATCAAATTCTGCCATCTGGCCTTTATCGAGAACCAGCACCCTTTTAAGAAAAAAAATGAGGGAACATTTTTAAAGTATTGTTATATAACAATTATAATATAGTGTGAGGATAGTCTTTCAATTTTATTATTATTTATATAATAGTTTTATTATTATTTCATATTTCGCTATTTGATGAAGTTTCGTTATTTAAAAAAAAAAAGTTTACCTAGTGTAGTCCATGATGGTGTTGAGACGGTGGGCGATGGTTAGAACAGTGCAGTCCTCAAACTGAGTTCTGATAGTGGACTGTATTAAATTGTCTGTCTCCAGGTCTACAGCTGCAGTGGCTTCATCCAAAACCAGAATCTTGGTCTTCCTCAGGAGAGCTCGGGCCAGGCAAACCAGCTGCCGCTGACCCAAACTGAAGCCCAGAATATCCAATCAGAAACAGTCATATCAGATGTTTATGAAATGATGAGTAAACATTGCTGAGAAGGGGTTTGTACCTGAGATTCTCTCCTCCCTCTGAACACTCATGGTTGAGTTTGTCAGGCAGGCCAGACACAAAGTTCTTGAGATGTGCGAGTTCCAGAGCTCTCCAGACCTCCTCATCAGTGTAGCCATCAAAGGGGTCCAGATTCATACGCAAGGAACCAGAGAACAGCACTGGATCCTGAGACAGAGGAAAAGGAGTTCAATTTTCATTGGCAAGTTAACTAAATCATTCTGAAAGCAATTGAACAGATTGAAAAAGATTGAGTGACTTTAAATAAATGTTTAGGTCTTAGGTGTATTTAAGTGCGGTACCTGAGGAATGATTGTGATTCTGGACCGTAGCTCATGCAGGCCCAGCTCAGCGATGTTGACTCCATCTACACAAATCTCCCCCTGAGCTGCCTCGATGATGCGGAAGAGCCCTAATGTCAATGAGGACTTTCCTGCTCCTGTCCTACCCACAATTCCCACCTAAGAAAAACACACAAATACATACATGATTAACGTTGCATGTTTATAAGGAAAAAATGTGTTTATTGATGAAGTCAAAGCTTGAGCAGATTCTGAATATTGCAATGGCTCCAGGCACCTTTTCTCCTCCCTCAATGTTGACCGAGATATCAGAAATAGCCAGCTCTAAGTCCTCTCTGTATCTCAAGCCAAAGTTGCGGATTTCAATATGACCAGTGGTCGGCCAGCCAGCAGGCAGAGTTGAGTGCTCCAACCTCCATTCAGCCTGTAAACAGAGACATTAATGCAGCATAGATCAACCACATCTCAACAATCCATCTTTAACACTGAAACCAGAAATACATGAAGTTAACTTGAAACACTTTTGGGACATTGATATGTTCTGCAGTGTGACATGCTGTAGTTCATCTAATACTATTTGAATTAGCTGACTGTTTATTACACTACCGTTTAGGGCTGGTAGGATGTTTGAAATGTTTTTGGAAAAAAAGCTCTTATGCTCAACCAGACTGCATTTATTTGACCACAAATACAGTGAAAACAGCAATTTTGTGAAATATTTGTAACAATTTCAAATAACTTTTCTATTATGATATAATTTAAAGTGTAATTTATTCCTGTGATGCAAAGCTGAATTTTCATAAGCCATTACTCCAGTCTTTAGTGTCACATGATCCTTAGATATCTTTGTGTGTGTGTGGACTGAGATACTGTATATACAGTCACTTTTGATCAATTTAATGCATCCTTGCTGAATAAAAGTATAAACATTTGAATGTTAGTATAAATAATCAAATTTTTATAAAGTGTACGTAATCATTTAAATAAAAAAAAAACAATTTTAAAAAATCACTTTTAAAAACTCATTTGTCAAACTGCCGGTCCATTTAAATTTAACAAGTGAAGAAAAAAAGTTTATTAGAAATAGTAAAAAAAAAAAAAAAAAACCTTGTCCAGTGGTCAGCATACCAAATAGAAAAAAGATCAGCTACAAGATCACGTTTCATAAATTAATACAAATTATAGCCTAAAATCCTGATGTTGGCAAAGAAAAAGTCCATGGAGACGTCAAATATATTACCGAAATCTCCGGAAACTAGTGCCACATTTTGTGGACATATACTATCCCCCACCCCTCCATGTGTGCTAAATATCCTCATCTCTCTAGTACAGTGTGAGATAAGGGAGGAAGCAGGGCTAATCACAGATTGGACTCTACACAAGAACAGAATGAACACACACACAATTTGCCTGCTGGTGCACTGACCTCTTTTTCTGTGTCTCCATATTCCTTTACCCTCTCCACTGCCACTATGTTAGTCTCCACCTCAGAGGACATCCGCACCAGCCAGTTCAAAGATGTTGTGACCTGTGAGAAATACGGAACTAGTAAGGATTCGGATGTACATTTGGTCTGTATCTCATCATTTTAGAAGTTAGACTGACCTGCAGCGCATAAGAGATGGACAGTCCCATGATACCTGGACTCAGACTGTCCCTGGCCATCACTGCAAAAAGCGCTGCAAATGCCACAATACAGTTGCCCACAAACTCTAACCTCACTGCCAGCCATCTGCAGAGGCACAAAGACACACACAAATCATCAGCTTTCCAAAAAACAAGACACTACTATATCAAACTTAATGACACCTAATAGACCTAAACCAGGGGAAAAAAAAAAAAAACCTGGTGATCTTCTGCGAATTCTCACCGGTTGGCTACAATGCTGGGGAAATAAGCTTTTTGGTTGAGGTCCACTCTTCCGTCACTCTCTCTGATGAAGCGTTGCTGCTCTCCAAATGCTCTGATCACACTGGTGCCCAGCAGCGTCTCGTTGAAGTGTGTGTAGACAGGAGAGCGGCTCACAGACTCCAGTCGTTTCAGTTGCCGAGAGGACGCCACGTAGAAACGCTAATAGAGACAAAAAGGCAAATGTCAGAGCAGCAACCACCATTACTACACTTACACTGAAGTTTTAGATCTTGAACCATTTCTATCTAAATGTGTTTTAGCCTAAAGAATTACTAACCTTTCCTTTCAAGCAGCTGCATGGTAAAATAACTGACTGACCTGTACAAAGAAGTAAAGCAGGCCCAGCGGAGGGATGATGATAGCCACCAGCGGTGTGGCGATGAGGATGACAGCACATGAACCCAGCACATTAAACATGGAGCCCATGAACATTTTTATGATGCTAGGGATGACCGAGTCAATGGTGTCCGTCTCTTTGGCAAAGCGGTTGACCAGGTTGCCACTGGGTGTGCGTTCGAAGAAAGACATGGGCGATCTCAGGACATTGTAGAGCATCGTCTGGTGCAGGTAGCGGGAGGCTAAGATCCCACCAACAGACACCGCTACAGAATAGCAGAACACTGCAATGCCTGTCAGAGAGAAAATGGAAAAGAAAAAGAGAAATCTGGCTTTTCAGAATCAAACTGGTTACTGGACAAATATGCTAAAATATTAATAAATTAAAAAATACATAAATACATAAAAATAACTACATGTAGGTATAGTAAAGGGTTAGTTCACCCAAAAATTAAAATTAGTCCATAAATTACTCACACTCAAGTCATCCTAGGTGTATATGACTTTCTTCTTTCAGACGAATCCAGTTGGAGTTATATTAAAAATTGTCTTTGATCTATCAAGCCGTTTAATGCCACTCAGTGGGTGTTGCATGCATCAGTCCAAAAGCAGTTAAATAAAATGCGCCCATCCATAAAAAATTGTCTCACACGGCTCCGAGGGTGAACAAAGGCCTCCTGTAGTGAATCGATGCGTTTTTGTAAGAAAAATAGCCATATTCAAAATGTAATAATCCCTTTAATGTAGCTTGCGCTCACTGTTGTACACAGAAGCACCTGCGGGCGGATGATGTATGAGGTCAGCGCTGCGCATGAGCCAGTGAGTCTCGTGAAAACCAACGTTTGTTAACAGGAGCAAAGGAAGCAAAGTTTCCTTACTTTAACAAAGGAAAACCAGTCTCTTCTTGGCTTATATCGAAATCCTCCGACATTCTTCTTTACAAATCCTCGTTTTGTACTTCTAATAAGTGACCGTTGTTTAGTTTTGATCTCTCCCCTGCGCTTGTCACTTCTGAGCAGCGCATGCACTCAAGCGTACATTCAACAGATATATGGTATACAGCACAGAGTGAAGCACACAGCACACAGCTCAGTAGGTACCGCCATCTCCAAGACAACCTGCCCTTAAAGAACTACTAAGATTTAGGTATCTGACCTTAAAGTGGCAAAGGATTATTCCTACTTGTTTTTAAAACATCACTCCCAACAAACCTGAAAAATAAACCCTAGTTTGAGGTTTTTATAAAGAACAATAAGTGCATTCATAATTTTTTGGTGAAATTATCACTGAGAAATAATAGTAAACAATGATCATTAATCAAACACACCAACTAAATATATTACCAATGAAAACAGAAGGTCAGTGTAGAGCCATGTGAGACACTTTTTTTTATGAATGGGCGCATTTTAATTAAGTGCTTTTGGACTGATGCATGCAACGCCCGCTGAGTGCCATGAAACAGCTTGAAAGATCAAAGACGATTTTTAATAGAACTCTGACTGGATTCGTCTGAAAGAAGAAAGTCATATACACCTATGATGACTTGAGGGTGAGTAATTTATGGGCTCATTTTCATTTTTGGGTGAACTAACCCTTTAATGACAAAAAAATTATATAGAAGGATGCCGAGTTGCATAAAAATGCATTACATTAAAACATTCTTAAGGGGCAATTTAACATTTATTTTAAATAAAAACACTTCACACACAATATTGACATTAAATACTCAATATTTTACCTTAAAATTTAAAAAATATTATGAAAATACCATCATGAGTAATCGCAGCTATATATCACCTATGAAATTGAGATGGTATTTAAAAAAAATATATATATATATTTTAGTGGATTTTGGAAGGTATTCCAATGATGTAATATTGTATTTAGAAAAAGAAAAACGTTGGCAAACCAAGAAAAATGTTTTATTACAAGTTCTAACCAACAGTGACCATATGCCTTGAAACTTCACTGTTAGTTTATGGAGCTTTGGTGTACCAACTTTTTCCTTTTTGTGATTTTTGCAGTTGCTAACTCTCACTGAGATTTCTGCCTGCTGGATGTGTGCACTTATAATTTCTGCCGAACTGTTGATTCCAATCGAAATATTTACTGTTAACTGAAATATTCATGTTAAACTGCAGCGCCCAAAACATAAGCCCTGTTAAGGCAATGCATTTCTTTTACATAATTGTACAATTCAATAAGGTTTTTGATTTCAAAGACTTTTTGTACAATACATAACTTTGGAATATGCATTGATCCATGTAACTACAAGCTAATCTAAAATCTTGGTTGAGGAGGCTATGTAACCTTGAATACAAGTTTTCGTATTAAAAGCAAGTTTTCAGGAATTTAAAATCTAAATATATGCAATAACACACAACAACATGACTGTCCCTTAAATCACCTTGTGTGAGTCCGAGGGCTCCATACACCCCTAAACGCATCTCACTGTTGGGCTGTGTGTTATTGATAACAGGGTCATCTGTCCAGAGACTGAGCCAGTAGTTTGAGCCCAGAGAGGACAGATGATGACAGAAGAACAGAAAGATACTGAAGATGGACAGGGGCAAGCCGATAGCCTTCATGTACTCCCAAAACACAGACAGCTTCACCTGCACAACACACAACATTCACTAAATCTCAAAATCAGATGGAAATAGGAACCATGATCTCGCATCCTAACATAGAGATGGCTGACTCATACCCTGCCAGTGTTGGCCTTGTCAGCCTCAGTCAGTCGGGCAGCTTCTGTGGATTTGGCCTTCTTTGCGGCCGCAACATCATTGGGTTCAGTTTTCTCTGGGGTTTTACTTGTGCCCGCTGCATTAAGAGAGATCTGACTCTGCCTACAGGACACAGAGATAGAGCAGGCTAGCAAATAATGTCAAAAAATTATTAGTCCATGATTTAAATGTTAAATGGTTGTTACATATAAGACAGGGTCTTTATCAACCATAACAAAAGTCATTTTTAGTGTCTAGCACAAATGAGTGAATGATGCAGTAAGTTTACATGGTTTTGTTCTTGTTTTTTATCTGTCAAACTGATGGACGGCATTTGGATTGACTGATTCAACAACTCGTGATTTGGTCACTATGTTTCTCAAGCTCACAAATTAAATTATCAGTGAATAACCAATTAAATTTCCACCTGTGTGCTCTGATTGGCCAGCTATCCAGTGTGTTGTGATTGGCTGAATACCTCAAGCGTGTGACAGAAATGTTACGCCCCTTACCATACTGTGTTTCCATCATACAGTCTATGGTTTCCATGTGTGGTTTCCATGTTCCATGCGATGAGACAAAACCAATAAAACCCATTACAAACGAGGCAATTGTTGCATCCAGCGGGGACATAATTATTGATTATAATGACTTATACTGTGTTTTTACGCTTTGCGTTGCGTATTGCGCCGCGTAAACATAAAACCATGTCTGCATTTGTGATCGGAGAAATGACAAACAATAAGCGCTACTCTACACTGCTCAAACTCGCGTTTGGATCATCAGTGGCAAATCCTTTCAATATAAAAAACGTACTTACAGGCTGTGAGTCAGAAGCGCCAGACTGTCCTTGCAAAGTTGGAACTGCCCCACTTTAAAGAAACATTATGTCCTCTTTTGGAAGGCCAAACAAAGTAGTTTCGCTTTCACAACGAAACACACAGCGGCTTGAGTGAGTGGCACCTGGCGGATTCGACAAAGGAGGCTTGCGGCAACCACATGTGACGACCCCGGGCTGGACTCTGCTTCGTCCATGGTAAAAGCCGAAGTTGATGTTTTTCCTCAGTGACCAGCACGGATCAGCTCTAGGCATGACAAAGCGGATATCGTCCTCTTTTGGAAGACCAAACTAAGTAGTTTCGCTTTCACAATGAAACACACAGCATATCCACAACATGGCGGCGGCGGCAACAATACTACAGCGAGAATAAAAGTTACGCCTTCTTTCTTTACGTGAACATTTGGGTGGCGTTATGCAAATATTCCCACACAGTGACATAGACATGTGGGGGCGTGTTTAAATGAGGCGTTTTAGAAGGGCATGGACAAGTCTTAACTTTTATAAAGAATATCTCTTTGGATTTGAGACTTTAGTCTTTGCAACTTTACAGATCTTCTTTATGCACCAAGAGCTTGTAACACTCCAAAGAGAAAGGAAAAATTGAAAATCGCATTATATGACCCCTTTAAAGGTTGAAGCCATTCACAGTGCTCCATTCTAACAAAAATGATGAATGTAGATGTCCTGCACAGACTACAAAGACATTTCGCTGGGTCTCTTAAATGAAATTATCTTATTTATAAATATCAAGTTTAAATATCATTTCTATTTCAAATAAATGTTTTTCTTTTGAACTTTCGATTCAAAGAATACAAAAAAAATAATAATAATTCACTTGAGCACCAAATCAGCATATTAAAATGATTTCTGAAGGATCATGTGAATTCAGCTTTGCCGTCACAGAAATAAATTACATTTTAAAATAGAAAAAAAAGAGTTATTTTAAATAGTAATTTTTCCACAATATTACTTATTTTCAGTTCTTATTTTGGTAACACTTTACTTAAAGCCTTTATGTACTGTATAATGCATTATAAAGGGTTAGTGAATGGTATAATACATTATAATTATTCATCTTGTCATAAATAATTACAACCGAATTTAAAATGCATAGTGTAACAATGAATTGATAAGTGTTATAAATGTATTAACTGTGGTTACAATTATTTATGAGATTGTAGAAAGCATTATAAGCTGCTCTACAAGGCATAATTAAATGTATTATAACTTCTTTTATAATGCATTATGCATGAAGGCTTTGTTTTTTTTATTCATTGATGTTTTGATCAAATAAATGCAGTCTTGGTGTGAATAAGAGACTTTAAACAGTAGTGCATTTTCTCAAAAAGAGTCATACATTAATTATGTAGTAAAACTCACATCATTGCATGGCTCTCAAGTGAGCTGAGATGGGGTCCAATTCGATTACTGTGAAAAGGGGTACCATTTACTCCATCAAAATGAAGCGCAGTGCAAGGATGTGTAAAAGGTCAATCTAAGGGTTGTGAGGTCCAATAGTAATGAAGTGGGAAAATACTAAAACAACTCTGTGTGCACCTCAAATATTTCAGGCCTCAGACCAGGATAATAAGCCCTATTCTAACATGCAGTACAGGCAGGCCTATTCAAATGATATGGCCCGGGGACCAATTACACCCTCAAACCTTCAGATTTCCCTTTTTCGTCCTCTGCCTCCCCTCCCTCCTCTGAAGAGCCAAAAGAGGGGACACAACAAATGAACAAATGGAGATGAAAACACAGACATACAGATCAAAAAAAGGATCACTAGACACGGATTATTTTGGAAAAAAGATCACACACAATGTGAACAATAGTAATCATTTAGAGGAAACGGCTATGTGAAAGGACAGACGCATGAAAGAAGTTCAGATATGAGGAGGCCAGCCTCACCTCCCACTGACTCCTCCTGCTCTGTGTTGGTGTAGGTACGCAGGAACTCAGCGAAAGCACCCTGTCTGCCCAGCAGCTCAGTGTAAGAGCCCATCTCTGTGATTTCCCCATCCACCATCACCAAGATCAGGTCAGCCTGGGGCAGGAAGCTCAGCCCGTGGGTCACCAGAACCCGAGTCTGAAAGAGTACCATGTGTGATGTGAAATGTCCATAAGAGATGTATACATATTTGGATAATACATGGCTAAAATGGCCTTACTCTGCCCTGTAGCAACCCCTGAGGTCCGATGACCTTCTCAAAGATGTGTTTTCCCACATGAGCATCCACAGCGGAGAGTGGGTCATCCAGCAGATACACTGCACAGTTGCAGTAGATAGCCCTGGCCACACTCACCCGCTGTTTCTGACCTCCAGACAGATTCACGCCCTAAAATGACAATGTCACATTAACCCAACTGACTGCTATTTAAATAATGTCAGATTGTTGCATTAAAAGCAGTCTGTGACACCATGCAGCATTAACCTTCAATGTATCGTGCTTGTTTATGACAAAGTGTAAGAATCTTTTTAAAATCTTTATTTACCTTCTCCCCAATCTCTGTCAAGTCTCCTCCAGGTAGGATCTCCAGGTCTGGTAGGAGAGCACAAGCCTCTACCACCTTCTGGTACCAGCTGTCTTTTGCGTCCCGTCCAAACAAAATGTTGTCTTTGAGAGTGGTGTTTTGGATCCAGGCCTGCTGAGGCACGTAAGCCACAGAGCCCTGAAAAACATCAGATACTCAATGCATTTCTTTATCATCCTATTATCAATGTTATCCAAATACACAGTGGGCCCAAAATTCTTGGACCGCTTTGAAAAACTGATATTTTTCTTTCATACTGTTCTTAAGCTTCAGCTTTAACTTTAAATGTCTTTAAGGCATTGTTGTTAATAAATCAAAACAAAGAAAGGTATTGGCATGGGATATTGATCATGTGACAGTCAGATGTTCTTGCATTCACAGAAGCACAAGACGCTTTTTGGCACATCTTCAAATCATGTGGAGTTGACGCCAATCAAGGAACAAACCTTGACAAAAAAAATACTAAGACGTTACAAAATCCGTTATGCTGTTATGCTGCTAATATAATGAAATTATGTAATATAAAAGCCATGAATATTTTATACAAAAAAAATATATAGTAAATTATATTTTATACATAATAAAATATTAAATTATAATTGAAAATCTAGTGGTCTGAAATGTTTGAGCCCCAGTGCAAACAGTACATAATCTATTTAACTTAAATACAACAAAGCACTTAACTCGAAGAGCCACTGTTTCCACACAAAATAATTTCAGGCAACCTTGCAATAAAGAAGCACATAGCTTGTGTCTGTACCTTAATCGAGACAGATCCTTCTTGCTTCTGCATCTCTCCCAGCAAAGCTGAAAGCAGAGAGGATTTCCCTGAACCCACGTGCCCTACCACAGCAACAAGCGCCCCCTCAGGGATACGCACATTAATCCTGAAGAGACAGAAAGACGCGCTGAGACACGAACAGATACAAACAACAACAAACAGTTCAAGCAACATGTGGGCAGAGGCGGCAAAGAATTCATTCATTCATTCGGATTTCTTAATTCACTTCATTGTTGATTGCAGATTTCGAGCAAATCCTTCAGAGTGTACTGATAGAATTGTACTCAGAGTGAACAATAATGCAAGTCAAATTACACAGTTCAATGCATGATTTGAAGTAAATGAGATGGAAATGAAATAAATGAAATTAAGCTACGATTGAAAGCAATTCAGCATTCCCAAATTTCATTCTCCCTCTCATTAATATCAGTGGAGATTCACCAGATTACATTTCCTCTGGCGATTGATACTCTCCTGTATCGGGGTTCATGCACATGTACTTGCCTGTAACGTCCTCAGTAGCCTGTTTCACTGGTTCTGCTCTATGTAACCGCAATATTAATGTCAATGCTAAAAGTCATTTTGATGCCTTGAAAATAATAACAACAACAACAACATTTGTGAAGAGTACATAGGGCTGGGAATTGATAACGGATATTAAAAATCAAATGATTTTCATGACGTTCTGTTACATTAATGGTTCTTGAATGTTTTCTAATGTGGGCAGAAACAGTACTGAAATACTGTAAACTGAGGCATTTATTGCCTAATAAATAGACTTTTGCATTGTTGCTGTTGCATACAACAATAAAAATATTGTATGACCGGTATAGTCCTATTCAAATGGCAAACAAATGACTAATCAGTCTTATGTTAGACTGACAGGTTGTTTAAGTTAAAGTAACACATTCTAAAAATAGTTTTTTGTAACAAATTGTACTATTTTTTTGTATAATATAATTGTAATCATTGTTATAAAAAAATGTGTTGTTTGTGTTTAGTTTTGATTAATTGTTGAGGGAAATTGGTGCTTCTTTAAAAGTAATCAAATAGTTGTACATGGAATCGTTCATCAGAATCGTGAAATTTCGTACAATTCCCATCCCTTGTACTCTATAACACTGAAAAAAAAGGCTATTTATTGGATCATGTGGTATCTCTTTTACACGCAAAGAAAACGGTGTTACCTCTTCAAAGTAGGGGAGTCGTCTTTAGACCAGCTAAAAGCTCCGTCCACAATCCTGATGCTGTCAGGAGCTGAATGAGCAGGAAACAACAATGAAGTCTCTTAAGTGAACATCAAAACACACGGGATGTCTTTAAACCCACAGATCTACTGAACAGCTGCTACTCTCTCATACAATGCTGTTTTATGTCTGTCTGTGGAAACAGTTTGGGGACTGGAATGCTTTGCGAGTCAAACACGCATAGCATACAAAAAAATACATGCCACAGAATATGGCACATTTGTTTAATTCCAGATTTGAACTGCTTGTGAATCACTCGACTCACATGCAGTGATGGCTGGCCGCTCCACATTGTCTTCATCCAACTCCTCATGGGACAGAAATACACGCAGACGCTTCATAGACACACTGGCCTGATGGAAGCAATACATTTCATAGTCATAAAAAATTGAAATCAGATGACAAGTTCCTGGATTTCCGTGTTAACCGTGCTATCCTTCTTGATCCCATCACAAGTGGCCAAAAAAACGTTTGAACTTATATCACATTCTAAGGTTCACATTTAATTCAATGTTTTTTAAAAAAAGAAAGAGAGAGAAAGGTAATACCTGCACCATGCTGCTAATGACCATGGAATCGTTCATCAGAATCGTGAAATTTCGTACAATTCCCATCCCTTGTACTCTATAACACTGAAAAAAAAGGCTATTTATTGGATCATGTGGTATCTCTTTTACACGCAAAGAAAACGGTGTTACCTCTTCAAAGTAGGGGAGTCGTCTTTAGACCAGCTAAAAGCTCCGTCCACAATCCTGATGCTGTCAGGAGCTGAATGAGCAGGAAACAACAATGAAGTCTCTTAAGTGAACATCAAAACACACGGGATGTCTTTAAACCCACAGATCTACTGAACAGCTGCTACTCTCTCATACAATGCTGTTTTATGTCTGTCTGTGGAAACAGTTTGGGGACTGGAATGCTTTGCGAGTCAAACACGCATAGCATACAAAAAAATACATGCCACAGAATATGGCACATTTGTTTAATTCCAGATTTGAACTGCTTGTGAATCACTCGACTCACATGCAGTGATGGCTGGCCGCTCCACATTGTCTTCATCCAACTCCTCATGGGACAGAAATACACGCAGACGCTTCATAGACACACTGGCCTGATGGAAGCAATAAATTTCATAGTCATAAAAAATTGAAATCAGATGACAAGTTCCTGGATTTCCATGTTAACCGTGCTATCCTTCTTGATCCCATCACAAGTGGCCAAAAAAACGTTTGAACTTATATCACATTCTAAGGTTCACATTTAATTCAATGTTTTTTAAAAAAAGAAAGAGAGAGAAAGGTAATACCTGCACCATGCTGCTAATGACCATGGGCAACATATTAAGAGGGAAGCGCAGGATGTTGAACAAGGCCAGGGAAACGAATGCCTTCTGTGCATCCAAAATATTATGTTCATCCATTAACACATATACTGCGAATGTGGAAAGGGCAACCTTTGTAAAAGAGACAAGATGACAAGAGCAAACGTCACTGCACAACCATAAGGTAGCATCAAAAAAAGAAAGTGGGCATAATGATGAAAAAGCCCATGCAGGACTAGAACTCAAAGGCACCACCTACCAAAAATGGTGCGCAGACCCAAGTAAAGGTGGACACAGCACCAAGGTAAGCAGTCTTCTTCAGCACACGCAATTCACTCTCTCGGATGGCAGAAACTTTGTCTTTGAATGCCAGTTCCCATGCGTAGAGTTTAAGGACTTTAATGCCATTCAGTACCTCATTCATAAGCTTGATCCTATTGTCCTTGCTTTTCATTTGGGCAACCTGTGGGTGAGTGTGTCAGATTAACAAAGACGAACTAATTAACAAAATTGCCTGCTGAGCAGGATAAGAGGTACAAACCTGGTAGGTTTTAGTTTTCATGGCAATGACTGCATTTACAGGAACCATCAGCACCATCACAGCAACTCCAGCAAGCACAGAAGGACCCAGATTCTTATAACAAAAGAGCAAAAAAATTAATAAAAACAGGTATTAGTGATGTGCAATTAAATGAGCATACAAGCCAAGACACCTTTGTGTAGGCACATACCTGCCACAGGAAGTAAAGGGCCAGGATAACCTGCAAAGGTGCTGACCAAATCATGTTGATATAGGTGATGAGGTCCATAAAACGCTGAGCATCTACAGACATCAGATTCACAATCTCTCCGACAGTGGATGTTCGTCGGGCAGCATTGGTAATGACCAAGGCCTTGACAAAATGAAGGGAAATATTATAAATCACTACACTACCATTCATTTATTTACTTTTTTAATTTAAATTAATTTAAATAAAATTTTTAAAAAAGTAAAGAAATGTGTTACTTTATTCAGCAAGGATGCATTAACTTGATCAAAAGTGACAGCAATAGACATTTATAGTATACAGCTTTGCCATCACATGAACAAAATACATTTTACAATATATTACACAACAAAAAATTTAAATTATTTTCTTGATCAAACAAATGCAGCCTTGGTGAGCATGTTGTTCATTCACCAACACATTTTCAAAAAAACATAAAAAAAAAATCTTACTGACCCCAAACTTTTGAATTGTACTGTATATAAACTTTAAAAGTCATATTCATTAAAAAACATGGCAAATTCACACTTGACATGCATTTTTTGCAGTTTTTTGAACCTCAGAATGTGCATGAACACTGCATTACTCCATGTTACAGACATTTGAGCAATCAAAAGTCCACTTACTTTCCTGTACACGGCACCAACAATGGCCGTACGTAACCTCATGCCTGTCACAAAGCAAACGTGGAAATATTTCTGCAGAATGAGGGTTTGCACGCAGGTACAAACGAACAGCAGGGTGGTGTAGAAGTAGCCATGCCAAGTGGGGGCACTTGAATCATTCACAAACTGGATCAGTAGCCTAAGATAAAAAAAAGACCGAACTCACACGAGTATAAATTAACATGCAGTTCTTCTGGATTTAAGTGCAAGAAAAGTGGGCAAACTGGATAAAGGCTCACTGCCGAGACTTCAGGTGTTATTTTCAAAGGATTAGAGAGGATTTAAACATGGTCTAGTGCACAATTTGATGGCACAACTTCTCAGCATGCCAAAACTAACTCTTCACTGGAGCTCTTTTAAGAGTCACAGCTGTTGTTTTGACAGAGTGGCCTTCACACAGAGCTAGTGGCCTAGTTAGTCATTTCCAACCACATGACTGTGAAAAGGCAGAGGGCACACTTGCACTTTCCCCTGCAGAGAACTACTGCTTCTGAACTCAGCGCAGATGGGAATAATCGCACATGTAAAAAAGAAAAAGATGATTCTGATGCTGTATATTCATACCTGAGAATCTCTGGCCCAACAAACATCAGGATGTCATGAATAATCTTATACAGAGAGCTGACGAGAAAGTATGGTCCAAAGGTTCGGCAGAGCGCGCAGAAAAGGGATGGCTCGCCAGTTTTCTGAAGGGTTTTTGCAAGCAAAATCTCAGACTCTTCTATTGGTTGTCCATCCTTCTTTTCTCCCTTTGCTGCTCTTTTTGGGGAGTAGAGTGTCTTATCTACGGGCCTAACAAAAAAAGCATAACCCAATCAGAGGATTAGTCATTTTTGTAGCAAGTTGTCTACTTGAGAAAAAAAAGTGACTTCTCACTTCTGACCTTTTGACCTTGTTGCATTCCTGGTCCCAGCGGCGCACCAGCTGTGGCACCACTCTTTGAGACTTATCCTCCGTGTTGAGCGACCACAGATCCTTCTCTTCCAGAGGCCTTTTATAACCAGTCACCATCAATCTATGAGGAAACAAGAGGAACATACATCAAGAAAAAACATCCAGCAAAAGGATAAAAGCATAAGCAAAAAGTGAAGGCTTCTTCAAAAAGGATATTTTACCCAATACAGACAGTAGAGAGAAGATAGAAATTGATGGGATGAATGGGATCAAGAAATTACATGAGCCAGAATAAACCTTCTAGATTTTTGTTGTGCAAAATTCTTTTTTTAAAGAAAGAGTGATAGAGATGCAGTCATTTATTTTGCTCACCCTGTGATCCACCAGAAAGTGATTCTGGACAGGAATGAAGCTCCCGACTCTGGACATGGATTCTGTACAAAAACATTCACAGCACTGGCCATCAATTCAACATTCATATAATACGGCATTCCTCTACCTTCTTTAAGTAAAGTTCACTAACCGAGTCTTTGACAGCCTGTGAAAAGAGTGGAGGCTGGTCGGACAAGCAGGCCAGGATCAGGGAGATGAGCAGCATGGTGTAATATATGTAGAAGGTGGTATATTTGAACACATTCACACTGGCAGGCTGAAAGGAAAGACCAAACAACACTTTAAGGGTTTTCTCCCATTTCAAACAAACCTGATTTGTTTTTGTTTTTTATCTGTACTTTAGAACTGACTGTCCTTTTGCAATTGATGAAATATGATCTGTTTATCCAGTTTGTTCAATATCCTGTACAGGTGCATCTCAAAAAATTAGAATATCGTGAAAAAGTTCATGGTTTTTGGTAACTTATTTCAAAAAGTGAAACTTTCATATATTCTAGATTCATTACAAAAGTGTTATTATTTCAAAAGTTTTTTTGTTTTAATTTTGATGATTAGAGCTTACAGCTAATGAAAGTCAAAAATCCAGTGTCTCAAAATATTAGAATATTTACATTTGAGTTTCATTAAATGACCATCCCTACAGTGTAAAAATGTAAAAGATTGGATGACCAATAATTTTCTCCTATTAAACTTGGATAAGACAGAGATATTACTTATTGGACCAAAAGACAGTACACCGAATCTCGTGGATTACAATTTGCAACTAGACGGATGTACGGTTACTTTCTCTACAGTCAAAAATCTGGGTGTTATATTAGATAGCAACTTGTCTTTTGAAAATCATATTTCCCATGTTACAAAAACAGCATTCTTCCATCTTAGAAACATTGCCAAGTTACGAAACATGATACCTGTTTCTGATGCAGAAAAGCTAGTTCATGCATTCATGACCTCTAGACTGGACTATTGTAATGCACTGCTAGGTGGTTGTCCTGCATCTTCAATAAACAAGCTACAGGTAGTCCAAAATGCAGCGGCTAGAGTCCTTACCAGGTCAAGAAAACCTTTTAGTACTCAGTCGCTCCACTCGTATACCGTTCATGCTCATCGGAACAGCAAAGTCCACTCAAAAATTGAGCCGACAGGAAACATCGATGTAGTACAGTATTGTTTCTGTCTGCAATAGCCCTACTATGTTGTAACATGGTGTGGTATATGGGCAACTCTGGTAACGCTGCCCTCTCATTCACTGATCTGCTAACCGTTATGTTATGCTCACGTGTTCTGATAATAATAGCTTTCTAAGACTAAACATTATTTGGATAATATCTGGATATATAATGGATAAATATCTTAACCCTACTGTTAGACCTACCTAAAAAACTAAAAAGCAATTTATTTAATTCGAAGGCCTGTCGTTATTTTTTATTTGTGCTATCATTATTAATTTCTTTATTTGTTCTTATTTTATTACTGACTGCTTACTTGTCATTTTTTATTCAATTAAAAGTTTGAAATCAAGCTATCTCGTGCTACTGCACCAATTACCCCACTGTAAAATAAAAATAAAAAACACTGAGTGAGCAAATATTTGTGAGATAGCTAGTTATAATGGTAATTAAATCATGTTTACATATGAATAAAAGCCAACATTAAAATCTGTCATATAAATTGGTCTCTTCAGTAGAAATTAGCCTACTGATTGCCACCATTGATGGCCAAAAATGTTTAATATTAAAAGTATCTGTATGACATTATATTCTGCAGTTTGCTGTTGTACCGAGTATCTATACTTTTCAAATTATCATATCAAAGTTAGAAATTCAAATATTGTGACAAAATGTATTTTGTAGGGTGCCACAAGTTTGTTAAAATTTCCAAAGGGTGCCGCGACTTAAAAAAAGGTTGGGAAACACTGGTCTAGAAGACGATCACTGACACCCTCCACAAAGAGGGTAATTCACAGAAGGTCATTACTGAAAAGGGTGGCTGTTCACAGAGTGCTGTATCAAAGCATATTAAATGCAAAGTTGACTGGAAGGAATAAATTGGGTAGGAAAAGGTGCACAAGCAACAGGGATGACTGCAAGCTTGAGAATACTGTCAAGCAAAGCCGATTCAAACACTTGGGAGTGCTTCACAAGGAGTGGACTGAAGTTGGAGTCAGTGCATCAACAGTCACCACACTCAGACGTCTTCAGGAAAAGGGCTACCCAAGCCACTTCTGAAACAGAAACAACGTCAGAAGCATCTTCCTGGGGCTAGGGAGAAAAAGAACTGGACTGTTGCTCAGTGGTCCACAGTCCTCTTTTCAGATGAAAGTAAATTTTGCATTTCATTTGGAAATCAAGGTCTGGAGTTTGGAGTCTGGAGGAAGACTGGAGAGGCACAAAATCCAAGCTGCTTGAAGTCCAGTGTGAAGTTTCTGAAGTCAGTGAT
>NW_015505481.1:1639303-1642572 GCF_001515645.1 Sinocyclocheilus grahami | reverse complement strand
TTGCATTTCATTTGGAAATCAAGGTCTGGAGTCTGGAGGAAGACTGGAGAGGCACAAAATCCAAGCTGCTTGAAGTCCAGGGTGAAGTTTCTGAAGTCAGTGATGATTTGGGAGCCGTGACGTCTGCTGGTGTTGGTCCATTGTGTTTTATCAAGTCCAAAGTCAATGCAGCCGTCTACCAGGAGATTTTGGAGCACTTCCTGCTTCCATCGGATGACAAGCTTTATGGAGATGCTGATTTCCTTTTCCAGCAGGACTTAGCACCTGCCCACAGTGCCAAAACCACTTCCAAGTGGTTTGCTGACCATGATATTACTGTGCTTGATTGGCCAGCCAACATGCCTGACCTGAACCCCATAGAGAATCTATGGGATATTTTCAAGAGAAAGATGAGAAACAGTCGATCCAACAATACAGACGAGCTGAAGGCTCAATAGTGCCTCAGCAGTGCCACAGGCTGATCGCTTCCCCCCCTCACTGAGGCTGTCATTTGTGCTAAAGGAGCCCCGACCAAGTATTGAGTGCGTAAATGAACATACTTTAAAGAACTTTTTTTATAAAATAATTTTTTTTCTGTTTTGCAAATCCTTTTTTTGATTAATCTTAGGAAATATTCTAATATTTTGAGATACTGGATTTTTGACTTTCATGAGCTGTAAGCTCTAATGTGCAATTTGAAATGTTTTACTTTACATGTAATGAATCTAGAATATATGAAAGTTTGACTTTTTGAAATAAGTTACCAAAAAAATTTGTTTTGTTATGCACCTGTATATCAATGATTATATATTGGTTGCTATATTAATGATGTAACAGTCAACATAATACTGAGAATCTTTCTTCTACAGAAACTGAAGAGTAGCTGTCAGTGTGGGAAGGGACAGGAAATTTGGCCTCTGCTGCGGTGCAGAACCCACGTGGCGCATGAGAGATCACGAGCGACAGAGACATTTTACACATTCATCCATTTACTGCATCTAAAACTGCCGATTCATTAATTCGCTCATACACAATTCTCTATTACACAGTTCACTATATGAGGAAAGAGTGAACAAAAATTAGTGTATTCAGACATTACATACAACACATTCCAAATGACGAAAAAACTACTTAAAATGTGATCTGCCAATTCAGACTGAGGTGAATTGCCCCCAAAAAATCTAATTTTAATCTGATTTGGAATCACTTATGAATGTGGATTGGCTCGGGTTTGTAAATATCTTATTACACATGCTTGTTAGCCATTTAGACTACAAAAAACTAAATAAATTACATCTGAATCACACTGAATTAAAAAATATATATTACTACATGAACTGCAAAACTGTCCGTTTTAATGCAAAATTCATATTTACCTCATTCAGTGCATGCAGGATTTTGGAGCGAAAGGTGACTGTAGCGCACACTATGGCGATCAGCCAAAAATTGAGCATCACCCCTGAGGACTGGACCCCCTTCATCCGCTCATACTGGATCAAGAACGTAGCCAGCAACTAAAACACATCCAATTACAAAACACTTCAATTTTGTAAACATCAGGCTAGGAAAAAAACATGACTAGACAACTTTTGAAACTATAAACAATAATATGATATATGGGAGAATTTGTTTGACTTGTTTCCTTTTGCTCGAGGCAAGAATACAGGAAACTTTCATGTCATTTGAAAATGAAATCAATGCAGAGCGAAGAGTAATTGACAAGCAAAGTAGTTAAATTTAGCGCTTCCTTTTGTGAAAACCGGGTCTCACCATTGTAACGCCAAGCATTGTGGGGCTGACTAGGTAAACTGGGGCTATTGCAGCACCATGGCTTCTTTCCCAGAAAGAGTAGAAAACATCTGCCCAGCAGATAAGCCATAGGGTAAACCCAATAACCTGTTGGAGGAGAGTCACATGACCTTGAAACAGCTGTTGACCTAGGTTACCAGTAAACACACTCCCAAAGCACACTGCTACATAAAAAGCATTGTACCGGAATCCTGTTTGTTAATACTCACTGTTTTGGCTCTGTTGAGGTGGGTCATGCATATGTATCCACAGTCATTCCTTTTGAGGTATAGGATGTAGAACGGTGCAAACAGCCAGAGGTAGAGGCAGGGTATCCAAACCAGCACTGTGTTCTGGAAACATGGTGTCAGGTCTGGATTGTGTGTTTGCCATGTCCGGTTCCAATCCTGAAAACATGAGAGGACAAAAGGGTGTTTCATTTCATCTCCGGAGATTCTTTGGACGAAACTTAGAAACAAAGTAACAACTGGAGTAGACACAGAGCTCTAGGCTGCCCAGCAAAGCACACAAAGGTCTAATGATGTGTGCAAGGAACAAACACTCTTGAGCGGATCTTTTAAGAGAACCAAAGTCAAGGATCTGTTCTGCACAACAGAGCAGAGCAGAGAGTCTTCAGCTTCTTGACAAAAACAAGTCTCCTTTAAGTAGTGACATCCAAAACATGCCTAGAAAATGAACTGAACCTTTTCTTACAAAGAAAATCTAATCTTGTTCTCTGTAGGGAAGCGTCTCTTCCCATAATCCTGTCTCTGAGGAGGAATAATAGATCAATAAATAAAAGGCTGCTCTGCTAAATTGTCAAGACCAGGACATGAAATGTCATTTTCTTGACATTTGAGCTATTGAACTAAATGAACTTGTACAGCCATTCTTTTCTTTTCATCTTTTTTTTTTCCATTTTGGATTTGTAACGGCACTAATGTTGTGGATCTTTCAAAACCGGTCAAGGACACCATATTTCACTACAAATTCACCGTAAGGAAGACATGTTTTGCTAAAAGAAAATAAGGCCTATGTTATGACCATTAAGACTTTCTGAATTGTGAAAATTTAAAAAACGTAACACATTTTACCCTTAATTTCTCGTTATTGTAACAAGGAAAAACATGAGAAAAATAAAAAATTATAAAAGCAAATAATACATTATTCCGATTGTAAATTATTTATGTCATGGCAGTATTTGCTGTACCTTTAAATTACTGTAATACAAAAAAGGTTGTTTGCACAATAAAGCTACACTTCACAAAACTTTAATGAGAAATGAAAAAAATTTCACCTTAAATTCCCAGTATTTTAACAAGAAAACAATTATTTAAACTTAAGTATAGGTTGCACTAATTTTATGAAGTGATTGTAATACAAACAGATTGATGAGCTTTAAAAAAACTATGTAAAAAAATTTTACTTTGTTAAACAGCCTTCATTATTATTTTTATTATTATACATGTTTTTATCTTTTTTTTTTTTTACTTTAATATAAT
>NW_015505481.1:1582494-1639130 GCF_001515645.1 Sinocyclocheilus grahami | reverse complement strand
AAAACCAAACAAAGTTAAGTCTGACACAGAGAAAGGGACCGATGGCCGGCCAGCCGGGGTTCGTCTTTATTTACGTTTATGTGTGTGTACTTCTAACATGTTTGGTTGGTAAAATAAATGTTGTAAATTCAAATCAGAGCGTCTTCCGTGTCTGGAATGGATGTATTCTTGAGTCTATAAGGTAACAATAATATAATAAGATAACCTTGTTTGAAATGGGTTTGGCTAAAATAAAATTTTGGTTTCGTCTATACTACTAGGTACTTATACTATATTGACTGGGTTAAATATAATCGCATTTCTAAAAAGAGACTAAACTACAATTTTCATTGACTAAAACTAGATTAAATGTCATCAGTTTTCGTCGACTAAAACTAGACTAAGATGCTCAGACTTTTAGTCGACTAAAACTTGACTAGACTAAAAAGAGTATGAACGTGACTAAAACTAATAAAAACTAAAATGACAGTTTCACACAAAGACTAGACTAAAACTAAAATTAAAACAGGCCGCCAAAAACAACACTACTGGTGGTCTATACACAGTATCCAGAGCAAGAGACACGATAGATTTATTTTGCATATCTGACAGTGTAACATTAAGCAGAAGTATTTTGAATGAGTTAAAGCTGTCTCCTGTCTTCTGAGTAACATTGAGAATATCTCTATATATTGTTGCAACACCGCTGCCACGACCAGTCTGACGGGGCTCATGCTTATAACAGTAGCTTGGTGGAGTAGACTCATTTAGACCAATATAATCATTTGGTTTTAGTCACTCATTTAGACCAATATAATCATTTGGTTTTAGCCAGGTTTCAGTCAAGCAGAGTACATCAAAGCTATTATCTGTGATCATTTCATTTACAATAGTTGCTTTGGGTGCGAGTGATCTAATGTTTAGGAGCCAAAACTTTAAAAATCGTTTTTGTTCATTTAGATATTGCAGTTTCCTGGCATACATTTTGAATATTTATTTGATATTTATTCCAATCCAGACTTACTCAGGCCTCTTCTGTGTGGTGGTGAACCCCTATAAGTTCTTGCCCATCTACTCTGAGAAGATCATTGAGATGTATAAGGGGAAGAAGCGTCATGAGGTTCCTCCCCACATCTATGCCGTCACTGATAATGCCTATAGGAACATGCTGCAAGGTGACCACCAGTCTTAACTCACTGAATGCACCTTATAAAAACTATTAGAAAATTCACAGGCTTACTGTGGTTGTTATAGGAACTAGAAAAGACACACAAATCATGGCTTCCTTCCCTAAAGTAATTCTTTCAGTGTTGTGTAATTGTGCAACGCAAATATAGAATAATAAGGAAACTGTAAAAATTAAGATTATTCATAGTTGTTCAGTCCAGCAGAGCCAGCTGTGTATTGGAGAGTGTGTGTGTCAGGGACTGTGTTTTACAGGCTGTGGATTAAAGGCATCAGAATTGCCATACAAGGGGCCTTTCCCTTTCTCACTGATTTTTTTTACAGCTATTTTGGAAGGATGAACTGAAGTTAATCCCACCCTGTACTCAATTTAGAATATGTAAGATTTTGGAGGGATCTCCAATGAACAATAGTGGAGTTTGTGTTTAGACACCCGGGCCCCTTGTTAATCTCGTTCAGGTTCTTAACTGTGACAATTCATGCATTTCTTGTCCTGTCCTTGTACTGAGTTCAAATGTTTCTGTTTCTTTCTCCACAGAGCGTGAAGACCAGTCTATTCTCTGCACGTGAGTTCTAAATGCCCTACGTATTGTTTGCTCCATATACTCTTAAAAATACATTTCTAATGAAACTAGTCCTTTAATAGTAAAGCATTTAGCCCAAGATTGACTCAGGAAAGAAGTATCCACTGTTTCTGTGAGGCACCATTCAGTAAAGATGTAATCAGCCGATACATTTGCAAGAATTACCAGAGCTTGAGTTTGACTGGTCAAATATTACGAGCCATTTATATGCACTATATCATAAAATTTGTTAAGCAGCCTGACATGTAAATTATTATGCAAATGATTATGTGACATGTGGCAGCATTCTTTAATGTGTGTTTAATAGTGGCGAGTCAGGTGCAGGAAAAACGGAAAACACCAAAAAAGTCATCCAGTACCTTGCAGTTGTGGCATCATCACAAAAAGGGAAGAGAGATTCTGGATCTGTGAGTTCCAAGTTTCAATCATTTAACTGACTAACATGTCATACAGTATCTGTTATAATAACAGTTTTTGCATGCCCTCATTACTGGTAAGGTTTTGATAACAGTGTATTGTTTGATTAGAATAATAGTCATGTCTTTATGATAGGATATAAACGCGTCAGCACTAAACAAGATATATTTAAATATTACATGCAAGGTGCACTACTGTGGGTCATTTACAATTGTGTCCATACAGATATGCTTCTGCATGTGCTTTGTGATTTTGGAAGGCTGTTCATGAAACAAAACACAACTGTTGGACTGATTACTGTTGATTATTTTTTGCAATAATTCACAGAATATACAGATCTGAAATAAATAATCACTGGATATCAAATACACAACTTTTCAATTTTAACTCAATTCATTATTTACCCCCATTTAGCAACAAAAAGGACCCCAGTTAGCATATGTGAGTACCTAAGCTTATTGTCATACATTTTTGGATGTCAATCATGAATTATGAATTAAACATGGCTACAACCTGAATGGCCTTTTACTTTAATATATACTCAACTATAATATGTAAAGTACACTAGAAGAGCTTTTATTTTATAGTTTGACTGCATTGAATCACGATGAAAAACATTTGCTTTGTCCGTTTGTTTAGGGTGAGCTAGAGAAGCAGCTCCTGCAGACCAATCCTATTCTGGAGGCATTTGGCAATGCAAAGACCATCAAAAATGATAATTCCTCAAGATTCGTGAGTTAACAATTCATTGTTTTGGTACTGAATATTTGCTCATTATCATCAACATTAGTGTAAAAACGTTTGCTGTTTTTCCTTCTCAGGGTAAATTTATTAAAATCAATTTTGACAACACCGGCTACATCGTTGGAGCAAACATTGAAACCTGTATCCTAATAAATCTTTCCACTGAATCTGAACAGTTTGACATCCAAATCAGTTAGAACAATCATTTCCAAAAAATATTTAGACTTGCTGTATATCATAAAGTCAAGCACATTCATTTTCACCTTAATGACGTAATGAATCCAGACCTTCTGGAAAAGTCTCGATGTATCCGACAGGCCAAAATCGAAAGATCCTTCCACATCTTCTACTACATGGTGGCTGGAGCCAAAAACAACATGCGAGGTGGGTGAGGACTGAGAATTTCTATTACAGCAGCTTTGTATTGAGTCTTATGTAATTACATTCCCAAATACAGATCAGCTAATTTTGTCAGTTTATTAGTTTTAGTAGACAGTTTTAGACATCATTTCAGACACACCACTAGCAGTCATTCCCTTCCACAGATGAGCTCTTGCTAGAGGACTTTGGTAACTACCGGTTCCTGGTGGCTGGGCATATGCAGGTACAAAACCAGCAAGATGATGAGATGCTTGAAGAGACTCTGGAAGCCATGGAGGTCCTCGGCTTCAATGAGGAGGAAAGAATTGGTATGTGCAACAAACAATGACTAGTTTTATAACTTAATATCCTATCTTTTCATGCTGTTTTACATGAAGTGTTGTTACTTTTAGGCATGTTGAAATTATGTTCTACTGTGCTGCAACTGGGGAACATTGAGTTCAAAGCAGAGAAAAACCAGGAGCAGGCCAGCATGCCAGACAACACAGGTAAACAATCAGTCTAGAGGGATTAATCTGTAATGTTGCTCTTATCCCGAACTATCCCAACTAAACCAAAACGCTCGTATGTTGTGGTAAATGCATCCACCAGCTGCACAGAAAGTGTGCCATCTGCAGGGGATTAATGTGACTGACTTCACCAAAGCTATACTCACTCCTCGCATCAAAGTAGGCCGAGAGCTGGTACAGAAGGCACAGACCAAAGAACAGGTGCATTACCACACTATGCCGTACAGCTATAATGCATTATTTTTAAGATTTCAGCTGATTTTTTTTTTTTTTGTATATACAGTGTATATATCAATTTATATAATATAATATGTCAATTTATCAGGCTGACTTTGCAGTTGAAGCCTTGGCCAAGGCTATGTATGACCGTCTGTTTCGCTGGATCTTGGCACGTGTCAACAAGGCTCTAGATAAGACAAAGCGTCAGGGAGCCTCTTTTCTGGGCATTTTAGACATTGCTGGGTTTGAGATTTTTGAGGTGAGTCCGAAAGTCTTCATTAACAGATTCTAAAATCCAAATGTGAACTTTCAAACTCAAAGCTTTCCTTTTTGCCTTTCTCACAGGATAACTCATTTGAGCAGCTGTGTATCAACTACACCAATGAGAAACTGCAACAGCTCTTCAATCACACTATGTTCATCCTGGAGCAGGAGGAGTACAAGAAGGAAGGCATTGAGTGGAGCTTTATTGACTTTGGCCTGGACCTCCAACCCTGCATTGAGCTCATTGAGAGACCGGTCAGTTTATTAACAACACCATTCATACATATTAAGAGTAATAAATTATCTTTGATTATCTTTAAGTCACTCAGTCATGGCATTTCTCTTGGTTTTTACCTTACAGAACAATCCTCCAGGTATCCTAGCTCTGCTAGATGAGGAGTGCTGGTTTCCAAAGGCAACGGATGTTTCCTTTGTCGAAAAACTCACAAACACTCACTCAAGCCACTGCAAATTCTCTAAACCTAAGAATCTAAAGGAGAAGACTTTCTTCACTGTGCAACACTATGCTGGCAAGGTATTCAAAAGTCTGGGGTCAGAAAAGATATATTTAAAATATTAATACAGTTATTCAATAAAAAATGCATTCAATTTACTGATTTAAAGTTGAGCAGTTGTAAAGCGAAGTACTTAACATGAGATCATTATGAGAAAAAATATATGATTGCTATAATAATAATGTTTTAATTTGATTTAGGTGGATTATAATGCCACATCTTGGTTGACTAAAAACATGGACCCACTCAATGACAATGTCACAGCCCTGCTGTGTAACTCTTCCAGTGCTTTTGTTCAGGACATCTGGAAAGATGGTTAGTTTTTGTCAGGATAAATAATAACACGGTTTACTTAAATAGATAGTTCACCCAAAAATGAAAATGTGATGTTTATCTGCTTACCCCCAGGGCATCCAAGATGTAGGTGACTTTGTTTCTTCAGTAGAACACAAACGGAGATTTTTAACTCAAACCGTTGCAGTCTTATAATAGAGGTGAATGGGAATCAAAAAAACATACACAAACAAAACCAAATTAAACCCTGCAGCTTGTAATGATACATTGATGTGTAAAGACACGCAACGATCGGTCTGTGCAAGAAACTGAACAGTATTTATATCGTTTTTTACCTCTGATTCACTGCAATGTCCGAACTATCCTGAGTGCGTTCTCAACAGCCGGCACGTGACGCGTCTTCTTCTTCTTCTTGCTTTACGGCGGATGGCAGACTTATAAGTGCATTACCGCCACCTATCTCTCAAATGGTCAGTTCGGACATTGAGGTCAGTTCGGACATTGAGGTGAATCAGAGGTAAAAAAAAAAAAAACTAGATAAATACTGTTCAGTTTCTTGCACAGACCGATCGTTTTGTGTCTTTACACATCACTGTATCGTCACGAGCCTTAGGGCTTAATTTGGTTTTGGAAGGTTTTTTTTTTTACTCTCAAAGCCGTGATTCCCATTCACTTCCATTATAAGACTGACAGACTGCAACAGTTTGAGTTAAAAATCTTCGTTTGTGTTCTACTGAAGAAACAAAGTCACCTACATCTTGCATGCCCTGGGGGTAAGCAGATAAACATCAAATTTTCATTTTTGGGTGAACTATCCCTTTAAGTCTGAGCAGAAAGACAGTACTGTACAGTAAGCTTTTATTTGTCTCAAATTCTTTATTTGAAACGCAACTGGTCTAAAATGTATTTTGAAAGAAATCCCTGTGTTCCCACAGTGGACCGTGTGGTGGGTTTGGAAACCATGGCTAAAATGGCTAAGTCTGATAGCGCAGCTCCCACTGCTTCCAAATCCAAGAAAGGCATGTTCCGCACCGTAGGACAGCTGTACAAAGAGTCTCTTGGCAAGCTCATGACGACTCTCCATAACACTCAACCAAATTTTGTACGCTGCATCATTCCCAACCATGAAAAAAGGGTATGCCACAGCAAATATCAAAATATAGTGCTTCATATCTGTATTTAGTTGTATATCTAAGATGACTTTTCCAAAAGGTAGACAAGAGCAGGTTTCACATGATTTGTTATATGGGATTTAAACATAAATTATACTCTTTACCCCAAGAGTATGCATACAGTTAAAAAAATAAAACTATAGTAAAAGGAGTAGTAAAATAGAGTGAAAATTCACTGCTTTTGTCCTTAGTCTGGCAAGATAGCTGCCCACCTGGTTCTCGAGCAGCTGCGCTGTAATGGTGTACTGGAAGGGATCCGTATCTGTCGCCAGGGCTTCCCCAATCGCATCGTCTTTCACGAGTTCCGCCAGCGGTGAGTCATTTCTGAAACACATACCTGAGCATTTCAAATACAGAGTTTGTAGATTTGGATGTTTCTAATTGGCCGAAATACTGATCACAATCTTTGATTATTTCCAAGCTATGAGATCCTAGCTGCTGGGGCTATTCCTAAAGGATTCATGGATGGAAAACAAGCCTGTACACTTATGGTGAGTTGAGCAAAATATACTTATATATATATAAATACATAAATATACTTATATACTTACACTGTACTGACAATGCAATTTTTATTTCTTTTTTTATTTATCGTTCATTGATGACAATTCATCCCTGCTTTTTAACCATCAGATCAAACATCTAGACTTGGACCCCAACCTGTACCGGATTGGTCTGAGCAAGATATTTTTCCGCACAGGAGTGTTGGCACAGCTGGAGGAAGAACGTGACCTGAAACTGACTGATATCATAATTGCCTTCCAGGCCCAGGCCCGTGGCTTTCTTAGCAGAAAGTTAGTTCTTGTTAAATAAATGCAAATATACTGTATACCATCTACCTTTGAAGCTTCTTGCTGTAATTGTAGTTTCACTGTGACTAAAGACAAAAAGTAAACCACTCTATCTTAAAAATCTTGAAATTTACAGGGCATTCAGCAAGAAACAAAAGCAGCTGATAGCCATGAAAGTGATTCAGAGGAACTGTGCTGTTTATCTGACACTCAGGAACTGGCAGTGGTGGAGACTTTTCACTAAAGTAAGTCCTAAACACAAATTCAGAGTTCTGGCATGAAACTCTAGATGCCGCAGTCCGATAGGTCAAACTCAATCTGACATAATGACACCATCATCACATGGCGCAGCTGATTGGTCTTTTTGTATCAGCAGCCAATGAGCTTGCTGCTCAACATTCAAATACTCGACTGATAATGCTTGCTGTGGCAGTTGCAGTGCGCTTCAGAAACCCCCCACCTTCCCCGGCTCCACTTGTATAGATCTGCTACGGGGTGATTTCACGTATGCTATATGGGGGTTATTTCATATGTTATATGTGCAGCACCAGCATTTCTTACATGCTCACAGCAGCATTTTGTGGATGTATTGGCAGTAGCAAGTCCTGGTTCTTGCTCTACAGCAGCAGCAGATCTATTCCGCCAAGACCAAACACATTCACATTGTCATGTACATTATCATGCCAAACCCTCCGAGAGTTGTTATGACAGAACTACACATATCCATGTAAATTTAAATACCAATGTGGTCATTTTGGGGTCAATTTATGTTTCTGTTTAGGTAAAACCCCTGCTTCAGGTGACTAGTCAAGAAGAGGAGATGAATCAAAAGGAGGAGGAGCTTCAGAAAGCCAAAGAAATTGCCCAGAAGTCTGAAGCTGAACTTAAGGAGATCACACAGAAACACAACCAGGTACAAGGGCAGAACACTATGTGATGCAAACTCAACTACAATGGTGCATTCATTCATACTGATCCCTCACTATCAATACACCCATATTGGCTGGAGTGCAGGTAGTAGAGGAGAGAAACCAGATACAAGCCAAACTACAGGAGGAGGCAGAGTTGTATGCAGAGTCTGAGGAGGTGAGGATACGGCTGGAGGCCAAGAAGCAAGAGCTGGAGGAAGTGCTGCATGAGATGGAGGCTCGACTCGAGGAGGAGGAGGAGCGAAGCCAGGTCTTTCAGCAAGAGAAGGCGAATCTGCAACAACAACTCAAGGTTGAGTGGTGATCAGTTATCACAGACTAAGTGGAACAATAATGAGAATTTAATTTGCTAATTGTAATTTTACTGTAATTTTTTCTCTCCATCTCATTTTTGTCAAAGCATAAGATTTGGAAAAGAAAATGGAAAAAGTAAATAAGAAAACTGTACTCATCTATTGTTTTGTGCAGGATTTAGAGAAACATTTAGTAGAAGAAGAAAATGCCAGACAGAAGCTTCAACTGGAAAGTGGGGCTACAGATGGGAAGATTAAGACACTTGAGGAAGATCTTTTCATCGTGGAAGATCAAAACTGCAAGTTGCAGAAGGTTTGTAGAAGGTTTCACTAGGCGGTATTTTTATCTGGATCATCATTATACTTTTTGTGAAAAATGAATATCAGATCTGAGTAATATGGCTGCTGCTTCTGTGTGTTTTTAGGAGAAGCAACAGTTGGAGGAGCGGTTAGCTGACTTTTGCTCCAACCTTGCTGAGGAGGAAGAGAAATCCAAAAACTTGACTAAACTGAAGGCTAAACATGAATCTATGATTTCAGATCTTGAAGGTTTTTTCATTGTGACTTTTGGTTTTATAGTATGGAATTGTCTGTAGTTGAAAATAATTTGAATCCTAACCAAATTAATTGATATATCAAGAATAAGTAAATACCTCAAGTAAATACCGTGAAGCATTTGCCATTTCTGTGTGTCTGTGCAGTTCGAATGAAGAAGGAAGAGAAAAGTCGGCAGGATGTTGAGAAAGCTAAACGTAAACTGGAGACTGAGTATAATGATGTACAGGAACAACTAAAGGACACACAGACCCAGATAGCAGAACTCAAGACACAACAAGCCAGAAGTGAAGTGGAAATTCAGGAGCTTCAGGCATGGTACATTGTTACTCACATGACTGTTCAAAGACATTGCTTCACTGCTCATTGTAAACTATAACCAGATCATCTGTATATTGACCAGCATAGAAAAAGAATCAGCTCAGAAGAGCAATGCTCTGAAAAAGATACAGGAAATGGATGGGCTTGTCTCAGAGCTTCAAGATGAGCTCGAAGCTGAGCAGGAGACATGTAGAAAGTCAGAAAAGGCCAGAAAGGAGCTGGAAGAAGAGCTGTCGGCCCTGAGGACTGAACTGGAGGACTCACTAGACACCACAGCAGCACAACAAGAGCTACGGTGATTATTTAAATTTGTAGCTTTCAAATGGTCATTTATTACTTTTTGCCATTTACATGGAACATGGTAGAGTAGATATTAGCCTTAGCCTCTTTTTTGGACAGGGCTAAGAGAGAGCAGGAGGTGGCAATGCTGAAGAAGTTGATAGAAGATGAAGGCCGAAGCCACGAGGCTCAAGTGAATGAGATGAAACAAAAACATGCTCAGTCTGTAAATGAACTTGGTGAACAGCTAGAGCAAACCAAACGGGTAAGAAAACTGCTTAACATTGGCATATAACAAAATATTACAGTGCTAAAACAACATTAACCATTCAATTGGGTACTTCAGTACTTTTAATCTTGTAAGTAATATCCTGCAAAATGATTAAAATGAAATAAACTGAACCTGAAACACAGGCCAAGGCCAATCTGGAAAAGGCGAAACAGGGCTTAGAGAAGGAGGTTGTAGACTTGAATGGAGACCTTCGCTCACTGAGTAATGCGAAGCAGGATGTGGAACAGAAGAAGAAAAAGGTGGAGACCCAGCTTGCTGACCTTCAGACTCGCTTCAGTGAGAGCGAAAAGAAGAGGGAAGAGCTTGGAGATGCAGTGTCTAAACTGACTGTGAGTTTTACATTCAGACATGTGCTCTGAATAAACACTTATAAATTATTACTATAGATACAATGCAGGGTTTCTGTATAGAAACACCTGATTTATGGATGTCTTTTGTAAAAACTCTCAGATGGAGTATAACAATGTGAATAGCATCCTCAATGAAGCAGAGAGCAAGAACATCAAGCTGAGTAAAGATGTTGCTAGTCTCAACTCACAGCTCCAGGATACACAGGTATTGTATAATCTAAAGCAGGGGTTTTCAAACCGGAGTCATTAGAAAAGTTCAGGGGGAAAAAAACATTTCATTGTGATTTCTAAACACTGAAGTCATTTTTTTATTTATTTTGTCAGATAAAAAAAAAAAATATTTACAGATATTATTTTACACAAATTTATGTTTTTTACATAATAAATGGGTCTTTGTGCATATAGCTACCTTTATATTTTAGGAATCATAATTAGGTTTAAAAAAAGAATTGTGACAGAATTATGATTTTGAGAAGCACTTGGCTCTTGATGTTTTGCCTATCTGCCTATTTAGGAGTTACTTGCTGAGGAGACCCATCAAAAAATGAATTTTTCCACTCGGCTACGTCAAATGGAGGATGAACGAAACAGTCTGCTAGAACAAATAGAAGAAGAGGCAGAAGCCCGAAGGAACGTGGAGAGACAGGCCTCCAGCCTTACCACACAGGCCAGTCACTCGCATTTGCAAAGAACACCCTCAAAAATGTCATTAAGCATCTCAGTATATGACAATAAGTTGTGCCAAAATAAAAAAACAAATGAACAAATGAGGCAAATTTCATTTACAATAAGTTTGCTTCTACTATAGTTGTCAGATGCAAAGAAGAGGCTGGATGAATACTCCAGCAATTTCCAAATGCTTGAAGAAAGCAAGAGACGGCTACAAAGGGATCTGGAAGCCACAACTGGAGAGTTTGAGGAGAAAGCTGCAGCCTATGACAAGCTAGAAAAGACCAAGAATCATCTTCAGCAAGAGTTGGAGGATGTGCTGATGGACCTGGACAACCAGAGACAACTGGTTTCAAATCTGGAGAAGAAACAACGGAAATTTGACCAGGTTGCATTTCTATGCTAATTTCAGCTATCCTAATTTCATCAGCACAATTACTGCTACTAAGTGATTTTTTATCTCATTAAGATGTTTGCTGATGAGAAGACCATCTCCAGCAAGTATGCTCAGGAGCGTGACTGCGCAGAGGCAGAGGCACGGGAGAAAGAGACCAAATGTTTGGCCCTCACCCGAGCGCTCGAAGAATCCCAGGGTTCCTTACGAGAGTTAGAGAAACTCAATAAAACACTTCGCACTGAGATGGAAGATCTGATCAGTTCAAAGGACGACGTGGGCAGAAATGTAAGTTGTGTTTTACAGTAGCATGAATGTTGGACAGTAGTTCATAGTCAACTTAGAGACAGTTCTCTGAAATTAGATTACTAAATGTTGCGTATAAAAACTACGGAAGGTCCATGAGCTGGAGAAGGCAAAACGTGGATTGGAGGCTCGAGTGGAAGAGATGACAGTTCAAATGGAGGAACTTGAGGATGAATTACAGACTGCAGAGGATGCTAAACTCCATTTGGAAGTCAATATGCAGGCCCTCAAAGTCCAGTATCAAAGAGACCTGCAGGTCAGAGAGGAGCAAAATGAAGAGAAGAGGAAACAACTGCTGAAACAGGTGAAGATTGATTTATTTGATTTTATTTTTGTTGCTCAATGGGTAAGCAATATCTGATTTTGTAGGTCTTCCTGAACTGCATGACATTTCTTGTAGACTCCTTACCCTCCTCCAGTCAGCAATTGGGGGAAAAAAGTTCTGTTGTAATATTTTCCCACTTGGCACACAGGTACGTGAGCTTGAGACTGTGCTAGAAGATGAGCAGAAAATGAGAACTTCATTGGCAGCTGCCAAGAAGAAACTTGAGGGGGATTTGCAGGACCTTGAAGACCAAATTGATGCAATCAGTAGGGCGAGAGATGAGGCCATTAAACAGCTCCGCAAGACTCAGGTCAGAGGGTTAAACCTTCAAATTATTTTGGCATTTCCCAAGCCTTTATCAAACTTCATCTATGTTAGTTTTCTTTTTTTACATGACAGACACAGATGAAAGATTCCCAGAGGGAGCTGGAAGATGCGAGAGCATCCCACAAGGAGGTTCTTTCCGAAGCTAGAGAATCTGAGAGAAAGGCCAGAGCCATGGAGGCAGAAATCTTACACCTACAGGAGGTATACATGATACCAAATGGCTGATTGCAATAGGCTTAAATATCTTGCCATACAATTGTCAATTTCTTCGTAGGAACTGGCTACAGCAGAGAGAGCCCGCAAACAGGCTGAGCGAGAGAGAGATGAGATAGCAGGGGAGATGGCAAGTGGCTCATTTGGAAAGTATGTTGGGAATTGATATTTGCAAAGATATTTGGAAAAATACAATTACTTTGAAAAATACTTTGAATTTTAAAACTGTAAAATACAATATGCAATGACTGTCCACTGATAGATCTGGCATGTCAGATGAGAGGCGTCGTCTGGAAGCCAAAATTCAACAGCTGGAAGAGGAACTTGATGAGGAGCAGGCAAACATGGAGACGCTCAATGAGAGACTGCGGAGAAGTGTGCAGGAGGTGATTGGGTTAATGTGCCATTCATCTACTTGTAGGCTGTAGCGAAGGTGTTCTTTCGAGGTGATGATAACGCAGATCATTTTCATTTATAACTAGGTGGATCAGCTGACCAGCGAGCTGCATGTTGAGCGCTCCAATGCTCAGAGGATGGAGAGTGGCTGGCAGCAAATGGAGAGGCAAAACAAAGAACTGAGGGCCAAGCTGCTGGAGATGGAGGGACAGGTCAAGTCCAAGCAACGGGCCTCTGTAGCTGCATTAGAGACCAAGTTACAACAAATGGAGGACCAAGTGGACCATGAGAGCAGGTAAGATCATCAGTGTTAAGATGGATTTGGCTGTAAAGACAAAGGGATTCCAACTAGTCGGTTTTTTTTTTTGTAACAGAGAGAGACAAGCTATTGCCAAGGCCATGCGTCAGAAAGACAAGAAGCTAAAGGAACTGATGATTCAGATAGAGGATGAACGAAAACAGACAGAGCAATTTAAGGACCAGGTGTGAAGTATTCTTGTTCAGCATTTGAGTTTTTGAGGTTCCATATTTTCTCATAACTTTGACATCTGACTAATGTCATCCTTGTTGTAGGCTGAAAAAGCAAATCTGCGATCAAGGCAGCTTAAGTTGCAGGTGGAAGAAAGCGACGAGGAGTCTCAGCGTGCCACTGCTGCCCGTCGTAAACTTCAAAAAGAGCTGAACGAGGCCACCGAGGCCAATGACGCCCTGATCCGAGAAGTGTCTTCACTCAGGAGCAAACTCAGGTTGTTCTGCAGTAACCCCTTTCTGTAATGTATGTGAAACCAGAATCCCATTCATTGACATCCTCCTTATTGCATTCTACAGTAACATACATTGAGACATAAGTTTGCATGTGGTACGTTTGTAGATGTGTGGTTTATTAATTCATTGCATGTTCCTCAGGCGTGGTAGTGACTCATCTTTCAGCAGTCCATTAAGGCGTAGTGGAGGTGGCAGCTTTAGAAGAACACGCAGGAGCATGATGGAAACATCTGAGGTCCCAAAAGATGAAGGTCCTGCTACTCCTGTGCAGGAGGATCCTCAAATCGAGCCAATCAATGGCCCCAAGGATGACAACTAAAGAATTAATTCCCAAAGCCTTTCACTATCTGTCTTTGCCATTTCTGAATAATTTATGCTTATTTAATCTTGACTATCTCCTAAAACGAGGTTTGGTATTTACTTCTGTTTTTCACTGATTCCAACAGCTGACTAATTCTAATGGGGTTTTTACACTCAGAAAGTACCAAGGTACCATGTTTATGTAGTAATACCATGTTAAGTGAATACCATGTTATCAACTGTTAAGTGACATAGTATATATACAAGTACTACAAAGTGATACAAAAGTTATACCACACTGTATATGGTATATATTGTTATGTATTAAGGGCGTAATTCACCACTTTCAAGTTGAGGCTTTAAAAAAACTTGGCTGTCAAGGGAGTAGAAATTGAGGGTACATAACTAGAGAAACCAGAGAAAACCCCTGTGGCATTCCCTTTTGCCAAAAACCTAAACACCCATAATTAATTTTTTAATCCACTGTCCATGGGCAGGATCACAAAAATTATGAAGTTCAATCTGTAGTTTTAACAAAATCACTGGAACTGTCTGAAGTCTGCCAGATGATGCAAAATGACAACTACAACTACAACTACAGATCAAACTTCCGCATTCCTGCTGACAAATTAACTGGGATATCTGGGTGCATGTAACATGGAGAAAGTGTACACATAATTCATTTACATATAATACCGACACAGTAACAATGCAAAGCTGGATGGAAATCGGCAAACTTATCCTTTAAAGAGATGTTTTGAAAAAAAAATTATGTTTGTCAAAGTTTTCTTTATTCAAAGTGTATAAGGCGCTTTTGTTGACCTAAATTGTATTTTCTGCTTCTACATAGACCAATAGCTGTGCCTTGCATGTGATACAACCATAACCAAGAGTTCTATCATTCCTCTAACAATACTATTTCTAGGGGGAAATAAAAATCAAATAATCAGTCCTGTTAACTACACATTTATTTTGAAGGTTATGGATTAACCAACAATGAAATGGTTTTACAGACAGGATAAACTTAAGCATTGCCTTTGCTGAGGAATGCATGGACATTGCAGATGTTTAGGTTCATTAATAACAAAGAAAACCCATGATGACAATAATTAGCAATTGTGCATGTCTTGTGCATACAGAGACAAATGCTTGACAGAATTTGAACTGTAATGACTTCTTTAGTGAGGTTATTGCTTACATGAGGCCCTGAGGTGGTGCTAAATTTTGCAAGTGTGCTCAATTTTTCTATCAATAATCATACTCTATTTGTATAATTTTTCATTAGTACCTCTAGGCAAAAATGGATAATATAATGTATCAATTCTTCCTTACATTTCTATTTTTAACATAAAAATATCTGTACCCTTCACTGAAGTATTCATATTGCTTGTTATTTAAATCTACAACTCAAAGAGAAATGTAAAAACTAAGCGATTAAACTCCACTCAGAATTCAATTTCTCCTCTTCATGGAATCCCTGACATATCAGAGAATTAATACATTGGGAAGAATAGTGAGAGAAGCTGCAACTCCCTTCGGGCTAGTAAATTCCCCAATACCTAAATTAACTTTGAGGCAAAGCTCATAATGGCCACAAAATTAAGGCACATTAAATTCATGTTCAGCGCATGATATGCCAGCAACTACTCTCCAGTTCTGTAGCACTGTAATCTTTGAAAACAAAGATGGCACTGACTGTTCAATTGAGGAGTTCACTAGCTATTACTAGAAACAAAAAGGCCCCAGAGAGGTTCATGCATAAACATTTCGGCTACTGTTGGTTACTTACGCCAGCCCCTACAAGGCAA
Source organism: Sinocyclocheilus grahami (assembly GCF_001515645.1). Classification (NCBI taxonomy): domain Eukaryota; kingdom Metazoa; phylum Chordata; class Actinopteri; order Cypriniformes; family Cyprinidae; genus Sinocyclocheilus; species Sinocyclocheilus grahami. The sequence goes on along the minus strand of NW_015505481.1, from coordinate 1,623,554 downwards.
CGAAATGAACAACAGCTTAAGCTAATAACATCTCTGCAACCTCCTTAGAATTTTCAAATCGAAACACTAAAGACATGACATTCATTTAGTAACAAACTTATATAGAATTAAAATGCTAGTTTCTAAAAAAAAATTAGATAATTTTTAAATAAAATCAGGTATTTCTGAATTAAAAATGAACCTGCTATATACCTTGCTCCAGTCCTGTGACCAACAATAAGCCAACAATGTGCAGTTGACGTTTCATTGGACATTGATCAGTAGTTTAGTGCCAAATATATTGGGACTGCAGGGGTAAATCTGCCAGGCACCTGCAACAGTCTCCCAATTTATGGTCCCAAAAAGAGCTAATAAAAATTACAGTGCAGATACATTTTAAAACTGCTATAATCACCAGATATATAAAAACAAACAAACACAAACAAAAATAAAAAACAAACACTGTGAATTTAAGAGATAGTACATCTGCAAAACACAATGCAAATCGCCAAACAAAAGAGTAAAACAACAGGTAGTAGTTTCAGCCCACAGACACAATAACAGGGTTGATATGAATGTAAAAGCAGACCCCTTCTCAGATAGTGGAAGACTTGGGGCATAAGATCCTGAAAATAAAGCATTTTCATATTAATGGTTTAGGAATACTTGTTTTCCCAATGATGTGAGAGCGAAAGACATGCTTGCACACTGGTAGCGAATAGTACTTTATTCACAACATTATCTTGGGTCCTGTTCCAAAGTCCAACCGTTTCACCATCCTGCAACACAAAACAGAGAACGTTTGGAGAAGAATTATTATGAACAAGTCAGATATGATACAATCTACATCATTTTGGTCAATTACAGAGATGCACTGAAATTAATAGTGAGACTAACCCCTTATCATACAAGCCATTTGTGTTGGATGGGATTTCTGGGGTTTCCCGTGAAATCCTCGGTGTACCCTGGCTTATCGCTGCACGGCTGGGTGTTTTCTCATGGATGTGTAACTCTCTGCATGATGCCAGCTTTGATTCAAGGTTCTGAAAAGAGAACAAAGGGACATAGAACTTGATTATCAAAACTACAGACCAACCTCAGTTGAAAGAGTGTGGATTTTTTGGCAATAGCCACAGTTACAGCTGGACTCACCCCAACTTTCCTCAACAGCTCTCCAACGATGTTAAGGGCCGATATCCTTGCAGATGTGGTGAGAGGAGTTCCAGTCAGACCTTCAACTGGACATGACAGATAAAAAATAAGTTAATAAATCAAAACTCTTAAGTGTTAGAAATCTAAAGCTGGGAAATGTTCTTTTCTTTCTCTCCTTCCTTCAAATTTGTTCTTTCTCCCCATTCTTTCCTTTACCAATCCTTCCCTTCACTTAGTTGACTCAAAATTATTGTATGCAAAATACAATGTTCTGCATGAAAGTAAATGGTTTAGTATCATTAAACTGCAATAACAATAATGCACAGTGTGCAAAAGACATGAACAGAAAACTTTGAGTCACTCCAATGGATACTGTCCTTGGGCCAGTTAGGCGGCCCTTACAGAAATGTGTGGCCATGCTGTGTTTGTGCTCACTTCTGCTGTAGGAAGCGGAGGGGGTGTTGAATGCAGTCCCTAAGCCTGGAGGTCTGGAGGGTGTGGCGTGGAGAGATGGGAGGGCGGAGGCTACAACAGACGAGGGTCTTGCGGGTGTGGCCTTTGGCTTCTCCACATCTTTAGGAAGGCTGATTGATGGCTTGCGCTCCTGTTTCTGCTGAACATCCAGTTCCTGTCTTAAATCTGCCCCGAGGAGAATGGAGACCGCAAACACAATCAGCACACAAACACCGAATCTGTTAAAACATCGGAGACTGGCAAATCAGGTGATTATTCTGCTGATTATCGACGAAAATGGAAGTTTGTCAGTTAGATACGAGGTGTATATGCAAAGAGGTTTCCCTTGAGTTTACCTCTGGCTTCGTCTTTTAATCTCTGTACTGATTCTAGAAGATTCTCTTTTTCATCAAGCTCACTCTCAAGGAAGGCATTTCTCTCTATAACATGATTCATTCTCTGCTCAAAGTCCTCAAGTGACATTATAGTCGCCCTATAAGAACATGATAGACAGGTCTTAGTAATAAATTGTTAAAGTCATAAATATCTATGACGTATGACATATATTCCTGGCAAAAGCACTAAACGCACCTCTTAGCTCTTTCCAGGTCATCGTTGGCTTGCTCTAACTCCCGGATATATTTGTGCAGGTGGTCTTTGATGGCTGTGGTCTCTGCCAGGTCTCCTTCTAGAGTCGAGATCTGCCTAATTGCCTCAGAGTGTTGCGTTTCATACTTCTCCTGTTAGCAAACAAGACAAAGGACCACACAAATAGAGGAAAAACAGACATTTGATGAGATAAAGAAAAACGCATATGAGAAACTACACTTAAACTTACACTTTCTTTAATCCTAGTATTGTACTTATGTAAAATACTAGAACTAAAGAAATACAAATATCAAACAAAATAATAAACCACTATTCAAAAGTTGGTCATAATATACATGCTCACACACCCTCACCAAAGCTGTATTTATGTAATCAAAAATACGATAAAAACAGTAACATTGTGAAATATTACGATTTAAAATAACTCTTTTATATTTTAATTTATTTTAAAATGTAATTTATTCCTGTAATGGAAAAGCTGGATTTTCAGCAGCCATTACTCCAGTCATTGCCTCAGAGTGTTGCGTTTCATACTTCTCCTGTTAGCAAACAAGACAAAGGACCACACAAATAGAGGAAAAACAGACATTTGACGAGATAAAGAAAAACGCATATGAGAAACTACACTTTCTTTAATCCTAGTATTGTACTTATGTAAAATACTAGAACTAAAGAAATACAAATATCAAACAAAATAATAAACCACTATTCAAAAGTTGGTCATAATATACATGCTCACACACCCTCACCAAAGCTGTATTTATGTAATCAAAAATACGATAAAAACAGTAACATTGTGAAATATTACGAAACAAGACAAAGGACCACACAAATAGAGGAAAAACAGACATTTGATGAGATAAAGAAAAACGCATATGAGAAACTACACTTAAACTTACACTTTCTTTAATCCTAGTATTGTACTTATGTAAAATACTAGAACTAAAGAAATACAAATATCAAACAAAATAATAAACCACTATTCAAAAGTTGGTCATAATATACATGCTCACACACCCTCACCAAAGCTGTATTTATGTAATCAAAAATACGATAAAAACAGTAACATTGTGAAATATTATTACAATTTAAAATAACTCTTTTATATTTTAATTTATTTTAAAATGTAATTTATTCCTGTAATGGAAAAGCTGGATTTTCAGCAGCCATTACTCCAGTCTTCAGACTGATGACCCAACAGAAATCATTCTAATATGCTCTTATTTTTGTGGAATCCGTGATACTATTTTTCAGGATTCTTTGATGAATAAAAAGTTCACCTTCAGACTGATGACCCAACAGAAATCATTCTAATATGCTCTTATTAATGTCGAAACAGTTTTTGCTGCATAATATTTTTGTGGAATCCGTGATACTATTTTTCAGGATTCTTTGATGAATAAAAAGTTCACAAGAAAAGCATTTATTTGAAATAAAAATATTTTGTAACATTATAAATGCCCTTGCTATTATAAATAGTCCATGCTAAATAAAAGTTTTTTTTTTTTAAACTAACAAACTACAGTGTATATAAACATTTGAAGTCACTTTTTATTGCATTCATCCGCGACAATAAAGTATGTCTTTGAATTATCAACAATTGGGGGCTTTCTCAGCAAATAAAGATACAGGCAATTAATTGTGATTAATCAGCTGGCATGCAATTAGGGTTGCGCGATATACTGGAAAAATACCGGTACAATGTATATTTCAAACGGTACAATATTATGATTTTGCTAATTTCCGGCAAACAGAGGAACAAGCTAAAACTTACGGTACATAACAATTAAGCTTAAGATAATAAAAAAAACAAGATAATTTTGTTACTTGAATACTGATATAATGTAAATGCAAACTAATAGATCTGCCACTTGTTCTATGCAATGTGTTATTTTTATAGGAAAATTTCACTTCTGGTATAATTCAATAATTGCTTAATATTTAAAATAACTCTTTTATATTTTAATTTATTTTAAAATGTAATTTATTCCTGTAATGGAAAAGCTGGATTTTCAGCAGCCATTACTCCAGTCTTCAGACTGATGACCCAACAGAAATCATTCTAATATGCTCTTATTTTTGTGGAATCCGTGATACTATTTTTCAGGATTCTTTGATGAATAAAAAGTTCACAAGAAAAGCATTTATTTGAAATAGAAATATTTTGTAACATTATAAATGCCCTTGCTATTATAAATAGTCCATGCTAAATAAAAGTATTTTTTTTAAAAACTAACTAAAACTACAGTGTATATAAACATTTGAAGTCACTTTTTATTGCATTCATCCGCGACAATAAAGTATGTCTTTGAATTATCAACAATTGGGGGCTTTCTCAGCAAATTAAGACACAGGCAATTAATTGTGATTAATCAGCTGGCATGCAATTAGGGCTGCGCGATATACCGGTACTGGAAAAATACCGGTACATTGTATATTTCACACGGTACAATATTATGATTTTGCTAATTTCCGGCAAACAGAGGAACAAGCTAAAACTTACGGTACATAACAATTAAGCTTAAGATAAAAAAAAAAACAAGATAATTTTGTTCCTTGAATACTGATATAATGTAAATGCAAACTAATAGATCTGCCACTTGTTCTATGCAATGTGTTATTTTTATAGGAAAATTTCACTTCTGGTATAATTCAATAATTGCTTAATTAAAAATGTTTTGATTGTATCACTTTTGTATCATTGAAAAGTGCTCTTTATGTTGTTGTTTACGCTTGAAAACAAGCAACATCCGTTTCATGTGACCCAGCAACACAGGGTTTCATGCAGTGTTCTTAATCTTAGTTTTTAATTCAGATATCTTTTCAGGCTGCTTATTTGTCACCTATGGTATTGATTTAGTATCAATAACGATGTATTTGATTCTGGTATTGTACCAAAGCCAAAACTGTGGTATTGAGTCATCCCTAGATGTAATTGTAGTCAACTGAAACACCTAACGCTATGAGATTATCCATTTAAATGTACCTTGACTTCGGTCTCTTTTTAAATGAATCCCACAACATGGCTTTACAGCCATGTTTTGCAACAAATGCCAAGTAAAAACATGAGTGAGCCTCCATGCCTCCAGACACTGATGCAGAAATAAGCATCAGCTGATTTCCTCATCCTGAATTGGATCTCTGTTGTTTGTCTGTGAATGTGTGATTCTGTTCTCAGTAAGCACTGAAAAAACCAGACAGAGACATTCTGGATGTACACATTCAGCCAAAGAACATTCAAATGGCTTTTATCTGTGGTTATATGCTTACAAACCAACGTCAGTTATAGATTAAATTCTTATTCAAATATTAGATAAAACCCCATTAATGTGCTTTATGAGACATCGGTGTCACAGCTATTCACAGTACAGTTATTCAGCTTACAGCCTACTATGATGTTGTTCACATATGGTTCGAGCTAATAGATCAAACTGATGTATTAGAAAAATAAGCACAACATGCATACTATTTTTTCCATGTAATATTTTGCTGAGCCATCTTTTGCAGCAATGACAGCTAAATCAGGTTTGCAAACTGTTCGGATGTGATTTGGGTATGCTTTCATTTAAATCGACCTATAGTCTTTTTTTTTTTTTTTTTTAAGAGGATGGTGACGAAATATTGTGTACTTCAGTTATCTTTAGTCAGAGGCATGTATATTGTGACTGTGCCCCTGACTGTAATGTATTTGCAATCAACTGTAGTCATCTGCATTTTTGTTTACAAAAGTATGAGCTTAACTGGTCATAATAATTGACCCTTCGTAAAAACCCACCCCCCCCTTAGTTACTGTTGCTATGTCCGACATGTCATGGCGTTCTCATGCCACACATCGTGTTCTGCTGCACTGAAAAATACATTGCAGAGCAAAGAGGAAACTGACAACACGCCAACAGACAAGACCGAGCAGGCTACTTCAGGTATGAAACAAAGTCTTAGCTTTCAAATTGTCATTTAAAAAAATTCTAACAATAAATACAGTCTTGTGGCTCTTTAATGTGTCATTACAAATCGCTGTAGCGCCTCAGTTCAAGCGCCACGTCAACCGATCATCTCTTCCTCTTTACTAGTTATAGCATGAAATAAACATGAATGAACCTATGTCCGACATGTCATGGCGTTCTCATGCCACACATCGTGTTCTGCTGCACTGAAAAATACATTGCAGAGCAAAGAGGAAACTGACAACACGCCAACAGACAAGACCGAGCAGGCTACTTCAGGTATGAAACAAAGTCTTAGCTTTCAAATTGTCATTTAAAAAAATTCTAACAATAAATACAGTCTTGTGGCTCTTTAATGTGTCATTACAAATCGCTGAAGCGCCTCAGTTCAAGCGCCACGTGAACCGATCATCTCTTCCGCTTTACTAGTTATAGCATGAAATAAACATGAATGAACATCAGAAGGTACCTTGTTTCAACCGCGGAAAGCCATCAATGCACACCATTTTTCAAGTTCAAGTCCACCAACGTTAATCTACTCTCCTGTCTGGTTTGTTTGTCGGACAAAAATGGCAGATTCTGTGTTATGATTGGTCAAATCGCCCGTCAATCAAACTCCCAGCGAAGGGTAATCTAGCACCTTAGGTCAGCATTAGGTCAATGTATCATGGGCTCTCCATGTATCAGAGAAATCTAGTACGCTGGCGAGCCACACAAGTGACTGCTCAGCCAAACACATCAAAATCTAACAGCGACTACCATAAATCAGTTTATTAACCCTGTGTCTATGATGCACCACAGTACCTTGTAATTTTCTAGTTCCATGCGGAGTCTGTTGCTGGTCGTAAGAAGCTCGCGATAACGGGCATCACACTGCTTCAGCTCTGTCTCCAGCTCTGCCTCATAGTCTCGACTCATCTGCTGAAACTCCTGCAGCTCCTCCTGCGCCTCCTCAGCCCTGAACAAGCAGTGGTTCAATACGATGACTGAATGTCGGCTGTAAAGGAAAATCTAATACTTCGATTTATCCCAAGTGTTCAGGAACAAACCCTGCAAAACTGCCTTACTTTTACTTAGATTCCTTTATGTCCCATGTAGATCAAATGTCATAATGAATGAAAAACAACACTTAAGCACCTTTGCTGGTATTTGGCAGCCTGTTCCTTCCAGTAGTCCCTCTCTTGTTCAATAGATGCAAATGTTGCAGGCTCGGGGTCACTCATTGCTGTTCAGTCAGGTTTACTGGCAAAATAATGGCCATCAATATATTACAAAACGTATTAATAAAAATTAATTGATTGCTAAAATATACAAATTATATAAAAACATACATTGTTTAGAGTAGCACATTTATCAAATCGATTGTTGATGTGGTCAGCCAAAAGCATCCATACTGATAATGCTGAAGATGATAATACCCGAGCAAAATCTGTGAATCTTACTAGACTATTCTGTTACTGAAATTGTTTCTTGAAAGGATGCTCAACTTTTTTGTAATAGTAAGGGGGAAAAGCAGAAGAGGAAGGGCGTGTCTTGTGATGCTTTTGAAAACCTAAAGATATTTTCCCTCAGGCGTACAACTCACAAGTAGGCTACAACTTTAACAGTCAGTTTTTAAGGACTGTGTGACTTATTAGACTATCTGAAGACTGCTTAAGGATTTATAACCTAAGCTAAACTAACACCAAAAGTAATTCTCTATTTTAAAAATGCAATAAAGCGGTACGTAGTTACGTTTCGGATCAAATAAGCAAAAAGTCCCGATAAAGTAAACATTTTTAGAACACATCAACTTTCTATCACCATCACATGTAAAGACTTCAGTCTTAAATAGCGAACTTAACGTTAGTTAGCTAACAACAAACCGGCCACTTAAAGTTCTCAACAGTCGGCGGATTTAAGCTCCGACAGAAATCACTTTAATAACGAATGAATAAGACGCTGACATGTAACTTCAACTGTTTTATATTGAAATAACGATATGATTAACAGCGTGTTGCGCAGCGTTTTAGAGAACTATCACATCTCAATACTCAACCGAACTGATCAAACTAACGTTAACGTACCCTCAACTATTCTCAAGAGCCATCACGCTAGCTAGCAACTTAACTTACCTCCGGCTAATGCTCAAAGTTGCTTTCTTCCAAATATGTATTTAGTTCCTGTTAGAGATATGTTGAACTAAATAGTATGATTGCGATTCTGAGGATAAAATAACAACACTATACAAACTATTTTCTGGCACGTTACACTTCTGACAACGGGACTCTTCCGACTGTTGTGTAAAAACTCTCAGCTCGTGGTTTGTTTCATGCCTGCTTCTGATTGGCCGATTTGTAATGATGCCCTCATTTTGCAAGCCGTCGGTTGGTTGTTTGGATGCGTTTGTTTCAAGCGATCCTCCTTTATCAACCCCGGACACTAGAAGGCGCTGAAAATACTGCTCGACACCTCTAAAATATTAATTATTCACCGTAGCGATTAAACGTTTCGTTGCATAGTTTCTTTTCGAACGGTTCGAATCAGTCGTGATTCTTTTACGTCATGGCGTAATTTACGTCATGACGTGGTACCGTACATTCCTTCCATAACGTGGCACAGGGGTTATTAGAGCAAGTTATTCTAAATTCAGCATTTGTCCAGTTGCGTGTTTTTTAATAATAATGTTTACTGTAATTCCATGTTTCACAGTTCAGTTAGAAGCATTCGTGATTCAGCTCTTAAAACAGTCATTTAGAAAATAATTGCATTACATTGAACAATACTAATTTATACAATACTAACAATACTCTGTGTGTGTGTGGTCGCGCGTTTTTGTGACAAAGGTATGACATAGGTATTACAAGGAGAAGGTGACTTTTCAGGACATTACCCCATGTCCCCACTTTTCAAAACGCTTATAAATCACACAGAATGGAGTGTATTTAAAATCTGAAATAGCACAAAGTCTCCTGTGAGGGGTAGGTTTAGGGGTAGGGTTGGTGTAGGGCAATAAAATATACGGTCTGTACAGTATAAAAACCATTACGCCTATGGGATGTCCCCACTTTTCACAAAAACAAACCTGTGTGTGTGTGTGTGTATGTTTGGAGGACCAACCCTGCAGAAGGAATGAACGAACGAATGTAAAAAGAATAAAAATAAATACAGAAAATAATAAATAAAATAAAAAAGTAACAATTCAATTTTAAAAGAATAGTATTGGTTTTATCAAGTAAATTATTCATTTATTTTCCAGTCATTACACTACATTGATTGATTGATTGTAGGTTTAGTCCTACATGTGTGTTTAATGTGTTATAATTATAACGTTATCCTTCGAAACAATTTTTCTCATGTGTGTTGACAAAACTGTCATACAATCATGAGCATTTTTAGTAACTTAATTTTTGATACGTTTTATTTATGAACTTGCTTGCTGTTCGGATTGCAGGAGCCCCAAATTCTCGGTTGCTCTTATACTGCGGTTCTCGGTTCAATGAGTCGAATGCAGACCGATTCAGTTCAATTCGTAAACGAATCGTTTTGTGCATGACATGTAACTAGATCAAATGAGGAGACCCAAAAACCGATTCGTTCATGAATCAGGCGTACTTATTACTACTGCTGCTTCCTAAAATAAAGCGAGAACATAAAGAACATTAACATCTTTTCTGGGGAAATATATAAAGCAGCTACTCTTAGGTGCAAAGTGCCCCAATGAACACACTCATCAGTACGTTATAACAATATTAACAATAATTGACAAATAACCGAATTCATTAAATCATAATCAATAAATAATGATGTACTGGTAGACAAACACAGTGCTTCATATTTTCCCTCTAAATGTTTTTTTTTCCCCACAGAGCTGACCTACATATTTGTGCTTTTTCAGTATTCTGCAGGTCTCATATGCAGCGATTCAGTTTGGGCTGAATTAATTCTGACCTCTGATGACCTCAGCGGTGAGCATTTAAAGCCATTTTAATTTGTAGGGATTTTTACCGGGAACAAAACAACAAAAAACACTTACAACAGGAGACACATTTATAGACTGTACACAAAAATATATAACATCTCTCATTTCACAGGAAAAAAGAAACATTATATAAATAAATCAAACATTCAACTCAGAGTTCCTATGAAATGGTAACACAGGACTGCGTATGAATTCCTTGCTCAGGTAGCAGAGGTCTGCCATGGCTCATTTGGGTCATTGCTGTATGGACCATCTTCTGCTTGATGACAGGCACCCAGACAAGTCCAGTGACCAGGAACATCAGCCCCACAGACAAGAATATAGGTCCTACTAAATAGGGCACATTGCCCACCTGGGTGAAGTACAACAAGGACAGTGCAGTGCCCGTGCCAAAGAGAAGACCCCCAATGAAGATGGCCAGGGCTGGCTTTTTAAAGTGACTCCAGCCACATTTCACTCTTTTGTGGGATGCCTTTCCAGGACATGAACCAGCTTCATCAGTCTCCGTTCGCACAGATATGCTGGAATGCATCTTGATCTACAGAAATGTAAGACCACCAATATAAACTCAGCCTTAGGATTCAAAACAGAGACACAGAAAACTAAAAAATATTGCTTTTATAGAAAAATCATTCATAGTCACTTAACTATACAAATCAAAAAATGAAGTACACTTACTTAGAAAGCTCAGAGCCCATCAATGGTTATACAGAAGCTCTTGTTCCACTTCTGCCTGCCAGTTACTGTATTTATCCACAAAATACAGTGGAGCGAAAGCCCCTCCCTGTGGGTGTGTCAGTATGAACATCTGGAGCTGGACCACACTGCCCTATTTGTGTCTCAGAGTAATTGCACCCACAAATACAAAAATTACATTGCAACCGGTTTAAGCAAAGGGCTAAAGATAGTTCATAAACCCATCTTTTACAGGACAAGGGATTTATACCATCTACAAACACTGAAAATATCATTGCAGTTTGCATACGCAATGCATTCAGTGATATAAGAATCAGTAATGCATAATGCTTAGGATTTCTGTCTTTGACTAAACATTAAAAAAAATAGAAATGGAGTCCAAGTCAAATAAGAAATATAGCAACAACACAGACCAAAGCATTTTTTTTTTTTACAAAGGGCTTACCAAGACATCTTTATAATCAACAAATTTCTATCAAAAAAAATTTTTATCAAATTTTTATGAAGAAACTCCATCATATAGCACAAAAGAATTCAACAATTACATTTTTCCCCAATTTAATATTTTATTGTCATAGAAGATGCTTTAATAACGTGAACACGCTCATGCACTTTGCAAGAACGTTATGTGAACAGAAACCAAAATGGGAATAAACAATGGGAGACATGTACAACCAAGATATTAACATTTTGGTTTCAATTGATTAATCATTCGAACTTTACTGCTCATAAATCACTTTATGTTAACAAGCAAATCTTGGTCCACATACATTTACTGTATCTGCTGCCATTATATTTCTCTGATGGTAGCAAAAAGAAAAATTCTAAAAATAAAAAAGTTTGGAAGAGAGCTAGATCTCTTGCCATTTAACATGTGCAGATGGATGAAGGACAGGTCATGGGGGAGAACCTAAAACAATGGCATCGCTGAGCTCTCAATATGAGAAAGCTGACACATGTGGACTTGATTTCATTTTCATTTGCTTAAAAACTGATTTCTTTAAGAGAAGTTTTTTAAGCTGGTCTTCGGGAGGCGGAGAGGAGAAAGGACAGGAGGGCTATGAAGTGTGCTGCGGCTGAAGCAGCATCTACCTCCGCCTCGGTCAGTCGTTTCAGAACCACCAATCATTCTTTTCAGTCCTTCTCTGCAACAAGTTTCAACACTTTCCCAATGGCAATGGTTTTCCCTAAAAGACAAGACATTGACAAAACACATCTAAAATAAAAAAAAATCCAAGTTAAAGACAAATTAGAGCTGCTTTTGCCAATAATGTCCCCTCACCTTCATCTCGTAAGGTGAAGCGTCCCATTTGAGGGAAATCTTTGAAGGTCTCAAGGCAGATGGTCCCAGCTGTTCTCAGGCGAGCAATGCACACCTGGTCCTGTTTGACGAAGCGGGGTCGTGTTTTGCTCTTGTCCCCCGTCTTTTTGTCTACCAGACAGATTAAGGCCTGTAAAGGGGCCAGAGGCACATTTAAACCACTTTGATACACAACTGTAAATGAGGACACTCACCCGAGCTAAAGTCTACAGGCTTATAGTCAGATTTACACCATAAGAAAATTTCTGCACAAACACTAAATATGTGTAGTAAAAAAAAAAAAAAAAACCTTTGCAGCCATTACCGTAATTTGCACTTCTTCAATGCAGGTGTGGATATGAAGAACTGCATTGTAACCTGGGCAGATGATTGACTTGTGTTCAATGATGACTATCTGAGATGGCAGAGACAAAAGCACAATTAATATGTAGTACTGCAAAACAAAAACAAGAAAACGGAGTAATCATATTGACAGAACTGAACTTGTATTGAAGCTGGATCATTCTTTTAATTACAGTGGAGTTCACTGACCTGGGCATCAAAGGTGCGACCAGTGTGGCAAAGGTTCTCAGCATTGCAGAGGATGAAGCCTGGCAAGATCTCCTCCTCTTCAATGCCTTTGAGTCGCAACTTCAAGTTCTCTCCCGGACCAGCATCATCGGTTTCAACATCGTCAGAAAGCAAACTCAGCAACTCTACAGTGTGCTGCACACAGATGAGACGGGCACAGATATGTCAGTCAATTCTTGCCACAAAACCTGATGTTTTAAAGGGTTACGTTACAATAATCTTACCCTGTTGGGCATCATCACAAGTTGCTGAGCTTTGCTGATTGATCCCGACTCCAATTTCCCCAATATCACAGTGCCCATGTCCTGCAAAATCACCAGAAGCATATTTTTTAAACAAAACCATGTGATGGGACATCAGATTTTCTAAATCAAACATCTAAAAAGGAAAGTCATGCATGACATATGATGAACTTCAAAGTATTCATACAGTTCAAGATAACGAGGGGTAAAAATTATATACTTTTTTTTTTTCTCCACCTCCTCTCCACTCTACATACCTTATATTTGTCTACTATGGGTAACCTGACTGGTCCATCACTTGATCTGCTGAAGTTTGGCAAACTGTCCAGATGTGGAATGAATGGTAACCCTCTGTCCATAATACACAATAGTGAGACACATTATTCATGTACTTTTTATGATATTTAAAGCAGTGGTTCTCAACCAGGGGGCCCCGGACAATCAGGACATCTCAGCCAAGTTCTAGGGGGGCCCCAGTAAGTACTATAAAGCCTATGGTAATAGAACTACATTTAAATATCACATAGGAGAAAACAATAATAAACTGACATCATATTTTTGAGCTTATAAATTCTTATTACAGAAGCAACAGAGGCATGTTTCAGCTTAGAAGGGATGGCTTGGTGTCAAAAAGGTTGAAAGCCAGTGATTTTTTTATACTTGTTAAAAAGCATTCAAACAAAAACTGAATAACCGCAAATCCACACTTACGTATACCAAGGGCAGTACTCCGCTGGCTCCTTTAGATTGGCCCCAGTAAGTCCCGAACATGGCATGAAATGAACATCTTTCCTGGGGTTGAACCCGACTTTCTTTAAAAACGGAACAAGTTTCTCCTTGCATTCTTCGTACCTGTGTGCAAACAGTATAAAAATATTAACACTCAATACCCTTTTTTTCATAAAACCAAATAAAACACAATAACAACAGTCTCTGTATATAAATGTCCATCTTCTGACCTCTCCAGACTCCAGTTCACTGTTGGATCATCCATTTTGTTTACAAGTACAATCAAATGCTTGACTCCAGCAGTTTTGGCCAACATGGCATGCTCCCGCGTCTGGCCTCCTTTCTCAAAGCCCGTTTCAAACTCTCCTTTCCTTGCAGAGATTACCTTCAGATAGAAATAATGAAAAATGAATTCAGAGACTGAAAAGAATGAACAGGCAGTAGTTTCTGGTCTGTGAGTGAAAGTCAAGCCTTTTGAGACAGACAAATAGCGCCCTCTACTGAGTCATTAACACATTCAACCTGCTCAGAGCTCATGCTACTCACTGTTCTTTTTGAGTGCCTACTCAAAGCTATAACTCACCAGCACTGCCAAATCAGCCTGTGAAGCTCCACCAATCATGTTGGGCACGAAGCTTTTGTGGCCTGGTGCATCCAGAATGGTAAAGTGCTTTTCCTCGGTCTCAAAGTATGCACGTCCGACTTCCACAGTCTTTCCTTTGTCTCTTTCCTCCTGGTTTGTGTCAAGGGCCCAAGAGAGGTACCTGAGAAAAACCATTAACTATGAAAAACTGCTCCACCTTAGGCAAAAAAAAAAAATATAAAAAAAAAAGTACTGAAGTGTTATGAGCTTAAGCTGTATTTGGAGGGAATCTGTTTGACTACCCACCAGATGTTCTGGTAAATAAACTTATTAACTAAGCTAATTACCAAGTTTCCCTGTTCTTCTCCTTGGCTTCTCTCTCATACTTCTCCAGAGTTCGTTTATCCACCATTCCTGTTAAATACCTGTGGAGGAGGGGCAGAATATAAGCTATCAGAAACGTGGGATGGAAAAACCAACAATATCTGCTAAAAAACACTGCAGCAAAATCAACAACTCACATGATTTGTCCTCCAATAGTTGACTTGCCAGCATCTGGAGGAAAATGAGATTAGAGAGAGAGACAGGGTGAGGCCAGGACAGATAAAGACGGTAAAATTCTGTTCTCTAAAGACATTTTAAAAGGTGTTCCCCATGATGCTCTTGATTACCCCATTACACTTTACAGTTAGTGCTATCATACAAATACACTTACTTGTAGGTTTAAAATTCTGCATATGTCACATTTATTGTCCAACTACAAATATTTCAGCAAAATGTATATTTTAGTCAGTTATTGCGCTCCTATTTCATTGAGCTCTGTCTGTTTGGCACGAATGCCTGCGGCGGCGCTCATTCTAAATGAAGTCTGTGGAGTTTAGCGGAGAATCGCAAAGCAAAAGTTCATGCACTTCTGACAGCAAAATGGAAATATTTCCATGGCTTTTTTAACATTTACAGAAGGAGAATATACCTGTGAAATGTAAGTTATGCATTAAGGAAAACAGCACATCTCAAACACATTAAACAGCGCGTCTCTGTCAGCCTCACACGCAGCCTTTCTGTCAGAGCATCTGACGGGGCGAGCGTGAGCCGCTTTGAACTGAAACTATAAACTACTAGGAGAGAAATAAAACGCAGAAATTATGTAAATGCAAAACCAAAATAAAAACGCTCTGATTGGTTGAACTCTTCTTTTTCGGTTGCTTGTTTTGAATACTGCGCGTCACTAGATTTTTGCGTAGTTTAGAGTGACAAATCGTACCAGCGTACTTTGAGGTCAAAATGCGTAGCCGCTACGCAAACTGCGTACAGGTTGGCAGGTCTGTAACGGATTAATATTAAAGTGTTTACATAACAAATCCAAGCAAATTAGAGCCAAGTACAAAAAATGAGATGAATGAAACTGTGACGTTACTGGAACTGCTTATTTTGAGAAACTGAAATGAAAGCTAAAGATAAAAAGTTAAAACACCAAACCTTTCAAGAAATGTCATGAAGATCTTGCCAAGATATATATTATAATTCAGCATAATGCCAACAACCTCGGCTATATATTAAGGAATCCAAAACAAGTGAATAATATAATCTCAATAAACTAAAATACATTTATTTATTTAAAGTACCTAAAACTAAATCTGGCCGGAACATTAAAAATATTTTCATGAGAATCAACCCAAAAGTAAACAGTCCTTGAGGAGTTTAAACAGGACACTGGCATCAAATATATCATGTAAATGCAGTATGCAAACACTAACCGACATGGCCAATGAAGACCACGTTAACATGTTCCTTCTTGGGGGCATTTGGCTGTGTGGGGACTACTTTAGGTGTTGGCACTACTTCTTCCTCCTCCTCCATTCCTTCCTCTTGAGGGGAGTCTTCATCAGCCTGACCCCGATCTCCTCCAGGGCTGCCTCCTGGCTCTGCCTCAGCTTTGCTAGGCTCACTCCCTTTCTGCTCCCAGGTGTCATCTGTTGCCATCTCTGCATCACCGTTCTCCATGGGCGGAGCTGATGTCAAAGGCAACATGATCATTTTACACTGTTTATCCAATCACTGTTGGTCTTGTGTCAATAAAAGTCGTTTCCTTTCTGACTAATACTGCTGTGTTTGGTGTCAACATAATTGTGCCTAAAGGCTATTTTGAACCACAACAAAAGGCACAATCAAGATGACATGAAAACAAAATTAAAAAAAATATAAAAGCAACAAACCACTAGAACATGTAACATTTTAACTACAAAGTTTAACAAACACAATCGCTCTTCTTTTATAATAATGAATCCTTGTGTCTATTAGTAAGGTGAAGGTCTGTTCTCACCAACATGAAAATGCAATATAATGCGTAAAATCTGGCAAACAGGCAGAATGAAAATGCAAATTTACTCTGACAGTTGGTGGCGCTGGAGTAGAAACTCGGCTCGGTACGGCACGGCTTATTATTCAGTAAGGAAGCACAGTTATGAAATGAGCACCTTATGCCCCAAAAAACATGGATGGATGTGTTCTAGCTGTAGTGAATTTACTTCTCATGAATAATTCACACAATATTCATATGCTAAATTAAACTACATTTCCATTTTTTGTATATGCTAAAACAATTAACATTGGTGTTAACAACAAATAAAGATCTTCATTTCAGTACATTATATTTAGCCTTCATACACATCCAAAAATGTAACGATTACTCAAAAGAGACATCTCTGAAACATTATTCACAGTGAGAACAGTATATGATAATCTTTTCACTATTGGTAAAGCCAAAAGTGCTGGATGGATATCGGTTTGATTTAATAAACTTATTTGAGACTTATAGCAAATGTTACTCATCTCTAAATAGCCTAACGTCCTCCAAGAGAATTATTTATAGAATAAATAAATATTCTGCTGTTCTGATTAAAGTGTGACATTCTGTACATAAAAGTGCAATAAGGCTATCGTTTGATTAGAAACAGCTGCATGAGTCTTCAAGCATCAACCTTCTTTCTCACACGTCTGCCTGTGGAGAGTACATAAAGCAAGACCAGCTTTTGGCAAACAAGACATTTTGACATTAATGTACATGACGGTAAGGCCACAATAGCCCTTTCGTTGTGTAAATAATGTGTGGAAATGGATCAGAAAAACCTGTCAGACAGGCTTATAGATGACAAAGATAAGCGTCCAAAACCAAAACGTAATGGCTGTGTCACCCACTATGGAAGGATATACTGGCAGTGCACATAAAGAACTGTGAGGAGACCCTGTAATATATGATTAACCAAACCTTAAAAATGTGCAACTGATTACGAGAAGAAAAAGGGACGTATATTCAGACATTATTTCCATGAAATTCCAGTGTTTTGTTATTTGCATTTGAAGTTGCTTCTTTTCCTTAATTGCAAGAGTGGTTTGCTCAAGGCATCAAGGTCACGGATGCATATTCCTCCGTGAGACAAAGCCAACCTCTGGGACATTCCTTTAGGAGTGGTCTTATCTAAGGGCGTCTACACTCTCTGTCTCTTGTCCCTCTGGTACACGCTGGTCTGATGAAGCCGTTTCCGCCACTATGTGGACATGACGTTCCTGAGGGACCTCTGCCTCCTCCGCATCACTGGCCTGCACGGGTGCCGTTTCCCTGAACGATTCTTCGAGCTGGCTGACAGAGCTGGTATCACTGACAGAGTCTGAGCCCGCTCCCTGCCGCCGGAAGAGTTTTTGGCCTGTGAATCACATGGTTTGATTAACCTGAGAGTTCTGTAAACATCAGTGTAAGACCAAATGTGATTTAATTATGTTGTGGACACAAAGTAATTAGGGTCACACTGATCTTAGATCAAGATGTTACCGTTACCTGGAAACCGTTTGGTGATGGACTTGGGGGAATCGAGGGAAGCTTCTTTATTCATCTGGGCTTTTATAGAATAAACGGGCTCGGTGCTGTCCAGGCAACCTATGGAGGTAAAATAGATGCTATAAAAACCTGAAAGCTACAATTAAACTGATATTTATTTGACATTTTTGTGCATTACAAACTTTAAAGCATCTATACCTTCAGCTAGGTTGAATGTTTTTCCTTTGACAGAGGCCTGAACTGGGGAGAACCAGTTAAGCACAGAGCCCACCAGAGGGATCTGTCGAAGTACACCCTGAAAAGTAAAAATTTTTTATGGTTTCATCAGAAAATTATTACAATTATATAACCAGCATTGTTGAAATGGAAAATTGATTTCTGAATGTTTTAGTATTTGGTTTGTCTTGATCAGGATCCCACATGAGTCACATGCAAAATATCACATATTAAAATATTTGACCTATAAATCAAGTGAAAGAAAAAAAACTAACCAAACCAAAATTCCCTTGATCTTTTGACATTTAAGAGGTCATTGTACTATAAAAACATCCTGTAAGTTTCAGAACTCAAATCTTTCTCGTTAGTCTAAAAATGAGCAGATTGAAGCCAATCTGCCAAAATGACCAAAAGTCATCATCAACGCCTGCTTGTACATCGCTGCCCGTTCAGCCCCGCCCACCGATTTGCACATGTAGTGTGAATAACGAGAGGTGAACACAGGTCTACGCAGAAACCAAACGATAAAGATGCTTTGAAGACAACAAGACACTTTGCAGTGCCACACTGTGGAAAAACAGTCATTGCATTGCCTTCCTTCTGATCCCAACATTAGGAAAGAGTGAATTAACTTTATTTTTAATGAAGATCCAGACTGCGTCAGTAAGAACTTGGTCCTTTGTTCACTTCATTTTACTGCGGATCACAGCATTGGGCGTTTACGTCCGAGTCTACAATCCACCACGGCTATTCAGATAGAGAGTTCTGATGAGGGGTTTTTTTTTTTTTACAAGAAAAATCTTGATAACATAAGTGTACCTCAGAGTACAAAATAAAAAACAACGGCAGTTCATGACCCCTTTAAATATTTCTCGACCACTTTATGCCATAAAGTTTATTTGGTTAATTTTACAGGTTTGAATGAGATCTTGTGACCTCAGACTTTTGGAGCCCGCTGTCCACCTAGACATATTCACTCACCTCCTCCATAAGTTTCTCTTCATTTGCTTTCTGAAGCTGCTGCTCAGCTTCCTGTATGCCTCTTCTCACAACCTCCGTCATGTTCTCAAACAACTAGCCGCAAAAATACACAGATGCATTATATCTTCTTATGTTTCTGATTTTCATTTTCTGCTTCAATTATTAAACACCTGTCCAAAGCAAAAGTCAGTGCAAACCTTTCCACTTTCCTCAATGTCTCTTCCAATAGATACTACAGTTTCCACCAACTCTGCCACATCCAGGTCTTCTGTTGCCATACCAATAAATATGCAGTTTTTCTCCTCACAAAACTCAGGACCTGCACACAAGACAGGGTCACTGAGTTCATGTGAATTACACCAATTCTACAACTGTCAATCATAAGACCATCAGGAATTTACCATCAGAAAAGTACAGGTCAGTATCCAGCTCCATCAGCTTCTTAAGCAAGTCACTGTTGATCTTCTCCACACTGTGATGTCTCTTGTCTTCATCCAGGTCTGTGGTTCTGGCCTCATACCTTTTGAAAAACAAACAACAAACAAAAATAACCTGTTTAACACTGTGGAAACTTGCAACAATGCGAGTTTCCTTCTTCTCCGAGTGAGGAATAGAGGATATCAGGGTCACTGTATCCTTTTATCTCAGCTAGCAGAATAGGTCACATTTTCGATATCCAAAGAACACAAAACTGACGTGTGTATACCTCAAATGCACTTTGGATAAAAGCATCCATCAAATGCATGAATGTAATGTAAAATTTGCTGTAAACTGATGCAGGTTTGACTCCAGAGTCTCACCTCACACCTCCAAGACCAGGCCAGCTCTGGTCCTCAATGTACGAGAGTGAAGCTTGTTGTAGAACCTCATCCTTGAAGTCCTGTCTGAAGCGTAGGGTGCAGCTCAGCACTGGGATCATCTCTCCCAGCTTCTCCACAAGTGCAGCCACGTCATTCTCCTGAGTGCCAAGAGCTACACACATATACAGCATTGTTAGCATTAACATGTTAACATGAATTGGGTGTCACCACTGCAATACAACTGACAATTCATAAAATCAATGATACTTTTATATCTTTGCGCACTAAGGAACTAAGGACAGAGAATAGTCCACTCAAGCCCCTATTTTTGCAGAAATGTTTTTATCAATCCTCTCTCTCACTCTCTATTTATTTATATATTTATTCAGAAATCTATCTAGCCAATTTCTTCTGATTTATTCCTTGCACCTATTTAATATAGGCTTATTAAAATGTCTAGAGCTTGCACATAACCCAGGATTTCTTAAATTTATAATTAGCTCCATCATGTATGCCTCCAGTTCTTAAGTCAGTATGGCTTGGGCCTGAACATTGTGTTAGCATTCCTGATTTTAAATGTCTCCCAAATGTCTTACCTGCAGCGGTCATGAGGGGGCTGAAGCGAACACATGTGCCCTCATCTTCCAGCTCAACCACATCCACACCACTTAGCGGAACCTGCTGCGCCAACTGCTCACCCAACTGTCAAATCAGATCAAAGCAGTCGGGTGACTCATTTGTAAGAAAATGATCTCGGCACTCTATTATAAATGCTCACAATTCAGCCTACTTATTTCTCCTAATACATTGTGAGTAAGAGAAGCATTTACCCATCTGTTAAGGGCATCAAGGATATCTCTTTCCCCTTCAAGATAGCCTTCTACTGAGCCACCACTTGAGGCTGAAAATGAAAGTTTTGTGGATTTTAGTCAATATCTCTTAGTATATACACATGCATAATATTTTTGTAGAAACCCTTTTATAGAAGGTTAAAAAAAGAACAGCATTCATTCAAAATCTTTTGTAACAAATGTCTTTACTGCCACATTAAAGCTGCAGCCTGTAAGTTTTGCCTCTTTGTCGCCATCTCTGTTTGAAACCTGCAATTGCAAGTATTTGCGGAGTTATTTTCTTAAAGGGGTCATATGATGCGATTTCAATTTTTCCTTTCTCTTTGGAGTGTTACAAGCTCTTGGTGCATAAAGAAGATCTGTAAAGTCGCAAAGACTAGGGGGGTGAACAAAGGCCTCCTGTAGCAAATCGATGCATTTTTGTAAGAAAAATAACCATATTTAAAACGTAATAATCACTTTAATGTAGCTTGCGCCAACAGTTGTACACGGAAGCAGCTCTGGGCGGATTGTGTCCGCCATTGCGTTGACTTCGGAGCAGATGTAGAAAAGAATGACTTCCAAGCGATTGAGGTGTTCTGTTGTTGAATGTAATAATGAACAATGCAGTAGTCATTTACTCCCGACATCTGAGCCGCTGAAGATGCAGTGGATTATGTTTTTTTGTCTTTCTTTCTTTAGTCGAAAATAAAGGTTTTTGAGGAAAACATTCCAGGATTTTTCTCCATATAGTGGACTTCAATGGTGGCCGGCTGGTTGTGTGTCAATGCAGCTTCAAAGGGCTCTACACAAACTCAGACGAGGAATAAGGGTCTCATCTAGCTAAACGATCGGTCACTTTCTTAAAAAAATAAAAATGTAGATACATTTCAACCACAAATTCTCTTCTTGCACTAGCTCTGCGATATGCTACTTGACGCATTACGTAATCATGTGTGAAACGTCACGCGCAGTTAGCTCTTCGTCTGTGTACTCCGGTTCAAAAGTTAGGGTGGTTAGTGTTAGGGTTAGGGTTCTCCAACTTCAAAATCGTCCGACATTACCTTTTTTTGTAAAGGGCGTTTGACTTTCTTTGCATGTTTACTTTGTAAACACTGGGTTGGTGCTTCCACCTACATCACGTGTCACCTTTCCAACATGATTACGTAATGCGTGAAGTCGAGCTAGTGCAAGATGAGCATTTGTGGGTAAAAAGCATATAAACCTGTTTTTAAATGACCAGTTTTTTCGCTAGATAAGACCATTATTCCTCAGGTGGGATTTTGTAGAGCCCTTTGAAGCTGCACTGAAACTGCACTTTGGACATGCAGCCCATTGGCCACCATTGAAGTTCACAATATGGAGAAAAATCCTGGAATGTTTTCCTCAAAAAACTTAATTTCTTTTCAACTGAAGAAAGAAAGACATGATCATCTTGGATAACAATGTAACCTTGCTAAATAAGTGTTCTCAAAAAAAAATTACCCAAAAAGTTTGAATGGTTTACATAAACACACACATACAACCAAGAAAATGAAACTTACGAGTGCTGTTGTCTTGTGAAAACATACAACCAAGGAAAGAAAACTTACGAGCGCTGTCTTGTGAAAACCTGAACACCACCACAGGAGAATTCAGTTCATCCTCCACCTACAAACATCAGAGACACAGAGGGTGGGGACGGGGTCTCAAAACACCTTTTACACATGTGACCCTTGACCACAAAACCAGTCTTAAGTCACTGGGGTATATTTGTAGCAATAGCCAAAAAAACATTGTATGGATCAAAATTATCGATTTTTCTTTTATGCCAAAAATTATTAGGATATTAAGTAAAAATCATGTTCCATGAAGATATTTTGTAAATTTCCTACCATAAATATATCAAAACTTAATTTTTGATTAGTAACATGCATTGCTAAGGACTTCATTTGGACAACTTTAAAGGCAATTTTTTCAGTATTTAGATTTTTTTGTACCCTCAGAATCCAGATTTTCAAATAGTTATATCTCAGCCAAATATTGTCCTATCCCAACAAACCTTATTTACTCAGCTTTCAGATGATATGTAGATCTCAACTTCGAAAAAATTGACCCATATGACTGGTTTTGTTGTCCAGGGTCAAATATGAGCATTCACTGCAGGAGGCCTTAATGTCATGCTGTGAGCACTACCATGTTATTGTGAAATTGGTTTAATATTTAAATGTTGTGATGCAATGTCATGGAAAGGCTTTTTGTTTGCTAGCTACTGGTTTGAAAGGTCAATCTGGACAATGTGGCACATGACCTAAAGTCATGCATTAATGCTGCTGGAATGTCTATGTGATGCTGGAACCTTTGTTATAACTAAGAAAAGCTTATGTTGTTAAATTACAGGACAAATGCCCATTATTCTAATTATCAAACAATGCTTCCTTCATGACTAATGGACATTTTCATGAACAAATGTCTAACCACCATTGACATAAATTAAGGAAATGAAGCCGTATAAATATCACCAAGTGTCTCTACCTCTTTGAATATCTTAAAAACATTAAATAAATGTTGTACTGTGGTTCCTGTTATAGCTATGTAGTTGTAACTATCATATAAATAATTTGCACACAGGAACATCACCGCTTAATTTCGCTCCATCTCTCACAAGGGCCATTTTAATAAATTCTGCTCAATTCCCATGATGCTGCATAATTGCTCCAAAGCGAGGTCCAGCATTGATGCCCAACGAGACATCAAGCTCTGTGAAGTGACATTTCTCAAATGTTTTTGCACATGCCTGTAGCATTGGCAGGCCTTTACACGAATAAAAGCCTTTAAACTGAGCACCAGCACTTATGGGGGGACATGGTGAGGGAGGGAACAGTGGAGAAACAGCACGAGTGAAAGGGAGAAGGAGTGGAGTGGGATCAAGCAGGCAGAGGGTTGGTCCCACCTACAATAGAGAGTATAAGAGAGCCCAGCACGTCCCGCAGCGAGCCCCCGGAGATGGGAGGGACCCGGGAATGAGACACCACATCCTGAAACCAAGGCACCCACGCTCACTACCACACTATGTATACAATATAAGAGCTGCACACATTGCTGACGGTCACAAAGCACACCGACAACATACATATGACGAACACTCTGCTCTTTACCATGCGCAAAGCCTCGATGAGAGACACCTCACTGTCAAGGATATCCTAATGGTGGTGACACAGAACAGAGGTGTTTGCTAACTTTTAAGGTTTTAGCCTTAGTGTGATTAGGAGTGACAGGAAAAAGTGGGCCACTGACAGATAGAAAAGAACAAAATTTCAAGAAGCTGCCAGATAAAGTGCAAAGAGTGGTGTCATTAAGCTACCAAATGTGTTATTATGTATTCATATTTTCAGCGGACATATTTTAACAGAGTGATCCTGTCTGGTTGTAAATGGCAGAAATGCCTGCCAGGTGCTGATGATGTCAAAGATTTTAAAGGGATAGTTCACCAAAAAGGTAAAGGTGGTCATGTCATTATTTATCTGCCTTCAAGTCACTCCAAACCTCTTTCCCCATGTAAAGCGAATGGGAACTGGGGCTGTCGAAATCAAAAATCAAAATAAAGCACAATAAAAAAAACTAATCTTAAAGTAGTCAACTTGTGTTATTATTTTGTCTTCAAAGGCCATCGAGCAGTGATATTTTATTATTATTTATATGCAATTCTTTTATATATATATCAGTATTTTGAATGAGCTTTTATTTGTAGTTTTTTTTTAGTTTTAGTAATTGTGTCACATGCTTGTTTTAATATTTCTATTCAACTTTCATTTACATTTATTTCAGTTTTAGTAATGCTTGTATTTCAATTTAAGCATAATTTATTTCAGTTACTGCCGAGGCAACATTTCTCATTTTCAAGTTTTTAAGTTTTCTTCTAATATTTTGATTTTATTTCAATTAATGAAAACAATTTTAATAGTTATTGCTTTAGTTAACACTCCTACCAAACATTTTTGTGGTGCCATTTGAGGGAAGCCTATACGTGAATAATGTCATATTTCAATCTGTTCCTCACAAAACTATCGTATGGCTTGGAATATAGGTCCCAAATCACATGGACCACTTTTATGCTACTTTTTAGGAGCATCTCTTTCCAGTCCCCATTTATTCTCATTATATGCAAGTATGAAAAATTAGAAATTCCTCAAAACGTGTGTGTGTGTGTTCCATGGAAGAAAGAAAGTTATATGGGTTTGCAACAACATGGGATGAGTAAAGACATTTTTGGGTTAACTATCCATTTATTAAATGAAGGAAGCAACACCAACTCAGGACATAGGAAATATTGATATGCAGTAGCTTCAAAATCATTTTGATTCACATTCTTTTTTTTTTGGTGATTGTGATGTAACACTAAAAGACTCTGTACCAACATACAGCTAAATGGATGAAGACAAGTTCACCTACCGAGGTTTTTATTGAAGCCAGTGTCTTCAAATTCTCCAACAGCTGTTGACTCTACAGGGAAACAGATCAATTCCCAACAAGGTCAGAGTAATGCTTGTGTTTAAAGTACAGTGCATCGGATTATCTAAATGAAGTTGGCAGGGTTCTCACTAGCTGCGAGGCATGCTTAATCCTCTGTAAAATCCCATCATGCCCAAGGTACTGAAGGGACAGCCAGAGAGGCAAAGCCCGAAGCTTCTCCACTGGTTGGCTAGAGGTCAGACCTGCTGCGAGAGACTGCCCCCAACCGGCAGGGAGGATAATTAGCATCAGGTTTTTGCACATAGTACAGTCATATCTTTGGACTGCATTTCCATATGACGTGCTGTAAAATTATGATTGGTGTTTAAAATAACAGTCCAACTTACCAGGGCCGGATCCTCATGTCTGTAAAGGGTGACAGCAGGCACAGCCGGCAGGCCCAACCACGGGCCTGGAGTTAAAGTCATACTATCACACTTGGTGGCCGCCTTGATGGAGAGAGGAAGAAAATCATAGCACATACTTTACGACAGGAAACAAATGCGGGCATATTTGTGCCAAAAAAAACACAACATACCGTGACAGTAGAAGAGACCTGACCAAGAACAAGCGTTGCCAAATTCACCCTGAAAGTATGATGAAACTATGATGAATATTAACTATAAACATCAAATCTGTTTATTTAAATATATAAAAGTAAATCAAGAGGTACTACAGAAACAGGACCAGCTAATACCAACCCCTCCACATGGAGCCACATATTGTACTGAACGCAGAGCTCTTTCAGACGACTGAGTTTGTCTGTGTGACCCGCACCTGGCGTTCCTGAGAGATTAAATGAATTTTAATGACTGCATGCAAAACTGACAACCAACAAATGCTTGCAAAAACTATACTGCTTGAATAAATAAGGTCTAACAGTGAACTGACCAGCATTCGCTATCAACAGCAATGGAAGCTTCCCTGATTCACTATCGTCTCTGATGAGCTTGTCAAGCAATGCAACATCCTGTGAAAAGACAGGTTAGTGAAAAACACACCATTTCAACACATTTTCTATTAATTGCATTAATACGGTCTCATTACTTGCACTTTTCTGAACAAAGAGTTTCAATTTCATTTGTCTTTCAATTTAATGTGTTACATGTGTCTGTCTGTAGTGTTTTGCATATGCACTAAGGCAAATTCCTTGTTCATTTTTTACTTGGTTTAATATAATGTGGGGGGGCAGTATAATGTTTTTATTAAGCAAGGACTCATTAAATTGATCAAAAGTGATAATAAAGACATTTATAATGTTACAAATGATTTCTATTTCAAATAAATGCTGTCCTTTTGAACTTTCTACTCATCAAAAAATCCTGAAAAGTAGGCCTAAATGTATGGACTTATCGCGCAATATATGTACATGACCTCAATAATTTTTGGTGATGCAATATATCGGCCATTATATTTACTTAAAAAATTATGTCACCATGTTTTTTACATTCCACTTGCGCCTGTGTCTTTTGCAGCTTCTCGTACATGACATCGTGTAGTCATGAGGTGCTAGTTCAAATTTCAAAAATGCTTCTACAAAAGTTTCATCTGCAGATATGGCCTTGTTTAGGGATCTGTGCCTTTGTGAATACGGACATCTGACTGCTAAGTAGTGATTGTGTTTTTCAGCAATAGTGTGCACCCTTAATTTACAGAGAAAAGAAGGTCCGGGAAAATTTCTGTAGATGGAAAAATCTGCATACAAATTCTTTGTGCATTTTTCTTTTTTTCTACTTGTTACCTTGCACTTTTTGTTAGAAAATGTTTATTTACTATTTATTCAGGTTTTTTAAGGTATCTAATATTTTGACACTTCATTTCCATCTAAATATTCTTAAAAATTAAAAGTTTGTTGTAATTTGGAAGTGTGTAGGCCTTCTCACATCATTATGCTGTTTCATTATGATTATATATTCAGTGGCATAAAATGACAATAATATCGCTTATCGCAATTACTTCTGGGGCAATATATCGCACAACAAAAAGTTGTTATCGTGACAGACCTACTGAAAAGAATTATCACAGCTTTAAAAAATATATATTATGTAGCACAACTGTTTTTACCTTTGATAACAATTGTTTGAGCAGCAACCTAACATATTTATTTATTGAATTTTTTAACACCATCATGTCAGCAGCAAGGGCAATATATCGCACAACAAAAAGTTGTTATCGTGACAGACCTACTGAAAAGAATTATCACAGCTTTAAAAAATATATATTATGTAGCACAACTGTTTTTACCTTTGATAACAACTGTTTGAGCAGCAACCTAACATATTTATTTATTGAATTTTTTAACACCATCATGTCAGCAGCAAGCCTATCTTCATGGTGAAAACTAATAAATAACAAAAGTCATACATTAACAAGATAATACATAAGACAATTAAGGTTAATACTGGACAAATTCTAAAATACACTTGGGTGATACTTTTTAAAATATATCAGTTAGGCTCAAACCAATTTCCAAATACAAATGTTGACCATTTACCTTAAAAACAGTCAAATCAGCATATTAGAATGATTTCTGAAGGATCAAGCGACACTAGCCGAGTTTCCATCCAAAGCTGCGAATTTAACTTATGCACAAAATTGAAATATCATATAAAATATTTGCAAATAAGCACCGTTTCCATCCAATGAGTCAAAGAGAACAAAATCGTCACTTCCTGGTAAACCGGCACTATATATCACTAAGAAAAGTAGGAGAAGCCACTGAATATAATAATTTTCATATATTGTATAATAAAATTAATTACTTGCGCCTCAGAGCGAGCAGACAAAACAAAATAAATGCGGTCATTGCTTTCAGAGGTGGATGCCTGCTGTTTGGGAACGCATATATCGCACAACAAAAAGTTGTTATCGTGACAGACCTACTGAAAAGAATTATCACAGCTTTAAAAAATATATATTATGTAGCACAACTGTTTTTACCTTTGATAACAACTGTTTGAGCAGCAACCTAACATATTTATTTATTGAATTTTTTAACACCATCATGTCAGCAGCAAGCCTATCTTCATGGTGAAAACTAATAAATAACAAAAGTCATACATTAACAAGATAATACATAAGACAATTAAGGTTAATACTGGACAAATTCTAAAATACACTTGGGTGATACTTTTTAAAATATATCAGTTAGGCTCAAACCAATTTCCAAATACAAATGTTGACCATTTACCTTAAAAACAGTCAAATCAGCATATTAGAATGATTTCTGAAGGATCAAGCGACACTAGCCGAGTTTCCATCCAAAGCTGCGAATTTAACTTATGCACAAAATTGAAATATCATATAAAATATTTGAAAATAAGCACCGTTTCCATCCAATGAGTCAAAGAGAACAAAATCGTCACTTCCTGGTAAACAGGCACTATATATCACTAAGAAAAGTAGGAGAAGCCACTGAATATAATAATTTTCATATATTGTATAATAAAATTAATTACTTGCGCCTCAGAGCGAGCAGACAAAACAAAATAAATGCGGTCATTGCTTTCAGAGGTGGATGCCTGCTGTTTGGGAACGCAGTCGTGTAACAGTTCTGGGAGGCAATTATACAGAAATACTTTGAAGACAGAATTTGCTCGGGCATTTCAAAATGACCATACCAACATTTCAGATGCTGTTGAACAAGATCGGTCCGCTGGTTAGTCAGGTTGTCGTCGTCCCATAGCACAAAGTCACATGACTTTTTTGATGCGCATGGAGAAATTTACTCGGCAAACGTGTTTCCATCTCCCATTATTTGCAATAACACTTTTTCGCACTAGCCGAAAACCACCTCAAGCGAGCGTAAAAGCTTTTTTGCAAATTAAGGGATTTATATTTGAAATTTGGCGTTTCCATCACTCGTTTCTGATGTGATACTTCAAAATGCGCATAGAAACAGGGTGATGGAAACATAGCTACTGAAGACTAAAGTAATGGCTGCTGGAAATTCAGCTTTGCAATCATAGGAATCAATTACATTTTAAAATATATTAAAATAGTTCATTTAAATTGCAATATATTTACCAATATCACTATTTTTACCTTGTTTTTGTTCAAATAAATGCAGCCTTGGTGAACCCAAGAAAAACCCCTTTTAAAAACATTAATTCTAAACTTATCTACCAAAAGACGACTTCCTACCATTCGGTGCAACGAGCCAAACATGGTGTTACAGGGCACAATACAAAGACTTGACAGAGGCAGTCCCAGCTGAAAAACAAACACACAAAAAGTTGTCTTATCAAAGTAAGCAGTATCCACTACACATAAACACACACACATTTTTTTGATATAGTGAGGTAATGTGAAACATTTCAGTGGAGAGTGACATTGTACCTGGCTGCAGAGATGTTGTCCCAGGCCAGGTCTGCATGCAGCACTTTGGTAAATCACAGGATGTTTAGAGCTGAGCAATGTAAAGCCCTCTGTAGCGTAGTCCTCATAATGAGTATTAATAGCTAGCCGACACACCTTCACCAGCCCCTCACGGTCATCTTCATGATAATATGCCGAGCCATTTTCATACCTACGAAAAAGAATTAACTTTGAAATATCTTAAATGCAATCTTTAGCAAATCTCAAAATGGAGATCCATTTTTATTCTGTTCATTATAACGTTATGATGTCTAAATTTAGCAACATTTAAAATGATTGGTTTTAGTTTTGTGTTTTATTTAAATTTTTTGACAAAATACTATAGAATTTTAATATTGGCCATTTATCGGTTATCGGACATTATATGAAAATAATTATTTGCATCAGCCAAAATTGTAAAAATCTGTGCATCCTTAAAAAAATACCTGTAGAAAAAGTTAAACCATATAGTAATTTGTAGGGTTGCACGATATTATCGATACTGATATCGGGTATCAATATATCGATATTTTTTCATATCGATATGAAAAATGATGCCGATATGTCTTGCCGATAAGAGGAATGTGTTAACTCACATGTGCTTAGGGTGTGCTAGCGATAAGATCACGTCAGCATTGAGGCTCATTCTTGAAGCAAAGTTTTGTCTGAATGATGATTAGATTGACTGTTTGGATCGCTGCATTTAAGAATGACACGTTCGGTGGTGTGATAGAGTGAATAGTAACAGCATGCAGCAGCGGCAGCCTCCCCCAGGTCCCAACGCCCATTCGGTAAAGAATTTTAATCTGTAGGGGGCACTGTTGGCCTACTTCTAATTCAAGTAAAAGTAAAATAGCCTACACAAATAACTTTTAGACTGTGTTTCTGATTAAATAAAGCAGTAATGAAAAATGAACAAAAAAAAAAATCACAAACATGACACTTGTAAATTAAATAATTTTATATATACTGATGTGTAATATGTTTTATTTTTTAAACAAATCATAAGCTCTAAACGATTTTCAGAATTTTTACAACTCTTTTGCTTTAGACCATCTACAAATGTTAAATCTTAAAATAAAATGTTAAGGTTAACCTTGCATCTTTCTGGGGGGGGAAATGCAGGGATTGATATATAGTTTATTTATAGTTATTTTCAAAGCTTCAATGTACTGTCAAAAAACCTTCATTATTGTTGGTTTAATTCTAACAAATAAGTTCTTGCTTAAAAACGAACCAAAATTCAAAATTTCTGCACAGGAGACACTTGGTGTTGTTTCAAAACAAAAGGAAATATATCGGTATCGGTATCGGTATGATGAGTTGAAAAATTCTGCAAAAATCCAATATCGTGCATCCCTAGTAATTTGCTTCAAACATCATCTTATAAAATTGGAAAAGCACCTATTTAATATAATAGGCACACACTGAAAAAAACAGACTTGAGATAAAGACTCCCCTTGTCCACTATTATTCAGCATTAAATCTGTCATTGTTCTAATGAAAAGCTCAGTGTTTTTCCGCCTAAGCTTTTCAAGTGAAGACACTGCCAATAGAATTTGCTGAGGTGAACCAAAGGTGGAGCCTATTAATAATGCTCTTACACACATCTCTAGAAATAGCTTTAAATCACTTAAAAGTGTTTTTATGACAGGGAGAAGAGAAACCCCCGAAACCACATGAGATCACTGAGAAAACTTGAGCATACCTGAAAAGCCTGCAGAGCCAGAGAGTGGTATCCGACAGGATGCGTGTGGTCAGCTTTCTCAATCTTTCTCGTTCCAGGACAGAAATATATGCAGCCAGACTGTGTCCCAATAGAGCCATGTGTCCCTGCTCTCCGACATACTGCATCCTGCTAAACAGACGTTCATTGTTTTATGACACACGCAGAGGAATTTACACATGCTCTGAGTGCAATATAATGCAGCTGTTCGGTCTTGACGTCAATTTGTAGACCAACCCTAAAGACTATTTCAGCATAGGTTTGGTTCATCAGTAAAATAAGGCCTACGGCATTACTCAAAGAGACTTTTATTTAAGAGACTTTTCCATTTTGTTCAACATGTAATATATAACACAGACCTTATTTTACTAAAGTATTCTACGTATAC
Source organism: Sinocyclocheilus grahami (assembly GCF_001515645.1). NCBI lineage: Eukaryota > Metazoa > Chordata > Actinopteri > Cypriniformes > Cyprinidae > Sinocyclocheilus > Sinocyclocheilus grahami. Next base: position 1,591,692 of record NW_015505481.1, on the reverse strand, counting down.
CACCATTCAAAAGTTTGGGTCTGTAAGACTTTTTGTAAGACGTTCTTGAAAGAAGTGTCTTATGCTCACCAGGCCTGTATTTATTTGACCAAATACACAGTAAAACCAGTAATATTGTGAAATATTACCCCAATTTTAAATAACTGCTCAATGTAATTTATAAGCTGAACATTCAGCATCATTACTCCAGTCTTCAGTGTCACATGATGATTAGCTTCAGATTAATCAAACGAGCGAGTCCTTCAGGGAATGATACGCGCTGTCCTACATTAACGTTACCTTCACAGGCGGCTTATCCATGCAATGTTGAAACCCCCGACACCAAACAGTGTCCCCCGTGCGTCGTCGCGTGCTGTGTATTTTAGGGAAGCAAATCCAAGCACAAAAATCCACCTCGGGTACCCTCTCTCTTCGATATTTGTACAGTCAATTGAATGGTGTTACTTCCTGGTGTCATGCCGCTCCACGCTGGCAGCGCTGACGTAGCCTAAACATACGCCCCCTTTACAGTCTCGTGAGCTCCTCTATGGCTTTACCCCAGTCAATGCAAAGCCATGTAACGATGCAGTGAAGTGATGTGGAGTCCGAGCCGAATCGGTTCTTTCGAACAGTTCGTTGCAAACAAAATTAATAAATAGGTTCGAAAACGCTTTTATACGCGCCATGACTATGAGCTCATAAAAACTCATAGTAAATAAGTATACAAATCTAAAAATAAAAAAATAATATATACAAAAATAAAAAATAATAATCTACACGAGTCATGACTTTGGTTTGAAAAGTGTTTGCTTTTTTTTTTTAATTCTAGTATTCACCAAAACAAATCAGATACGTGTGCTGATGAAACTGTCGTATAAACAAGTTTCGAACACATTTTAATAACTTTGTAGAATTGCTGTCATTCAGATATTTCATATCATTTGCTTATTTTTATTGCGAATCTGAAATGTTCGTTTAGGCGAGTTTTGCCCTTTCGACATTGAAAAGATATACGATTCAAATCGACGATTCTTTCACATTGCTGAAACCCCAGGAATATGCGTAGAACCAGAGGAATAGGACAAATTTGCGCATATTAAATTGCGTATATGCATATTACGCTATGATCGTGAAGTTATAGAGTGAGCTCATCTCAGTGCCAGACAAGCATAACATTAGCTTTATAGAGCATATAAACTAAGATGAAATATGTTCAAATCGTGTCAGCGTTACAAGTCTCAGTAAACGTTGATCACACGAACATAAAAGCTAGGGCCTGGTCTTACTGAGTATGTGGGCGATCTTTATTACATACAGATCAGATTTAGGCACGGCACCCGTGAAGGCGCAGGAGCTGCGGGCAGATTAATGTGGGATTTGAGCTGCACCTGGCCAAAGTAACGGGAAACTGCTGATCACTGGATCAACGCGCGCTGGACCCTTTTCATTTCATTGCTACTGGATTAATGAAGCGTGATTCTTATTGTTGCCTTGCTGTCTCTTTTAAAGTCCGAGAAGATGGACTGAACTCTAGTACTCGATTGATCTGTGTTTTATTTGGCAGTGCTTTGTAATGATCTTCTAATGTTTAGAAACTGAAGGATGTTCACCAAGAGTCACGATGAGCTTAATTGTGCCTTTTAAAAATATTGAACCAGACTGGCTAGAAATAATCGAGTTTAATGGAACATTTAACTTGAAGAGCAAAAGGTCATATTTTATGGGCTTATAGCTACGGCCGTCTGTCAATGTCAGGTCACTGCAGTTCTGTTTCCTGTCCATCGACATCGTTTGCAAAGGTTACGAAGTAGGCCTACAGCCATTTCTGTTTTGTTGAACATGAGAAAATCTTTTTTCAAACGAGCAAAGGCATTGCCTTGGATAAGCAACGTGACTCTGTACGGATGCTTGTTCGCCGGTGGGGATTTCGTGCATCAGTGCATGATCGCGCAGAGAGAAGAAATGGACTGGAGGCACACGAGAAACGTGGCGATTGTGGCGCTGAGTTTTCATGGGAACTTCAATTACTTCTGGTTGCGAGCCTTAGAACATCGTTTCCCGGGAAGATCGGCCAGCATGATTTTCCGCAAACTGCTTTTGGACCAAACTTTTGCTTCACCTTTGGCGACCAGTGTCTTCTACACAGGTGATGTAGCCTAATGTCAGTCACAGTCTCATATAATACACTTGTTTGTTTAAACACTGAATTCATTGTCTTCACAGGTGTGAGTTTCTTGGAGGGCAAAGAGGACATATTTGCAGACTGGCGAGAAAAGTTTTTTAATACGTATAAGGTAGGCCCTTGATGAACCACCAAAAAGAAGTCATCTTTTACCAGTTATAGCACATGAACAGCCTCATTTACAGAGTTACAAATATGTACAGTAGTTGAAAAAAATCCCTCAGGTTTTGAACCTTTCTAGTCTTTCTGAACCTTTCGTGTCCTTCTAGAGGCAAGATTTTCTATTGATGTCAAGATCATGTCAAGATGATCAAAAGAAAAAGTTATGCACATGCTATATAAGCATTATGAAAATGAACGTGACGTGACATGTGGCCAAGCATGGTGACCCATACTCAGAATTAGTGCTCTGCATTTAACCCATCCTTAGTACACACACACAGCACTGAACACACACACACAGCAGTGAACACACACCTGGAGCAGTGGGCAGCTATTTATGCTGCGGCGCCCGGGGAGCAGTTGGGGGTTCGGTGCCTTGCTCAAGGGCACCTCAGTCGTGGTATTGAAGGTGGAGAGAGCGCTGTACATTCACTCCCCCCACCTACAATCCCTGCCGGTACGAGACTCGAAACTCTCTAACCATTAGGCCACGACTTCCCTTATATATGTATTAGTGCTGTCAAACGATTTATTTGCGATTAATCGCATCCAAAAGAAAAGTATTTGTTTACATAATATATGTGTATGTGTATATTTATTATGTATATATATACATTAAAAAGTTTGAAAACAAGAAACACTTACTACAGCAGAAATACCAAAAATCTACAGAGGGGCTGGGCTGTCAAATATTGTCTTGGATAATGCAAGGCCTTGGAATCAAAAAGGTTACCACTGAAATGTGTTTCTGTTCTAAATGTGTGTATTTTTATATTTCTTTTTTTTCCTCAACTTTTGAGTTTCTGAATATATAAAGTGAGTTTATTGTAGAGATCATTGCCACCAAACTCACATTGCTTTTGTAAAACACAGCATAAATCAGGTTTTACCAAAGATCTTACCTAAAGGTTTTCATTGAACACTTACCTTACATTTTCATTGAAAAGCTTGGTATAGCCACTATACTGTAAAAAAAAAATATAAAAAAAAAAATAAACAAATACAAACATTTTATATTTGATTATTATTATTATTATTATTCAATATTATATATAGCCTACAAATTCAAGTATAATTTTTAAACAAATTGAAATTCTACAAACTCACCACATTGTTTTATTATAATTTGAATTTTTATTAATATATTATTAGGGTCAATATCACCTTTCAACCCTCACAATACTCAAATATTCTGGTTTTAATTTCCTATTCGCTTTATGTCATGTCATAAATAGTAGACTTTTCCTCAACTTTTGAGTTTCTGAATATATAAAGTGAGTTTATTGTAGAGATCATTGCCACCAAACTCACATTGCTTTTGTAAAACACAGCATAAATCAGGTTTTACCAAAGATCTTACCTAAAGGTTTTCATTGAACACTTACCTTACATTTTCATTGAAAAGCTTGGTATAGCCACTATACTGTAAAAAAAAAATATAAAAAAAAAAATAAACAAATACAAACATTTTATATTTGATTATTATTATTATTATTATTCAATATTATATATAGCCTACAAATTCAAGTATAATTTTTAAACAAATTGAAATTCTACAAACTCACCACATTGTTTTATTATAATTTGAATTTTTATTAATATATTATTAGGGTCAATATCACCTTTCAACCCTCACAATACTCAAATATTCTGGTTTTAATTTCCTATTCGCTTTATGTCATGTCATAAATAGTAGACACTCAAGTACTATAGAAACATATTAGCTGAGCTCCCACACATTTTATTAGATAATTATGGGCTATTATTTGAAGCATAAACCATAAGATATGTCCACCCTGTCACGGACATATATATTACTGTTAAATACATTTTCATTGCAAAATTAAGATGCAAATTATATTTTCTGAAAGGTATAAAGTCCCTTTCCAAAACAGGGTTATTTATTTGCTTAAATACATAAAGGATTTTATGTAAACCATGTGTTTTTAAAGAAACTCATACAATTCGCACATGTATTTTTTCTTATTTGGAGAAAACTGATATTTGGATGCAGTTTTTTGTTTGCATGTTATTGCCCCCCACACCTAGCTATTGAACACACTGGATTAAATAAGATATGATTGAATTATTATTTAAAATAATATTGTAAAATATCAAGATGACAGGGTGGACCAGCACATGACGGGGTGGACACGAAATGCAGAACACACAAAGCATGACAAAATATGACAGTGAAACATTTATTAAACTTCTAAAAATAATAATAATATAATTCATTTGAGTTTTTAGCAATATTAATTACAAATGAATGCTATGTCCACCCTGTCGTGTATGTCCACTCTATCAAGTCCAAGTGGCCGACAGGGTGGACATTTTGGAACAAGGACAGGGTGGACATTTTAAGCTTCAATCAGCATATTAGCTTACAACAAACTGTGACTAGCTGAATATTTAGTCTGGTTGTTGAAGATAATTTGGTATATTTAAACTTACATATTTTGAAAAAACTGAATTCTAATCACTTCTGGCATATTTTATGCTGACAGGGTGGACATGTTAAGCTTTGGAAAAGCAAAAATTTGTAAAAAAAAAAAAAAAAAAACAATGTGTAGTTTTGACACAAGTGTTTTCAGTGTATGTTTTAAGGGGAGACACTGCAGGAATTACCACCTGATATAATATAGGCCTAACTCATAAGTTACACAATATTACAAATAGCAAAAATGAATATTTATAAACTGTGTATGAAAACACAAAAATGCATTATTCCACTTTCCAAGTGGATTCAATAGGTGAAATAAATATATATATATATTCTATATATAGAACAAATAGACTCTAGAGAGAAAATGAGACCTTTTAAATTACAAAAATTTAAATGTTTAAACATTTTCTTGTTTTATTTTAACAGGTTACAGAAGAGGATATTCAATAACATGGCATTGCCTAAACTGACTTTTGTTTTTCTCTCCTGTTGGAATATTCATTTTTTGGTGTTTTTCTTGAAAATGTTTACAATTTAACTACATTTTGTTGATTTGATTGATTTTGTGTTTTGTGCTTTGTACTATACACTATTTTGAGATTATGCACTGACAAGAATGGCTATATGACAAAATAAATACAATTATGTATTTTCCTACATTTAATTGTCTGTTTTATATCTGAGTTTCAAACAACGTGATTGTAACCCGGACATGTTCTAGTGTCCTGCTTTTATTGAATCTCTACATACTGAACAACCTTTGGACTTTGAGAAGTGTTATTAGGTTTGCCTTCTCTTATCTTTGTTTGCTCATATCAATTTAGAAGCAGCAGGTGTAAAAGAACCAGATGGGTGGCAGACAGTTTACTCAGATAGTTAACTCAACAACAGTGTTCTTTTTTATTCAAAACAGTTTTCCAGATATTTATATGCAGCTTTCAGGTGGATTTACAGCTTTATTTCTCAGCAGGCCATGCATGCCTTGTATGTAATTTCAGATGCATCCATGCATTGACACTAAAAACTGCCTGTTTGAAACTTTTGCACAATTAAGCTAACCAAAGAATCTGGAAAAGATCTGTACTGTCCAACAGGGCAAATCATATGAGAGAACATTTGTATTGTGACATCCTTTTCATTACAAAACCAAAACAAAATTCTCAAATCCTATATGTGTCAGTGGTCTTCAATAAGGAGTCCACCAATTATTGTTTGATTTCTCACAAGTTTACAAAAATATTGTAGCCTTTTAAACATAAAATATTAAAGGAATAGTGATGAAATATTCTGTCATCATTTACTCACCTTCATGCCATTTTTGGGACTTTCTTCTGTTGAACATGAAAGAAGATACAGTGTTTTTTAAACTATTTTCATTCAACTTTAAAGGGATATTTCACCCAAAAATGAAAATGTGATGTTTATCTACTTACCCCCAGGGCATCCAAGATGTAGTTGATGTTGTTTCTTCAGTAGAACACAAACGAAGATTTTTAACTACAGCCATAGCAGTCTGTCAATCTTATAATGCATGGCAATGGTAACAAAATCTACGAGAGTAAAAAAAACACGCACAGACAAATCAAAATTAAACCCTGCAGCTCGTGACGATGTCCTAAGACACGAAACGATCGGTTTGTGCGAGAAACCGAACAGTATTTATATCATATTTTACCCCTAATACACCACTATGTCCAACTGCTTTGAGCGTGCGCACGGCATCCGGTGCGTGAGGTGTGTACGCGATCTGGCGTAGTTTACGCAAGCGCCGGAAGTGATCTCTCGCGCGTATACGTCACTCATTGTTTACACAGTGCACAGTCATTGTAGGTACGACGGCTAATCAAAATGGTACTTACTTGCGCTTATCCGGATTGTTCAAACCGACTTAAAACTAAAAGATTACTTTCTCTCTCGCACGAACTCATTCGGGAGTGGTGACTTTCCACGTATATTCCCAACTTCTGAGCCTGCTCGCCTGAAGTTATGGTTGATTGCTCTTCGGCTGGATAGCAACACACCCATTAATGTAAACTACGCCAGAGCGCGTACACACCTCACGCACCGGATGCCGGTGATGTCCAAAAAAAAATCTCAGTTTGTGTTCTACTGAAGAAACAAAGTCACCTACATCTTGGATGCCCTGGGGGTAAGCAGACAAACATTTTTGGGTGAACTCTCCCTTTAAGTTTAATGACAGTTCAGTTAACTATTTCACATCCCACATTAATTTATTATATAAAAAGAGTAATGTAAGAGTACTGTATTTACAATATAATACGTACCTGTTTCATCTCTCTTTCATCAAGGGGCCCTTGGTCTGATACACTTCATTGCATGCAAAACAAGCATTCATCGAGTCATCACACTTCAAACCACTAGGTGGCAGAACTTTCATTTCTTGAGCCCAACTGAACTAAACACAGGGTAGCGATTAGTGGCCCATGGATGGGAGGACTGGAGGTCGCGGGAAAGCAAACGACAACATTGCTGGATCAAGACAATCTGAGAGGAGATCGCATGAGTCCGCAAATTTGGAGGAAGGAAGGCGGAAGGCATGAACTAGTTAGTGAATGGGTCAGGAGAGAAGGATCTTGGTATGAGGATGATGACATGAATAGTGAAGAATGGATGGCGGTAGGGCGTGAAAAAGAGCGGGATATAGGAAGAAGTCAGGAAGGAGGGAATAGAAACATAAATAACGTAAGCAAAAAAAAGGGGTCTGGAAGAAAGTCGTTCTGAGGAAAAAAAGGGATATTTCACCCAAAAATGAAAATGTGATGTTTATCTACTTACCCCCAGGGCATCCAAGATGTAGTTGATGTTGTTTCTTCAGTAGAACACAAACGAAGATTTTTAACTACAGCCATAGCAGTCTGTCAAGCACGGGTTTGTCACAGTCATACCCACCGATTGTCATGATTTCTTCTGATTGTCTCTCTGTGTCTGTGAGCTTGGTCTCCGAGCACATGGGTTTTGTTTTGACAGCTCACCATGTGCTCCGCTGTCTGTGTGGTGTTTTTCCCCTCCCACTCTTATCCTTAATTCTCTTGTGTTTTCTGTCACACCTGTTGCCATTCATTCCTCATTAGCCCTTCCCTATTTTAGATCCTCTCGTGCTCAGTTTTTTTGTCAGGAACTGGTTAGTGAATGGGTCAGGAGAGAAGGATCTTGGTATGAGGATGATGACATGAATAGTGAAGAATGGATGGCGGTAGGGCGTGAAAAAGAGCGGGATATAGGAAGAAGTCAGGAAGGAGGGAATAGAAACATAAATAACGTAAGCAAAAAAAAGGGGTCTGGAAGAAAGTCGTTCTGAGGAAAATGAGCGGACAATTCAGAGGAGATTGGAAGGGAAGAATTCAAGATTATACTTGTAATGAGGAAAGAAGATGAACACATAGGTTTAAGTCCAATTGCACTTACCAAAGATTTAAAGAAGAAGCTGGGAGAGATAGAAATGGCAAAAATCCTTTATGACGGGAATATATTGATCAAATGTAAGACAGAGGAACAAAGGAATAAAGCGTTGCATATTGGAAGTGTATGCAAGAAGACTGTAGTGGATAAAAAAGTAATACATGGAAAAACGGGGACACGGGGAGTAATATGGGGTATTCCAGTCGAAGAGGATTTGGACAACATCAAAAAGAATATGCTAGGAGGAATAGTGACGAATGTGAGACGATTAAATAACACAGTAAATGGAAAACGAGTTGCCAGTTTGTCTGTGTTAATTGACTTTCAAGATGAAAAACTTCCAGAAAGGGTTAAAATAGGATACATGAGCTACTATGTCAGAGAATATGTTCCACCACCTCTTAGGTGTTACAAATGTCAGAGATATGGACATATCGCTGCAGTGTGTAGAGGAAAACAAAGATGTGCAAAGTGTGGGGGAGAGCATAGGTATGAGGAATGTGGGGGAAATGCGAAGGTAGCGTGTTGTAACTGTGGTGGAGATCATAGTGTAACATATGGAGGATGTGAGGTAAGGAAAAGAGCAGTGGAGGTCCAACAAATTAAAACAAAGAGTAATATAAGTTATGCAGAGGCAGTGAAAAGAATTCAAGAGGGGAAAACAAAGGCGGGGGCAGCCAAAGATGTAAGAACCCAGGATAATATGAGAAACCTAAAAGAGGTATCAATGAACATAGAAAATGTTATTTTGTTCATAGCATATGTTATCAATTGTACTGAACAGGTAAAACATAAAACAGAGAAAATTAAAGTTATTACAAAAGGTGCTGAGAAATTTTTGTCAGTCAGAAACCTCTCTTGGGAACAGATTACCAGAAGACTTGAGTCGGAAGGAAGGTCTTCAAGCCAAATTGGATAGAGTTAATGTTTATAATTCAATGGAATGCAAGGAGTCTATTGGCAAATGGACAGGAATTCAAAAGTTTTATCAATGATTTAGAAATAAAAC
>NW_015505481.1:1580850-1581657 GCF_001515645.1 Sinocyclocheilus grahami | reverse complement strand
GGTATTTTTATCAAACAGAATATGCATTATACGGTAATGGTAAAAGGAAAGGAATTGGAATTTATAGTAATTGAAGTTTGGACAAATGAAGGAAATATTAAAATAGTAAATTATTATAATCCGTGTAAGAAAATAACATTGGAAAACATAGAGGAACTTGCAATAAATTTAGAGGGTAAGGTTATTTGTTGTGGAGATTTTAATGGGCATAATACGTTGTGGGATAGTTATAATGATTCAAATGGGGAAGTAATAGAGGAATTAATGGAACAAAAAAAATGTAGTATGTGTAAACAATGGAGATGGCACTAGAATAAATGTGGTAAATGGGAAGGAAACGGCAGTTGATATTACAGTTGTATCGGACGCTATAGCAGGATTATGTTGGTGGGAAGTTAAGAAAGATAGTACGTTAGGAAGTGATCATTATCCAATTTTTATAGAAATAGGTATAAGAAATTAAATAAATGAGTCAAGTGGGTCAGAAAGATGGGTATTTAGTAAAGCAGATTGGGTGAAATTCAGGGAGATAAGTGATGAAATGATGGGAGTAATTAATAGTGATGAGGAAATAGAGGAATTCAATCGAATAGTTTGTGGAGGTATGATAGAAGCAGCAAAACAATCAATTCCAAGAAGTTTAGGGAAAAGGAGAAAGAAGATAGTCCCATGGTGGACGGAAGAATGTGGGAAAGTAATAAAAGAAAGGAACAAAGTTTTTAAAATACTTAAAAGAACACACAATTTTGAAGATTTAATCAAGTTTAAAAAGATGCGGGCAAAGGTAAGAAGAACTATTAAAACAGC
>NW_015505481.1:1572919-1579851 GCF_001515645.1 Sinocyclocheilus grahami | reverse complement strand
AAATTATTATGGTTATGTTCAAATATATTCTGATGCATCGAAAAATATGGAAGACAAAGTAGGTGTGGCATTTAGTATCCCAGAATTTAATGTCAAAGTCAATAAAAGAATCACAGATAATTTGTCAATTTACACAAATGGTGAAATGATTGCAATTTTACTGGCATTGCAATGGGTGGAGGAACATAAGCCAATGTGGACACTCATATGTTCTGATTCAAGCTCATCTTTAATTACAATTAAAACATGTCATTCAGAGAGCAGAGCAGATATAATGATTGAGATTCTTCAAACAATATATAGGATCCAGATGATGGGAATTTCTGTAGCTTTCTGTTGGGTACCAGCGCATGTGGGAGTTAAAGCAAATGAGTTAGCAGACGAATATGCAAAGGAAGCGACAAAGAAAGTAGACATAGATATGCAGATAAAGTATGGTACGAGCGAAATGAAGTGTGTAATCAAGCAACATGTGAAGAATAGATGGCAGAAATATTGGGAAGAAGAAAGAACAGGGAGATGGTTGTATAGCGTTCAAAGAGTTGTTGGTAAGTACAGAGTAACAGGAAGAAATAGTAGGTGGCGGTAATGCACCTAAAAGTTGTATGCCATCCGCCATTAAACACGCTAGTTCCGTAACAACAATGCAGCACTTCCGGTCGTGCAGAGCTCGGCATGGTTACGCATGTGACTATTCCTATAACTCGCTTATAATGCCTGATTTAATTATAGACTTTTTTTTGAATAAACATTATTTGGTGAGTTGTGATCTATTAACTCTCGCGATGTAGTCCGTTTAATAACTACGCGCAGCCTATAAGTAGCTATTATTTTATCTTCACACAGCCTTAATGTTTTAATTGTGTGTGTTTTCTCGAGTGTGTGGATGCAGCGGATGTCGTTTACACAATGAACTGTGAAGCGGATTTAGTTGACGTTAATTAGGTGTTTACTGCGTTTAACGTCGTTTTGTTTGGTGTTCGCAGAGTAAAATTATTTGTGATAAATAATGGAAATTGAGGGCAGAGATTTTCTCAATACACCTCCGAAGAAAACGGTGCGTTTTGGAGGCACGGTTGCCAATACATTAGCGAAGCTACAAAAGGTGAGATTGTAAATAACGTTACAGTATAAAGCCGATGAAATGTCACTGTCTGTAAAACATGTCCTGACATGTCTGATGGGACCTCTACAGGGCGACACAAGTGATTATGAACTGATAAAACATCAGCTCTCAGATCCTGATATTAAGGCAAGTGTTGTTTTTAATCGGTATTTCAACGTTTCCACGCTTAAGATTGTGTTGTCAAGACCTGTACAAATCATGGAACATATAAATCCTTAGATGGTATGAATAATACTATACAGTGAATACATTTATGTGCCTTAAAATCTTTCATTGGCTGGACTTTATTGAATTGGTCAAACCGACTCACGAATCAGTCTAAATCAGAGGTGCCCAAACTCAGTTCTGGAGGGCTGGTGTCCTGCAGAGTTTAGCTCCAACTTGCCTCAACACACCTGCCTTTAGGTTTCTAGTATGCATAGTAAGAGCTTGATTAGCTGGTTCAGGTGTCTGATTGGGGTTGGATCTAAACTCTTCAGGACACCGGCCCTCCAGGACCGAGTTTTGACAGCCCTGGTCTACATGATTCATTAGCGAAATGGTCTGAATCAAAATTATGTTTGAAAGTCCTTATTCAGTGTGGGAATCCTGAAGTTTGTGATTCAAACAGAAATGTTCTTTCTCACTTATCTTGTATCTTCTTGTAGGACGCTCAGATTATCAGCTGGTTGCAGGAATTCAGGACCTGTGTCACTCAACTTGGCAGAGATCATGAGCAGTTAATATATGTTGTTTTGGTGAGGAAAATACTATCGTGTCAAATGATGAACAAAAGCAGTCAGGTCATTTTCACTGTGTTAATGCAAGAAGTGTTTCCCCATACAGAAGCTGCCATGGCTCGGTCGCAGTCAGGCTGTGGTGGAAGAATATCTGGCTTTTCTGAGTAACCTGGTGTCGGCCCAGACAGTTTATCTCCGAGCCTGTCTCAGAATGGTCATCACTAATTTTGCACCAAGTAAGATTTATTATGATAATGCTTCACTCCATTCACATTGTTCAGATGACTTAAAATAACGTTTTGTTTTCTTCTTCTTTCAGAGAGAATACGAATCCAAGAAGGAAATGTGGATATTTCAGATTCTGATGACGAAGATGAAAGTTGGTGTTCTTTTTTTATATCACCTGCTTGTTTTGTGATCTAATTTGTATTACTGACTATTGTTTTTGTTGATTAATTTATACAGTCATATACCGGGATTTATTATCTACCCTGGTGATGGACCTTAGTTTGGATAGACTTGTTGGATAAACAAACATATATATATATACTCTCATAAAACAGACTGTGATTTTTATCCCTCACAGCATTGTTGTTCATTTGGGTAAAATCCAGCATGGATACCCTGTGTTGCATACCCTGTCAAAAGTTTATAGACCAATATACCAGCCAGCCAGACTAACTAATATGTCGTTTAGACTAATCTAATTGGCCATTTTGTTTAGATATTGTTAAATAAGCATGTGTTTTATCTCAATGTTGTATACACTACTATTTAAAAGATGGGGTTAGATTTTTAAAAAAGAAATTATTCAGCAAGCACTCAATAAATTGATCCAATTTGACAGTAAAGACATTGATAATGTTACAAAGGTTTTCTTTTTCAAATAGATGCTGTTCTTTTGAAATTTCTATTCATCAAAAATCCTGAAAAAAATGTATCACGTTTTCCACAAAAATATTAAGGCGCACAATAGATGTTTTAAACATGTTTCCTGAGCATCAAATCAGCATATTAAAATGATTTCTGAAGGCTCATGTGACACTGAAGACTGGAGTAATGGCAGCCTTGCCACCACAGGAATAAATGTTTTATTATTTAATTAAAGGAAATGCATCCTGAGATTGATGTTAATTCAACATAAACATAATATTACAACTTATATATGTACAAAATTACGCAGTTATTGCGTGCTATAGTCAGAATGTGTGATCCTGTTGTGGATGCGCTCTTCCCATATCAACGCGTTGAAACTCAGCAACTAAACCCAAAGAATTCACATCGTTTTATTATAATAATGTTCTCATTAGAATGTTATATACACAACATTCCCAATCATAGATATTAATGTTGTGCACTGCTGTTTTAGCTGCGTGCGCTGAGCTAAAGACGATCACCGGTAAACTGATGCGCTCTTTTAACTTAACCAAATGCATTCTATATGAGATAAACATATACATCAGATATACATCAAATAAACACAATATTACAACGTACAATTGCACAAAAGGCTGCAAACGAACAGCGCGCATCTGAAGTGTCTCTGAAGGAAATAATGCATTATTTATCGGCTTTAAGATATCGGCCAAATTTTCTTATCAGGCCGATACCGATAACAGAAAAAATTAGCATTTATCGGCCGATACCGATATGGTGGCCGATATATCGTGCATCCCTAATGTTTTATAACAGAAAATAGTTATTCAAAATTATAATAATATTTCAGAATATTAAGGTTTTACCGTTTTGATTAAAGGGGTCATATGATGCGATTTCAATTTTTCCTTTCTCTTTGGAGTGTTACAAGCTCTTGGTGCATAAAGAAGATCTGTAAAGTTGCAAAGACTAAAGTCTCAAATCCAAAGAAATATTCTGTATAAAAGTTAAGAGTCAGCCACACCTACCTAAAACGTCTCGTTCTAACACGCCCCCACATATCTATGTCACGATGTGGGAAGATTTGCATAACGCCGCCCAAATGTTCACGCAAAGAAAGAAGGCATAACTTTTATTCTCGCTGTAGTATTGTTGTTGCCGCCGCTGCAATGTCGTGAAGGCGCTATGTTTCGTTGTGAAAGCAAAACTACTAAGGCGGGGCATAGAGGAGAAACAATAATGTACAGTATGTGGAAAATAATGTGTTTTTTTAACCTTAAACTGCATAAACACATTTCATTACAGCATTTTTTTACATTTTTTACATTAATACATTACAGTATTACAGCAAATACACAAAATAATGTTCTTTTTAGCAGCATCATATGACCCCTTTAAATAAATGTGGATTTGGTGAGCATAAGTTTTCTTTAAAAAAAAAAAAGTTCAAACTTCTGAATGTAAGCATTAATTTTGCTGTCATTATCCATTCCTGTCATCAATCAGTGAAAGTGTATCTGTATGCCATTATTATACCTTCTACTTTGCACCATAATTCATTGTTTTGTTTGGTTTTTTAATTCGCACAGATCTGCCGAGGACATTTGATCATTGTCATCAAGCCTTACAGCTTATTACAAGATATGTTCCATCGTAAGTGTCTTATAAAACCTCCAAAAGCGTAGCAGAGTGTAGCAGTTTACTGATTTAGTATAACAGTGACTAATAAACCCTTTCTTCGTTCTTTCAGAACCAGTCGATTCCTGATGCCAATCCTTTCTGACAAGTTCCCTTTTGTGCAGAAATCCTCCAGAACACTTGTGAGTTATGTAGAAAGCATTTAAATCCAGTATTGGGACTAAATGAATATCATTACATGCATGAATGTGATTGTTCTGAGGCCGTGTTGTCTGTCCACACAGGAGTGTTACGTGCACAACCTATTGAGAGTTTCGGTCTACATCCCTGACCTGAGGAGAGACATCATAGAGCTCATCATCAGCAAGATGCTCACGCTAGATGTGAGGGACTTGTGTTCAGTTACTGTACTGATGTCTTTGCAGCTGTTTGACGGCTGTTTTTGACATTTAGGTTAGTGCACCACGGAGTGAGATTGAAGAAGTGGAAAGTGGAGCTCAGCAAGATGCTAATGGAGCATCACAGGATGACTGCCTCTTTGACATGGTGAGTCCAAAACACTTCAGAAAACCAGACGCATGTATGCAAAACATACTCGGTGGGACATACAGTGGGTACGGAAAGTATTCAGACCCCCTTAAATTTTTCACTCTATGTGTGAAAAACTTGTTGCATCTTTCCCAATAAGACTCATGGCTGTATTAGATCAAAAGGGTGCTTCTACTAAATACTGAGCAAAGGGTCTGAATACTTAGGACCATGTGATATTTCAGTTTTTCTTTTTTAATAAATCTGCAAAAATGTCAACAATTCTGTGTTTTTCTGTCAATATGGGGTGCTGTGTGTACATTAATGAGGAAAAAAATAAACTTAAATGATTTTAGCAAATGGCTGCAATATAACAAAGAGGGAAAAATTTAAGGTGGTCTGAATACTTTCCGTACCCTCTATATTTAAAGGGATTGTTCAGTCATCATATATTCAGCCGCATGCCACTCCAAACATGTACAACTTTCCTACTATCGTGAAATCTCGATGAATGTACTTTAGTCACTCTTTTACATGCAGTGAATAAGGACTGGAAATTTCAAGTTTAAAAAAAAGATGCAAAAGCAACCAAAAAGTAAATGAGGAACCAAATTAAGCCCTAACTTAGGAGTAACTTATTTATATCGTAGTCTTTCCATAATGTTTGAATAGTCATAGATCTTACTCATTTTAATGTAATATTCAGGATGAGGAAGAGGACTCTCCACTGGATTCATCGAGACCTGATGGAGCTGTGATGGTTCATCCTGTAGCAGAGAGACTGGACACGATGATGACTGTCCTGCTGGCTTATATCAAGGACATTTGCCATGTCAATGGTCAGGATGTTACCGTTTTATGAACCATAGAAGTTGTTTTTAGGACTGTCGGTCAATTCAAATGTTTAATCAAAATTCGGTTTTAGGACATTGTCAGTTTTTAGGAACGAAAAAATACACTGCCATTTTAAAGTTTGGGGTCAGTAAGATTTTTTTTTAAAGAAATGAATGCTTTTATTCGGCATGGATGCATGAAATGCCTTCTGTCTCAAATGAATGCTGTTCTTTTTGAACTTTTCTATTCATCAAAGAATCCTGAAAAAATGTATCACAGTTTGCATAAAAACATTAAGCAGCATGTTTTTAAACATTGGTAGTAATGAGGAATGTTTCTTGATCAGCATATTAGAATTAGGGGTGCTCCGATTGATCGGCTACCGATCACCATCGGCCGATAATCACGCTGGAATGTTTGATCAGCTACCGATCACCATCGGCCGATAATCACGCTGGAATGTTTGATCAGCTACCGATCACCATCGGCCGATAATCACGCTGGAATGTTTGATCAGCTACCGATCACCATCGACCGATAATCACGCTGGAATGTTTGATCGGCTACCGATCACTATCGGCCGATAATCACGCTGGAATGTTTGATCGGCTACCGATCACCATCGGCCGATAATCACGCTGGAATCACGCTGGAATGTTTGATCGGGATTAGGTTTAAAGGGAAAGAGAACTTTTAGATAAAGAAGGCAATAATAGATGGC
This sequence comes from Sinocyclocheilus grahami, assembly GCF_001515645.1. Lineage (NCBI taxonomy): Eukaryota > Metazoa > Chordata > Actinopteri > Cypriniformes > Cyprinidae > Sinocyclocheilus > Sinocyclocheilus grahami. The sequence continues at coordinate 1,573,409 of NW_015505481.1, read as the reverse complement.
ACTCGTGCGTATAGGAAAACAAAGTCACCGCACGATTGCTTGTAATAAAGATTTCAATGCAAAAGAAAAGGCAGTAGAGCTGTCTATTACTGTCAATGGTAAGTTTGTGATAACGTAAGAAAAGTAGTTTAAATGTTTTGCCACTTGCTTGAGCAACTTAATATATAAATCTAGAAGTAAATGCAAAAGTAAAAAGCATTGAATAATGTGTTGCTTATATTTATTGTGTTTAAACATGTCTGTGAAAGATTGTATTACTGTACTGTGAAAAAGCATTTTCAGTGACGATGTTTGGATTTGAAATCAAAATAATGGATAAATGTTTTGTTTGTGGTAAACATCAGTAGCGGACTCTTGTGTGAAAGCACAGTCCGTGCTGCTTCCCCTCTCACAAGAGTCAACTAAGAGGGGAATTCCCCCATTTTTAAAAATGAAATTCAGGCCCGGAATAAATGTCTAAAAATCCTGATTGGAGTATCACTATAAATAG
>NW_015505481.1:1530646-1571895 GCF_001515645.1 Sinocyclocheilus grahami | reverse complement strand
GCTACCGATCACCATCGGCCGATAATCACGCTGGAATGTTTGATCGGCTACCGATCACTATCGGCCGATAATCACGCTGGAATGTTTGATCGGCTACCGATCACCATCGGCCGATAATCACGCTGGAATCACGCTGGAATGTTTGATCGGGATTAGGTTTAAAGGGAAAGAGAACTTTTAGATAAAGAAGGCAATAATAGATGGCACTCGTGCGTATAGGAAAACAAAGTCACCGCACGATTGCTTGTAATAAAGATTTCAATGCAAAAGAAAAGGCAGTAGAGCTGTCTATTACTGTCAATGGTAAGTTTGTGATAACGTAAGAAAAGTAGTTTAAATGTTTTGCCACTTGCTTGAGCAACTTAATATATAAATCTAGAAGTAAATGCAAAAGTAAAAAGCATTGAATAATGTGTTGCTTATATTTATTGTGTTTAAACATGTCTGTGAAAGATTGTATTACTGTACTGTGAAAAAGCATTTTCAGTGACGATGTTTGGATTTGAAATCAAAATAATGGATAAATGTTTTGTTTGTGGTAAACATCAGTAGCGGACTCTTGTGTGAAAGCACAGTCCGTGCTGCTTCCCCTCTCACAAGAGTCAACTAAGAGGGGAATTCCCCCATTTTTAAAAATGAAATTCAGGCCCGGAATAAATGTCTAAAAATCCTGATTGGAGTATCACTATAAATAATTATAAATACTAAAAAGAAGGCTTTAAAAAGATTGTTATCGGTGATCGTATCGGCAGATACTGCTTTCTGTGATCGGCGATCGGCCTCAAAAATCGGAGCACCCCTAATTAGAATGATTTCTGAATGATCATGTGACACTGAAGACTGGCGTAATGCTGAAAATCCAGCTTTGCATCACAGGAATAAGTTAAAATGTAAAATATATTCTATTTATTTTAAATTATAATAATTTTTCACAATATTAAAATTTTTACTGTATTTCAGCAAATAAATGCATCAATAGTGAGCATATAAGACTTTCAAGAACGTCCAAAGATCTTGTGAACAGCACTCTGTGTAATTGTTGTGTTAGCCAGTTTGTTTATACCTACATGTAAAGAAGTGCATTAAACATATTTCATAAATGGCATTCACACGTGCATTTTTAATTTAACTTTTTGTCTTAATTTTTCAAATAATCTTTTCTTTTTTTTAATCCTTTCAATCTCATTAGGCTCATTAGATATTGAGAAAACCAAAGCTCTATACAAAGACCTGGTGTCCGTGTTTGATAAGGTGGTGCTCCCCACTCACGCTTCCTGTCATGTGCAGTACTACATGTTCTACCTGTGCAGCTTCCGCCTGGTAGGTTCCCACGTCTCTCTCATTCTCAAAGAAACAAACAAAAACATAACTTTAATCTCTTTTGTTTAGGGTTTGGCTGAAGCTTTTTTGGATCACTTATGGAAGATGTTTCACGCCCCCAACCAGCCCCCCGTCCTGAGACAGGCCGCTGCTGGATACATGGGCAGCTTCATGGCAAGAGCCAAGTTTTTGCCAGTATCGTATGTGACCTTTATCATGCCGTTTTATCTTATCTAATGCAGCGGAGTTCAATATTTAATCATCTTTCCTGGCAGTGGTTTGTTACCACGATTAAGTAATTAAACATGAATGACTCTTTGTTGTTATCTGGAAAAGCAGATACCTGTATTTGTCACACATCATTTGAAACCTACATGTCAAAACTGGTGCTGTAGAGTTTCCTCTCTTCCACAGGACAGTCAAGGCCTGTCTGGACCTGTTGGTTCCCTGGTTGCACCTTTATATTAACAGTCAGGACTCAGGATCCAAAGCATTCTGTGACGTCAATCTGCACGGCTCTTTTTATACAGCCTGCCAGGCTGTGTTTTACACACTCATCTTCAGACACAATGCCATTCTGGAGGGCAATATGAAGAAAGGTCAGTGCATGTGGAATTTAGCTGTTTATACATGAAGCACAGGTGTGAAAATCATTTGAGATGCTAAAACCTTTTTTTGTTTGTTTCAAGTCATGGTCAATTGCACAATTTTTTGCCCTGATCTTTTAATTTATTAAAGTAATCATGCAAACAATGATCTGAATTCATCACTTTTAGAACGTATTTGTATTTTATTACTGAATTTCTGTTTCATTTGAGTATTTTGGGGGTCAAAGAAAAAAAATGTTGTAGTGATCTATCTATCTGTTTTTATAACATAAGCAAGAAAAAAAGCCTCTTTAAAAAAAACAAAGTGCTTGGGGGGGAAAAAAACTTTAGTTTGGCATGTTTTATAAATATTTCTTAGAGAAATTATTTTTTACAAAAATGCTTCACTGCTTAATATTTGAAAAAAAATGTTTGTCTTCCAAATTAATGTCGTGTGGTCTGACTCCATCCAACATGCACAAAAAAAACCAAAAGAAAAACTTTCATACTTTTTACAGCATGGAAAGGTCAGTTCAAGGTGTGAAATGTTGTGTGATGATCTATAATTTTAAATTAAAATTAATATTAACTAATACTGTCAAACGATTAATCACGATTAATCGCATCCAAAATAAAAGTTTTGGTTTACATAATATATGTGTGTACTGTATATTTATTATGTATATGTAAAGACACACACATACAGTAAATATTTAGAAAATATTTAAGTGTATATTTATATTCATATAAATTATATCATATATTTAATATATAAACGAATATAAACAAACATATTTTTCTTAAATATATAAATGCATGTGTGTTTTTATAAATACATAATAAATATACACGATACACACATATTATGGAAACAAAATATTTTATTTTGGATGTGATTACTCGTTTGACAGCACTAATTTATTAACACTATTTTAGTGTCCTTGTTACACATTACATGTACTTACTGTAGTAATTACAGTAAATTATGCATAATTACATGACACTAACCCTAAACGAAACCTCTAATCATAAACTTAACACTGTAGTAAGTACATATTACTAATATTACTCAGTATTTAAATGTACAATTAAACTCTAACAAAGACACCTTAAATTAATAATTCATGATGTTTAATAAAAAGGCATGTTAATTTCACAAAACATAACAAATTTTTTTTTTTTACAAAAACTTTTTCATTTAATGAAAACTAACATAAATAGAAAAGCATTTGACAAGAAGTTCACAAATGTGTTTCAAACTAGACTTTTAGTTTTTCTGTATCATTTGTCCTCGACCCTTCTGCAGGGTTGGCGTACCTTCAGGGTTTGAATCTGGAGCGTATAGTGATGTGCCAGCTCAACCCGCTGAGGGTCTGTCTGCCTGCTGTCACCAACATGTTTGCAGCCATCACCAGGTACAGCACAAGAGATCAATCATCAGATTACAAAACTGAAATAATGAAATAAAAGCATGACAAATGAGGACAATTTTACCCATCTGTTGGCAGGAAGTACCAGCTCGTCTTCTGTTACACCATCATTGAGCGAAACAACCGGAACCTGTTGCCAGTTGTGAGCAATTCAACAGGCGGCAACTCGGTGTCCACTAACACAAACCCTCTGGATACCTTCTTCCCTTTTGATCCGTATCTCCTGAAAAGGTAACAAATTCATGCTCATTCCTGTCAAACTCAGCCTTGGAATGCTAGTTCACTAAAAATCATTTATTTGTCTTATTATTTATCATTTTTTACAACAGCTCTGGAAAACTCATTGAGCCAATCTACCAGGTGTGGGAGGAGCCGTCCGATTGTATGATAGATGTGCCCAAGAAGAAAGTGAGAAAGGTGATACACGTTCCCAGTGGCCACAAAGAGGATTTAGATATTTCAAATATTTTGTCTGTTTTGAGTTTAATTTTGTCTGCACATTCAGGCAATTTTGAGTGTCCATATACTTTTTTTGAAGCCACCATAAGAAAACTGACTCTTTTTGGCTCATCTCAGTAGTTTAGCCTCTTCGGGGAATATCCAATAACACTTTGATCTTCTCTCACAGGGATCTATGGAGGAGGAAGATGACTTTCTGCATGGAGGAACACCTCATGGTGACTCCGGAGTGGGCATGACTCCGGGCTCTTATGACTCCCATCTGCACAGTCCGCGGAGCGTTGGCTCTCCCCCTGTCTCCTTCCTGCAGCGGCCTTTCTGATCCACTGCTGTAGCACTCAGCTGGTCACAGATGGGCTGCTCGGCCCAACATCACACCAGGAGGGGGCGCTCAAGAACTGCTTGTGTTAGCAGCACAGATCTGACTGGAGCCCTTCACACAGCAGCATTACTGACCCGTGTTTGGCAGTAGTTTTACTAAACCCTCTACTTCACTTTAAGACTGCACCATAAAATACAAATATGTGCTTATTGCACACTTGTGCTATATTGATAGTAAAATGAAAGAAACATTGGTGGTTTCTCAAGTAGACAGTCTATTGTATTTTCTGTTTTCAGGACAAACTGTCAGCACAGATGTAGATGAAATGATCACTGTACTCAGAGTAAATGTGAGATTTTTCTTTTGTAATATTTTCAGTTTATTCTGAAATGATTTGAGAGATTAGAATTGGCTGGTGGTGTGTTTCAATGGTAAATGGGTGTCACTTCCCATGTTACGAGTTTGAGCTCTGACTAAACCAGTGTCTGTTTGCACAAAATATTCTGTAGAAAATTGACATACAGAGAATACCTTCATTTAACAATGGTTTTCTGTGGTGTTTGTTGAAATTTTAACTGTCGTCATCCTTGGCTTATTCTGTACAAATATCAATCAAACCTCCACATTGAATTGTACTTTTGCGCTACAGTTTTGAAATGGACTTGAAGTAATAAAATGGTCTAGGTGTTTCATTACAATGTGGAAAATATTATCTAATTGTTGACTTTTTAAAAGACGTGGTCCTCTTAAAATGTTTATTTTCTTCCAGCAGAAATGTAACATTTAAATTATAATTACAGTGATAATTATAAAACAAGTTTAATCGCAGAATAACAAAATGATCCTCGCCTTAATTTTCTCCATTGTATGCTTACAGTATTAATGTTTTCACTCTGTATTTTTGATCACCAAATGAAGCTTTGGTCAGAATTAGAGACCAAAGCATAAAACTTAAAAACATTTTTAAAAATAACTTTCAGAAACTTTTAAATGGTATGTGACGTGTACACACATATACATATATGTATATACTAACAAAGTGATGAACCTATGACTATGCATGTTACCATAAAAAGGTAACTGGAAGGTCAAATTCAGTGATGCGTCCTTAATAGAAACTGTACAGATGTGCGTAGTCATATATAACCAAAAAAAAGATCCACGCAAGCTGTTGCAGATTACACAAGCATTAAAACTGTGTCAGCATGCAACCCTTGGTAGCCAAATACATTTTTCAAATATTGTACCATGCGCCAGCTTTGGCTCAACAATGCAGACTGGCAGGCACGCACTGCTATTCCTGCTGACACGTAAGCATAAGCATGTCTGTCTGTTGACCACAGTGGATCTGAAAATGTCAGACAAATCCTCTGGTATTTTTAAATCTCGGCGCTGTTGTACTGAATTCCATGGCATATAATACAAAAACAAAAACCACATCACACATTTGTTCCGACTTTAATAAAAACATTAAAAGAAAGATATTTAGGCCACACATATGATGCAATCTAGTTAAATCAGAGGACTACATGTCAGCATTTGCAAAGCATGTGCTGTTATTATTATCAACAAACCATCTGCATAACCGTACACCTCTGTCCTCAGGAAATGAATGACACCAGCTTATTACACATTGATATAAGTGACTGTAGATCCTATACGGCAAGACAAAACAGCCAAATACAGTGTGCTTATGAAAACAGTAACCCGAACCATGTGCATTGTTCAGCTGAATGGATGCATTCGGGGTGAAACACTGCAATATGACTCCCATTACTCGACACCAGTGCCATGACAAGAACCCCCCCCCAGCAATCAACGTCCATCAACTAAACGAACCACGAAGGATCTCCCCAAAGCACTTAACAGACCATAACTGATCGTAATGCAGTGGATGCTGGGTGACATTGGACTGACCTGCACCGCAAATGCATCCCAGCGTAGACTGACATGATCGGCAAAGACATGAAGAGGACATCGAAGGGTTCGACGGCGAGATTTACAAGCTTTATGACGGCAACCACGCACATACTTAGAAGCAAGCGTGTCTACGTGTCTCTGAATAATAAAAGATTTGGACCGAAAATATAAAATCTTTAAAACATCATAGCACTTCTCAGAACAGATACAAATAAGCATCATATCAAATGATGAAGAGTGGGGACTGTCCCGAAGATCCCTAAGTGAAATGTAATACATGTACTGTATAATATACCTAACTCTAATAGAGAGGTTCTGCTTCATCTGCTATAAGTGTTATTAAGACACGGCTGAAATCACATTTGAGCATCTCAAAGTCACCTCTGCTGTTAACAGTGACGTCTGTGTTTCAGATTTGAATTCCCTCGGTTGGTTTCTGCCTTTATGTAATGACACTCAGTACTGCTACATGTTAAATATGTACACGGACTGCTTTAAAAAATGAGTACGAGTTTGATCAGTAGAGCTCAGGCGTCTGATAACTGCTTGAAAGAGTACAAACCACACTGCAAATCTTCCCAGTCTCTTATTTTCCGCGGTATAGTTGCAGATTGACCTTGGTGTTCTGAATGAGCCTGGTTTGTCTGTCCATCCCAGATGCTCTACTGACCTCTCCGCTCTACTGCAGGAGCCCCGAGGACAGGAGGTTGTGGCCACTGAACGAGGCTAGAGGGGAAAGAGAATTATTGCAGGTTAAGTGTGGCATTATGCAAGTCTATAATCTTCTAATGTAAATACTATGAAGAATCTCGTAAGCATGTTTGCGATTGTGTTCCATTCAGAAGTGATATGCATTTGCCATATTCCCTTAAGAGTATACACTTTCCACAGAGAGAGCTTCGGAAGTTAAAAAGGGGTAAAAAAATAACTGTCATTCAGAGCCAATATTACCAACACACGATGGCTGACACTAATGGACATCCGTTGTACCTTTTTTTATTAATAACCTCTTAATAATGTAAACATTTTTAAAAAACTGTTAGACTTTAAGAACACTCAAAAGTTTAATAAGAAAAATTAAGGGAAAAAAATAAATTTTAAATGATTAATGTAATAATTAAAGCTTAGTATAATAAATATATAATATATAATAAAACTTTTAATTTTAATAAGAAATAATAAATTCCTAAAAATTTAATATATTATTTTTAATACTATTCAATTTAATACTATTTAATAATTTAATACTATATAATATTTAGTCATTTAATACTATTTAAACACACACATGTATATGTATAAATATGCAGCGTTTACCGAAGAAAAAATATACTTTAAAAATATATATGTATATATTTTTTTTCTTCAGTAAATATATAGTTAAATGAAAATAAAGAAAATATGCTTTATACATTAAATTAATTATTATTTTAATAATACATAAATAAATACATACATACCAGTAAACAAATGTACAGAGCATGTTCAATAAATAAATTATTTAACAATAATCCAGTTAAAATTTCAGAATGATAATTAAAGACTAGTAAAACGAATAAAGACTAATAAAACCGGTTTTGTTTCAAAGGATCTTCTGAAATGCACCCTTGAGCACTTCTGTTGGGATTGACCCTACAACAAGGCTGCCCTTAAAATAGCATGATTAATATGATTTAAAACTCTACATGTCTAAAATGTGGGCCACGTGACACCTGCTTTGGTGTTTTTCAAAACTCATTGTCAAACTGGATAACGGAGAGACTTTGCAAGGTTAGCAGTTATAGCGAAGGGTTTTGTGACAGTAAAATGAACATTAGGCCTGAGCTAAACTCAGCTGACAGCAGCAGTTGAAGGGAAAAATGCTGATTGCTTTCTAACACAACAAAAACGGCCACTCACTCGGAATCATAGTCCTCTTCAGCCTTCACAACGTCTCCCTCTACGTACTGCACTAATGCTGCCAAACAACCAAACATTTTGTGAATAATAATGACATCACTGATGCAAAAACACAAGTTCAAATGAGTTAATTACAATAAAAAGTCCAGAAATTGTCCTAATGTCCCAGATTATGTAAGTCACACTGCACTCGAACAGACTGATGCGGCTTCAAACAATAAATTATTTAACAATAATCCAGTTAAAATTTCAGAATGATAATTAAAGACTAGTAAAACGAATAAAGACTAATAAAACCGGTTTTGTTTCAAAGGATCTTCTGAAATGCACCCTTGAGCACTTCTGTTGGGATTGACCCTACAACAAGGCTGCCCTTAAAATAGCATGATTAATATGATTTAAAACTCTACATGTCTAAAATGTGGGCCACGTGACACCTGCTTTGGTGTTTTTCAAAACTCATTGTCAAACTGGATAACGGAGAGACTTTGCAAGGTTAGCAGTTATAGCGAAGGGTTTTGTGACAGTAAAATGAACATTAGGCCTGAGCTAAACTCAGCTGACAGCAGCAGTTGAAGGGAAAAATGCTGATTGCTTTCTAACACAACAAAAACGGCCACTCACTCGGAATCATAGTCCTCTTCAGCCTTCACAACGTCTCCCTCTACGTACTGCACTAATGCTGCCAAACAACCAAACATTTTGTGAATAATAATGACATCACTGATGCAAAAACACAAGTTCAAAGTCCAGATTATGTAAGTCACACTGCACTCGAACAGACTGATGCGGCTTCAAACAATCAGACTAAAGAAGAGGCTTTAAACCGCCAGAGCTGTTGATGATCTAGTGCACATTTCTCACTCACTGTGGTCCTCAGTGCAAAGTGAGCAGACACCATCTACGAGCACTTTGGCCTCAGCTGCGAGCTGGCAGGCGGGGTCTGGGATCGGGGAGGGTGTGTCGGGGCTGTCGGTCACTGGAGACGCTTGTGCGCACCTGTAGGATGAGGAAGGTAAGTCATGATCTCTGACGGGAGGCACACTGCAACTTTCTGTGTTTGTGTTGAGAAACTTACCCACTTTCAATCCCAAATAAGCTGGTATTAGTGAGAACTTTGTGGACATTCTGTAAAAACAGAGCGCAAATTTTAAAGCACCACTGATACCTAGAACAGAGAACTTTAAAGGGATAGTTCACCCAAAAATGAAGATTCTGTCACGTCGTTCCAATCCTGTATGAATTTATTTCTTCTGCTAAACATAAAAGGAGATATTTTGGCTATTGATATCAGTGGCTACCGTTAACTGTATGGTTTTGTGTTCAACAGAAGAAAAAACGCATACAGGTTTGGAATGACATGATAGTGAGTAAATGATAACCTAATTTGCATTTTTGGGTGAACTAAAGGGTTAAGTAAAAAAATTTGTTTGTGTTTACCTGTGCAAAGCCAAGTAGCTTCTTGTTGGATATCTCCAGATGTTTCCGTGTGAGTTCAGACCTTCTCAACTGGCTGTCAATGATGGTGAGCCTCCTGTTCAGTTCCATCCCATCCTCCTGTGAAGAAAAAGGCCTTTAAAACCAGTCCATTTATAGTTTACTAAAACTAAAACTATGAAAAATCATTTTCCTTAATTGAAATAAAGCTGAAATATAACTATTTGATGAAAAGTGCAAAAAAACAGAAATGTTGCTTTAGCAACTAACTGAAATGAAATAAGTTAGTTTAGTACTCCAAGTACTAAAATTACTCAAACTAAAAGTTAAATAAAAATAAAGTTAAATTGATTAAAAAACGAATAAAAATTGCAAATTTACTAAAACTAAAATCAAAATGTAAAAAAAAAACATTCAAAATTCATAATACTATACAAATACCAAAATTTAAACACTGTTTAAAACTAGTTAATCACAAACAGGACTGTGTTATACTGGATAACAGTTACCTGCCAACTCATTCTAGTCTACAAAAGTTTACACTCATTGCATAATCTTGAAAATCTTCTTAAAAATAATCTAAATTATTTTTCCAGGGACTGCAGATGCAAATTAGCTTTATAGCTAACTCTGGCACAACACTGTTGTTGTGCGTTGTCCCTGTACAAATAAATTGAATTAAAAAAAATAAATAAAAAAAAATTTTTTTTTTTCATCAAACAGAGAGATGTGATGAGGACCATTTACCTTGGTAGCCTCCAGGCCTCTCTGTTTCTTTCCGGCTAGCTGGTTCTTCAGATCTTTGATTTCAGCCTCTAGGAGCTGAATGACCTCCTCATAGTCTTGCTCGGCACTGTTAGTCTGTCTCTGAACAGCCTCTGCTACCTGCAGCTTGCTCTTCAGAGACTTATTCTCCTCCACTGTGGCTGTGGCCTTCTGTTTCATCCATGTACATGGAAATAAGGGAATGCACAAACTGATGAGTGGAGAAATGTCTTAGGGCCAGATTTACTATCAGCCTGCGCCAGCGCAAACCCTCATTTGGCATTTAAAAACTACTGTCAGGATTTACTAAAAACACACAGTGGGAAAATAGCACTGAAAATGCGTGGATTTACTAAGATTTGCGCTCGTCAATTCACTTGTATTTGTGGCATTATTTAATGCCAAAAAAAAGCATGTCTTTTTAAAGCAGGAGGTAATTTGCGCTGCTCTTGGTAGATTGCGCAGGTCATTATGGAAATTAGATGTTGCATCTGTGTTCTTTAATGTGCGCATTGTCAGGAAATCACCCGCACAATTTTCTCCTCCCATGTGTGCTTTTATGGAATTGTGCTCTTTTTGGCCTGTTTAGTAAATCTTGCCCTTAAATGTTTAAACAAGGTCAGATGTTCATGTGTTTATAGCTTATATTTGGTATACACAAATATAGTGAGGTAAAATGGACATCACAAAGTGCTGATGTATTAAAACAGCTCACATGCCTCTTAATATGTGGATGGCATATTTTGAGGCATTTAAGTCACATCAAACAAATCGTGTTTATTTGAGATGCTGCAGGCTTTACCTCAGCCGTCTTCTGCAGTTCCTCCTCCAGAGTCTGCTTGCTGTCTTCTGTGTCTTTCAGTAACACCTGAGAGCATTGCAATAAATGTTCATGTCACAAAGGCTTTCTGCACAGATGTTCAGCTCTGTCTCACAAAATGTAATCGAAAGTCAAGCAGGGTAAAAAATTACCATGAAATGCAAATTCTCTTCTCTAAATGTATGATATTGATCTTATAGAATGATTCGTCCATGCATATATTCTTTTTTTATCGAATTTTTAAAACTTAGACATCACAAAGTGCTGATGTATTAAAACAGCTCACATGCCTCTTAATATGTGGATGGCATATTTTGAGGCATTTAAGTCACATCAAACAAATCGTGTTTATTTGAGATGCTGCAGGCTTTACCTCAGCCGTCTTCTGCAGTTCCTCCTCCAGAGTCTGCTTGCTGTCTTCTGTGTCTTTCAGTAACACCTGAGAGCATTGCAATAAATGTTCATGTCACAAAGGCTTTCTGCACAGATGTTCAGCTCTGTCTCACAAAATGTAATCGAAAGTCAAGCAGGGTTAAAAATTACCATGAAATGCAAATTCTCTTCTCTAAATGTATGATATTGATCTTATAGAATGATTCATCCATGCATATATTCTTTTTTTATCGAATTTTTAAAACTTATGATGCATACTAAATGATATAGTGATGCAAATGATATAGTGATGTATACTAAATTATATAGTGATGCAAATGATATAGTGATGCATACTAAATGATATAGTGATGCAAATGATAGTGATGCATACTAAATTATATAGTGATCCATACTAACTGATACAGTGATGCAAATGATATAGTGATGCATACTAAATGATATAGTGATCCATACTAACTGATATAGTGATGCAAATGATATAGAGATGCATACTAAATGATATAGTGCTGCATACTAAATTATATAGTGATCCATACTAAATGATATAGTGATGCAAATGATATAGAGATGCATACTAAATGATATAGTGATGCATACTAAATGATATAGTGATGCATACTAAATGATATAGTGATCCATAATAAATGATATAGTGATGCATACTAAACGTCAATCATTTATAACTCCGCCGCTTTCAGCCTCATACTCACATTTAAATCAACATAAAATGAATAGATCCAAGTTCCCACCCTGCATTTTTTTTATTTTTCAATAATCAGTTTCACTCAATATTTCAATCAATATACATCACAATACAAAAAATGTCACTACTTCTACTTAATCATGACTTTTTTGCCATATCAATGGTGGAAAATATAAAAAAAATTAAAACTTTATTTTAAAATTGAATCACCTGTCACATTGTGATTTTGTTACTCTTAATTTTGTTTAAGTGGCTTAATGTGAGAAACATTCCCCTACATTTCTTGAAACAAAAAGGTATGAAAGAAAAAACTTGCCAGATAAAGAAAAAAAGTGGTAAAAAATGTGAGCAGTTTAATTTGTGTTTCTTAAGATGATTTGTTATGTCTTTGAATCAGTCAGACTAACATTTTAATTTGACGTTAAACAATATGTATTATGTTGTATTTCCTAATGGAGCTATAGGTCAACTTACGAGTAACTGTTTATTAAGTCAATCTTGACTTGCATTTGGCACTTAATGAGTGTTCCTTATGGACCCTGCAGGAAGGACGCAACACAATCCAGTGATTATTTCAGTACTCACCTTAAGTTGTTTCATTTGCAGTTGGAGTTGTTTGACTTCAGTCTGAAACTCCTCGAGTTCCTCACTGCTGTAGCTGCACTCTGACTCATAGGTCTGAAAAAGAGAGAGTGACACTCCTAAAACAACTCTTTCATCTGCCTCTGAGATCTGAAAATAACATTAAAACCATGACCAATTCAGTGCTCATATATCGATGTGAGACATATCCAAAGGTGCAGGGTACAGAACAGGCAAACTCTGACAATTGAAGTGTTTAAGAGCTTAAAAGACAGCTTTGATAACTTTCCTGAGCAGCAGAAAAGCTCCTTTAAGAACCCTGAGTAAATCTCCCGACATGCTCAACTTCAGGAGAAAGTGAAGTCTCAATGTGAGGAGGTGCTCTGAGGATTGCGCTGAAGTTTAGCCCCAATCAAAGTCACTACTAAATCCTGCGTTTCTACTTACAGGGGAATGAAAGGCAGAGGTGTCCATCAAACTAGCTGCTTCCTGATAGGAGAACATGAAGGGACCCTGTCCCAGTCCCGCCTCCTCCAGCTTCTCCTGATAAACGCTGCGGGTGGCTTCCACAAAGTCTTATTAAGAAAACAGAGGCGTAGTTAGAAATAGCCAAGAATAGCACAACAAACATAAATATGTGATTTCAGGTCAACATTTGCTTGCTACACAGAAAATGGGTGCAATATATTCTCTTCACCTGTCACTCAGTGAAATCTATCCAGAATATTCCAGGAGAAAGAGCGTCTAGAGGGAATATTTATGTTCAGGTGCCCTTGCTCTAAGTGTTTGCACAGCTGAAGTACAAGAAAACAAGCATAACTTTTGCTCCACTGCAAGCACTTTGATCAGGATTTGCCGCGGTGGCATCTTCCTGCTGAGGAGCATAACTCCCTGTCGAGAGCAGACTGAAAATATACTTAGCTGTCTAAGTTTATACTGAACCCAATATTTTTTCCCCCCGACAGACAATCTGTCTCTAAAAACTAATTCTAAGAGTTTCAAAATGTAAACTCAAGCTCAATATCCAAATATGGATTGGGATTCCCTTTTCAGAATAGGTATTTCCGTCCAGGTCAAAATGTGATTATTTCCTGTGGTTATTTCAGATGTTGGGAACCTAAGGCACGCAAACTGCACCGGTAATCACTGGCATCCGAGCAATGAGTGCAAGAGAGATTAGTATTAAATTGTTTTTTTAGTTAATTCGGTAATGTTAAATTCCGCCACATTTGCATGCTAAACTACAACTTCCTTTTTTCTAAACTGCAGTAACCTTTTTTCTTTGTCATGCAACCTGTTTTATTTAGGTTTGGGGGGGGGGGGAATCTGATCCCCCTGAAGGTCAAAAATACAAAATGTTGGTGGGAGTCATAGAACAGAGAACAGTCTACTTATAAAATGAAGCTTTACCTGTAAATATGAAGATACATTTCTATGGATATTAAATTGTAATTTCGTATTTCAAATCATAATCGTAACTTTAAATTGTAAAATGGCAACCCCTGAATTGTTTAAAACAATTAACATTACCTAAGCAGTTAAATTAAATATGCTATAAAACCCCACTCATTCAAGGACATTTGCACAGGATGTGCTTTTATTGCAGGGGAAAAACATAATGTAAGTGTGTGCATGCTGGTAATTTGAAAAAGAAGTGAAAATTAGTAAAAATAGCACTTCAGATCAAAATGGCCCCTGTTTTAGACTCACTTCCAATACTGAAATATGTGATTTTCTAAAAAAGAAAATGTCAATCCACACCAAAATGATTGTGAAAATAAGTGATTATTTGCTTTATCTAGTTGACTGGCTGAGGATCATGTTATGCAGGTGCAGCATAAAGGTGTAAAGGATGTGTCTATACCTCCATACGATACCGTTCCCTGAGGGTCTGTAGTGAGACTCTCTCTAAGCTGCCGCTGCTTCTCATCTGTTACATCCAGACCCAGGTACGACAGAGCCTGCAAAATGACCAAACTGTCAAAAACCTTCATCATTATAGTGGTTCAGGCCTACTCAACCACATCCTGCACCTTTGAAATTCTGAGAGGTCTGCAATGCCATTCTCCTATTCTAAAAAAACAACATTTAATTTTTTTTCATTTATTTACATTTTTTATTAATATATTTATTACAACACTGTTTTGAATTTACTGCTCAGAGCAGAAAAATAAAAAATATATAACTATACACTATTATGCTTAAATATTTAGTGAATAAACAGGTATTTTAAGAGCTGACTGATGACCATGATTCTTTTTCGACTGTACAGCATCCAACCAAACTTGAAACGAATGTTACAGCTATGTACACAAGAGGGCAGTGTGGTAACAGAGGTCAAGTCAGTAGCGTACAATAAATCCAGGCTTATGGTCCATAAGAGTTCAAAAGACATTAATAAGGCTAATCAGATTAAGTTCAAACCTACAATCTGATACTGCCACAAAAGTAAGATACTGTTCAAACACCAATGGCAAGAAAACTGTCCTGTTCCAGATAAAACATCTAGTTAAAGATGAGACAAATGGAGGAATAAACAGCATAAAGTCACATCAAAATTTTGGATCATGTCAAATACTTGTTTGTGCAACACTTAATATTGTGTGCATTGTGCCTTTATTTCACATTTAAGTGCTCTCGTCCATTGAGACCTAATCCTATTAATGGGCCGGTAGATTAGGGTCAGACTCGGGATCAGCAGGATTAAATTAAATCTCTGCTAAACAACTGCACCATAACAAAGAGCAGAGACAGAGATCTATGATAGGTATGATAGGTTATCTCCATAAGTGCTCTGTCAGTTACTTCGCACTGAGACACAGGCTCCTCTTGAAGTCACTGGTTCAGATTTCAATGGGGATTAACCCTTCAAATTCCCCTTGTTTTCTGAACTGCTGGGTCCAATCCTGTCATTACTAAAAAATACAGGTACAAGCACTTGACACATGCCACTGCAATCATAAACTATATAGAAAATAAGTGTCTTATTTTTCTCAATAAATTATTTTACACCCAAATTAACAGTATTTATTTCAAATAATTTATTCTTAAATGTTTAAAAGGAAATCCACTCATATGAGTTGAAGACGATAAAACTGATTTACTTTAGCTGGTTGCCTCATGGGGACCATTAGGGGGCTTAAACATAACTAAAAAAAGTACTTCAATGAACTATTTTATATAATCAAATTCTAATCTAAATTAAAATGCTAAAAAGTAATAAATAAAAATAATATTTCTTTCTTCCCACCAGTGTTAACTTTTGCAGCAAATTTTGATTTAGTTTTAGTCATAGTCTTTTGACGAAAATGCCATTTAGTTTTAGTTATATTTTAGTCATCTGAATTGTTTTAGTTTTAGTCTAGTTTTAATCGACTAAATATCACACAATTTTAGTCGACTAAATCTACTTTAGATTCGACTAAATCTACTTTACTAAAATCTAAAGGGTTTAGTTAAACTGCAATGCATTATTATTTTTTTATTTCTGTTTTGGTTATTTTAGTACATCAAGTTAAGCTAAATCTTATAAACTAAATAAAATAAAATAATTTTTTTTTAATATATGTATTTTAGATTCTTCAATTAATGAAGAATAGTTTATGGTTTTAGTTTTAACTATAAATTAATAAAATAAAATAAAAATATTTATTAAATAATATTTTGAATAATGTTCTTAGTCTGTCCATGCTGTGATGGGGAATCCACAGACAGAAGCTACAATAGTTTGTTTATTTAATGGAAATTAAATTAAATACAGTTTATGTACCCAAAATATCAATAATCACCAGGAAAAAAGCTTGAAAAACATTGTGACGCTTATTTTGAAATGTCTGTACTGTTGACTGTACCGTAGCAGGCATCTCATTCTAGTTCAGATGAGGGAAATAAAATATGCATTCTTACAACCATCTAAAACATATTACCATATAAATATTGTATAGTAAACATTGTCATAATTAATTAAATTTTTGCTAATTTTAGCCATTTTTGTGTGAGAAAATATTACCAGTTAAGTCAGCAGAATGTGTCCTTGATTATCAGTCAAACGTAAACTTACCATTCACAGCACCTGACTGCTGAGAATGTTTCATAAAGCATCATTCTTTGTACACATGCAAAACTGTTTGTGTAAGCCAGGCTTACCAGATCGAGCTTCTCTGATTTGAGCCGTATGTGGGGGTCCAGTGAGATCCTGGGTTTGGAAACAGTGGCTTGTCTCTGCGCGGTGGAGGCTGAGGGGGAAAGTGGGACAGTAATTCACCTACTTTAAGAGTCATACTCACATTAGAGAATGTAGTGGCGAGTGCTAGTAAGCTGCATTGAAAAACGTGGCCTTCATGTTTTTTTCATTGTCTGGGACCTCAAATGAATGGGTATTATATTAATACAATAAAGATTATGAACTGTGTGAGGGATTTGAATGGAGGGGTGGAGAGAGATAGCGATAGAGAAAGTCAGGTATTCACACCAGTGCTTTCAGTGGCGTGTGTATTGTTAAGTAACGCTGGCTATAAGAGCTATGAAATGATCACCCCCACCCCGGGGACACGCTCCTGCAGGGGATTTATCTGCTTTCTGACGCTCATGATTGACAGCTTGAGCTCAGACACGTCAGACTCACGCAGACTCAGACAGGTCCCATGCCGGTAATTCAGGACCAACACGCAAAGCAGGAGCTCGCTCAGGGGCAGTGGATTTAACAGGTGGTACTGATGGTACACAATCCAGGACAACTAAAACAATCCAGATTAATGGTGCTTCTATGAATGTTGCACCAGAATTGCAACTCATTAAAGGGTTGGTTCACATAAAAATTTAATAATTTACTCGCCTTCATGTTGTACAAACATGTATAAATTCCTTTTCTTCTATGAAACACAAAATGTGAATTGTTGAAGAATATCCTGGCTACTGTTTTCCATATAATGAAAGTGAATGGGGACTCACTCTGTCATGATCCAGCGTCACAAAAAAGTACATTTAAAGTGTCTATATAACTTAAGGGGATAACTCACCAAAAAAAATGAAAATGTTGTCATCATTCACTCAGCCTCATGTCGTTCCAAACCTGTATGAGTTTCTTTCTTATGTTGAACACAATAGAAGATATCTTGAAGAATGCTGGTAATCAAACAGTTGATGGTCCCCATTGACTTCCATAGTATTTCTTTCCCTACTACGGAAGTCAATGGAGACCAGAAACTTATACAGGTTTGAAATGACATGAGGCTGAGTAAATGATGGCAACATTTTCATTTTTGGGTGAACTATCCGTTTAAGTGCTGTATTCCCAGTGTTTTCAAACAAAATATAGCAAAATTAGGCTGACGTTAGAATGGCATTTTGTCATGATGACTTCTGTAGTCTATTTCAGAGCATCATGGATAGTTGTTACAAAAGATTATTCGTAAAATGTTTTAGATTTCAGTCTGTTTCATACACAAAGCTATTACATGACTTCAGAAGACCTGGAATATAGCGCATTATTATAATCTATATAGGTCTTATTTACTTATTTATATAGGTCTTTGAGTCTGAGTGCATCTAGTCTCTTTATTCTAGGAAGGAGAACCAGAAGGGCTTTTGCAGGATTACAGCACCTATTTAATTCAGATAAGACAGATCTTCCTTATTCTTATAAGATTTAATCAGCTAGTCTGGATAAATGGGTAATTAAGTACTATACACTTTATAGATGTCAAGAATGATTAGAATGATTTGCGTGTAAACACAACACCATCCAGAGTTCAAGGGCGAGCCAGGCATGCTTACATCCGGTCTAGATTAACTTTAAACTCTGGGACAGGGATAGCCTGATGGACAGGTGCATGGTACTCATCTAAGTTTGGACAATGGACATTAAAGCCACACTTGAAAATATCGGAATGTCATTGCATTAAATAACAATTTACAAATAGTTTCTTAACCAATATTTTTGTTTTTGTTTATTCTAGTAATAATATCATCTTACCTTTCTTTTAATATGCTTACAACAAGGTCAATTTACTTGAGAAGAAAAAATATGTATTATAATAAGAATTGCTTTCAGGGAATATATTTTGAGGGTTTTAGTATTTATAATTAATATGCATAATATTAATTATTAATATATATATATATTTTTTTTACTTTATCCACTGCGAATTTTTTTTATATTAATTATGAATATTCTGAATTCTGAATTGGGTTTTAGTATTTATAATTAATATGCATAATATTAATTATTAATATATATATATATATTTTTTTTTTTACTTTATCCACTGCGAATTTTTTTTATATTAATTATGAATATTCTGAATTCTGAATAATTTTAATAGTTTGCTATTTTAATTTATTTTAATGACAGTTAGCTCACATTTTAAAAAGTTTATTGGGTTAAAACAATACGATAAAATCAATATGTTAAAATCAATCAATATCTTGTTAAAAACGTTTGGGTAATTTCATAAACAAAAATTAACTTGGTCAAAAGAGTTAATTTCAGTAATTGCTTATTCTGAAAAATGTCTAGTATAATTTTTTTCATATTCCACTTGCTTTGATATATATAATACATGACACATTCAAATACACGAATGACAATCAGAAATTTTTAAGTGTGAATTAAGCGTCAAAATGTTGTTGGGGTCTCTGTGTAGAGAAATACAATGGTGAATTGTTTTTGGGCATTATTTCAGCATAGAAAGATTTCAGTGTCTTGAAAAGTGGCTTGACATGTTAACATCCACGCTGACTGCTGCTTCAAAGTATCTAAGAGCATAAAATGGACTAAAATGCTGTCACGTCACATTTCTGCTGTGTTTTGCTTTGCTCCCCGTGACCTAGTTTTGTCTGTGTCTTGATCAGTTCATTGTTCCCACCTGTTGTGTCATTAATTATCCCACTAGTCCCTGTGTTTATAAGCCCTGTCTGTTCCTTAGTTCCCTGTCTGCTATTATTTGTATTTTGGTCTACATGTTGTGCTCGATTCCTTGTGTTTGCTTTGTGGATTATAATAAAATACTTTATTGGACCACTCCTGGGTTGTGTGCTCCTTAGACAGCCAGCACACGTTACAGAATAGCAGACCTTCAAATTGAGTAACGTAATAGCGGCGTTTTTCTTTCTTTTTTGTTTTTGTTTCTCCTCCCTCCTGGAATGGATTTACCGGCTGTCCAACTCCTGTGCCTGGAGCAACAGGATCGTTTGCTGGAGAACCATACCAGGGACTTTTTAGATCTGGCGTGCCTTACACACTTTCCTGACCGCTCGCTCTGTATCTTTTATTACACCAGCCTGAGCGAGGGGTGTAAGGCACGTCTGCCAGCGAACGGTCCCAAGGAGGATTTTGCTGCTTTCGTGGAGTGGGTGCTGGAGAGAAATGGACTGACGCCCCACTCCCGACCCAGAGACCAGCCAGCCGTCATCCAGTGGCACCGAGCAATTGCCTGACTCCACCGCAGACGGAGCCTGAGCCCGCCGCAACACGAGAGCCAGTGTACAAAACCACGACTGAGCCTATCATTGCCCCAGAGCCTGAGCCTCAAGATCGTTCTGACCAGGTGCGTGAGCCTGCAACATCGCCAGTCCCCGAGGGAGCTGTGGTGGAGATCGAGGGCTTGGAGGGAAGCCCCGCCCACCCTCCCGCCGCTGAGGGTGAACTGCCACTGGATATTATGAGGAACTTATGGACATTTTTCAAATGGACTTAATAGACTGGTTTGGGGAGGTAATACCCAGTGCTCCCGAGTCTCCTGTGTCTCCGCTGGTTCCGCCCAGCTTCTGTGTTCCCTCCCAGCCTCCCTCTCCCGCCTTCTCTCCTAAAACCAGCCAGTTTCTCATCCCTGTCTCCGCTGGTTCCTGTCAGTCCCTCAGCTCACCCTCAGTCAGCGCCATCTGTGTGCTCTGATCTGCCTCAGGACTTCCAGTCTCCAGCTCCGCCTAGGCGTGAAGATCCCCTGTTTCTGCATCCAACCTCCGAGTCCTGGACTCCACCTCGGTCCTTCGACCCATCGGCTCCGCCTTGGCTCCTAGCTCCCTCGTCTCCACCGTGGCCCGTCATCCCACTGGCTCCACTGGGCTTCCTCGTTCCTCCAGCTCCGCCTTGGTCAGTCGTCGACCATCTGTCGCCTCGGGACTCCACTCCTCTGGCTTCGCCTCGTCGCTCTGTCCCTCTGGCTCTGTCAGGCTCCTCCTTCCCTCCGGATCCGCCTTCGTCCTCAGTCACTCCAGCTCCGCCGCGGTCTTCCGGATCCCTGCCTCCGCTTCGGTCGCCTGAGCCTTCTGCACCGCCTTGGCCCTCCGGATCCTCTGTGTCAGATCCCCTGGCTCTCAGTCTGCTCTGCTCCACCTGGGTCTCCACCTCCAGCGGCTCAGTCTCTGTCAGTCGGCCCCTTCTCCCCCCATGGCTCCTCCCGCCGTCGATTCCACCATGGGCCACTATCCTGGCTGGCCTCTGGATCTCCATCTGGCTCCCCCTGGTCCGGGCTCCTCCCTGGCTCCTGCCTCCATCCACTCCACCCTGGTCCTATGAACTATGCTCCTTTCCCATTGCCTGCCCCCTGAACCCCCACCCTCCCTCCTCTGTTTGACTGCTTTTGTCGGCACGAGGACGTGCCGTTCCAGGAGGGGGCAAAATGTCACGTCACGTTTCTGTTGTGTTTTGCTTTGCTCCCCGTGACCTAGTTTTGTCTGTCTTGATCAGTTCATTGTTCCCACCTGTCATTAATTATCCCATTAATCCCTGTGTTTATAAGCCATGTCTGTTCCTTAGTTACCTGTCCGCTATTATTTGTATTTTGGTCTATGGGTTGTGCTATCCCAGTTCCTCGATTCCTTGTGTTTGCTTTGTGGATTATAATAAAAGACTTTACTGGACTACTCCTGCGTCATGTGCTTCTTAGACAGCCAGCACACGTTACAAGTGGCTTTCTCTGTATGGTTTCTTTAACAATTTATCAATCCCATTTTGTGCCCCAAGAAAGGATTACACACTATGCACGGCAAACCAATCTGTACCAAACAGCTACCCAGCTGCTGTGAACTGAGATAAGAGCACTATCTGACTCGACATGAAAGAGGTCTTCCTCTCTTTTTTTCGTCCGTCTTCAAGAATTTGATTGTTTAATTTAAACACCTCACATACATGCCCGACCCCCGCAGCACCGAGAGATTACTTTGCAACTAGCCGTTGATTAAAATCCAAACACTGCTACTGACTAATCCCCAATCTTTCTCTCTGAAAACAAATAATTGCTTTGCAAGAATCCCGTTTCTCTGAGCGCTGGTTAATTTTAGATGCTACTTGTACTGAGGCAAGGTGCAATCTGTGAGGTACAGTAACTTAAAGAGCAACTACTTTCTGTATTCATGAACCTGCACTTGAACACCACAGGTATTTTCCATTTTAGTCTGTAACCATGAAGGATTTTAAAGGATGTACTCTACAAACACAGTAACAATAAATTTACTGCAAAATATCTATATTAAATTAAAAGTTAATATTAAAAATTCAATTAATTATTATTATTTTTTTATTCCAGTAAGAATATCATCTTATCTTTTTGTAAATATAACAAGGTATATCCTTATAACAAGGTAAATGTACTTGAGAAGAAAAAATTGTGTATCGTTGTTTTCTGGAAATATATTCTGAATTATGTTTTTAGTATTTATAATTATAATTCATAATGTAGAATTATTATTGTTATTGTTTGGGTCGGCAAGATACATTTTAAAAATTAGTCTCTTATGCTCCGCATTTATTTGATCAATATTTTGAAATATTATTAAAATTTAAAGTAACTGTTTTTATTTTATAATTCATTTTAAAATGTAATATATTCCTGTGATGTCATAGCTGAATTTTCAACATTACTACTCCAGTCTTCAGAGTCACATGATCCTTCAGAAATCATTCTAATGTGCTGAATTGCTGCTCAAAAAACATTTCTTATCATCAGTGCTGAAGACAGTTGTGCCTCTTAATAATTTTGCTTTTTTTTCAGGATTCTTTGATGAAAAGAAAGTTCAAAATATTTTTTTTTTGCATTTATTTGAAAAATAAATCTTTTGTAACATTATCAATGTATTTACCGTCACTTATGATCAATTTAATGCATCCTTGCTGATTAAAAGTATTAATTTCTTTTTTTTTTAAATGTTCTAACCCTAAAATTTTGTATTTATGAAATTTTGACACTCAAGTAAATATATCTTTTTTTTATATAATGTTGAATTCTGTAAATTAAAAAATATTGCAGCAAAACAATAATGTAGTATGATAGAAAGGCACAAAGAGCACAAGATCTTGTGATTACTTTGAACAAAATGCACTCGTTTCGAAAGGTTATGAAATTAGAGCACTCCTTTCAAAAGGAAAATTTGAGCCTTATAAATCACAAAATCTGCACTGTTCATGTGGGTGATGAGAATGGGTGGAAACTAGCAGCAAAGCTTATTAAGATAGAGTTAAGGGGGTTAGATATATGAGTCCACCTTCGTGAAATGTACCTGAAACCTGTATGTCTGGAGGGCAGATATCCGGGGAGGATGAAAGCACTGGAGCTGTTTCCTCTCGTCGCATCTACAAGAAGAAAATTATGAAGCATTGCATGCTTAGCAGAAAGACCATGGCAAGTGTGTGTATTATGTAAGCCACAAGACTCTCTTGTTGTTGAAATGCCAAAGACACGACATGATCTGTACACTAGTAAACACTAACCTCAGGAGATCGGACATGAACCTTTAACCGGCTGGAGTTGTATCCGTTCCCAACCCCCCTCTGAACTCCATTATGCAACAATGGGCTGTTGGAAAAAGGTCCTTTTCCTGGGATGAAGGCAATATCCACCACTGGTTCCTGACTTCAAGGGCAAAGAACAGGGATAAAAGATACATTATGTAAAAGAAAGATGTACAAAGATACTGATTAAACATTTATCAAAATACATAAAGCTACATTGAACAGAGTGAATACCTGAATTTGACCTTATTGAGCACACTTTTGGCCTCCTCATACGTGACTCCTATCAATGACTCCTTGTTAATGGCGATAAGCTGATCTCCGGGTCTGAGCCGTCCATCCTATAAGGCCAAAGGAATGAAAATCCTTACTAAATGTTGCTGATCAGTCACAATTCATGGCAGACATTTTGACAGTTTGAGAAAGCTGTGCCAACAGGATCAGCAGGAACATAAGCCACTGTACTACTCATCACCAGGTGGAGACCTGAGACCTCATGTCACAGAGGACACCACTACAGCAACTCCATCCCCTCTGAGACACTAAAACTACACAACTGTGGCAAAAGTCCTATCCGCTCCCTTGCATTTCCAGAAATTGGGGGTTAAGAGATGCACGATGTATTAGCAGTCATATCGGTACTGGCCCAAAAAATCATCAGTTTTGCTGTTGGTGCACCTATAACACAACTAAAATAATGTTTACTTGGAGCCTGCCAAATTTTTTATACATAGCATTTTGTATCTTAGCCGTTTCTTAAGGTGCATTCACACCATGTCGTAATTACTGGAATTACGAGATGCCAACTTGTAAAAAACGTTCACATCCTTGTAGAATTTTCTAAGAGCTACAACTTTTACCACCTGACCACCTGATATTTCTTGAAGATACATTTCTTTTAAAACAGAAATTGTAAGTTTTTTGTTTATTTTAGTCTCACAAATTTTAGACTGATATTTGATATCTGCCAATACATTGGTTATTTGCTTAAAAATATAAGTAATTACAGTTATTGCCAAAATGTCCTTATCTGTGTATCCCTATACTACTCTTCAAAATTTTGGGTTCAGGAAGTTTATTTAAAAAAAAAAAAGTTTTTCTCTCATGCTTACCAAGGTTGCATTTATTGGATCAAAACTACAACAAAACAGTAATATTGAAAATTATTTTTATTTTAATACATTTTAAAATTTAATTTATTCCTGTTGCTACAAAGCTGAATTTTCAGCATCGTTTCTCCAGTCTTCAGTGTAACATGATTCTGCAGAAATCATTCTAATATGCTGATTTTCTGCTTATAAAACATTGCTTCTTATTATTAATGTTATTAACTGTTGTGCTGCTTGATATTTTTATAAATTAAAATGTCTCTTCTGTCAATTTTGATCAATATAATGCATCCTTGCTGAATAAAAATATTAATTTCTTTTAAAAAAATGTTGACCCCAAACTTTGAATGTACCAATTTTACTGTAGACAAAAATATTAAGAAAACTATTTTTGCAGTTCCACCTATGAGGAACAATAAAAGTGATTCTTGTTTTTGGAGACACCACTTACATGCAAGTAAACGCTAAAACCAAGGACTAAACAAAACTAAACAAAAAACAGGGTTTTATTTCAGATAGCTCTGAGTTCTGATCATTGATTCAAAACAGACATACATGGGACCTTATATAATAGGTGTCACAGATGGCCAACAATCTGACACTGAAAATCTAAGTGATATTGAATATCTGAGTTTCAGCACAATAGTCCTGTAGGTGAATGCTACAGCTCCCCTCCCCATTCTGAGTTTTATATTCCACAGGGAGGGCGATGCCCTAGACAGCCTTCTGTACACCTGACCTCTGCAGTCTGCTGTGACAGTACTGCCCATCCCCAGAACAGCCCAGCGGAGCCTTTACCTATTTTGTCTATCAGGGAAAACAATGTAAAACAGGGGATAAATTGCTTAGACGGTTTCCAGGAGATGTCTACCTGCTTAAGAGGAAATCTTTGCACTGGATGTCATACTCACTTTAATCCGAACCCCCTCTGCGATAAAGATGGCTAAATGTGTTAGAGCTTAATGGTAAGGTGTAAAAAGCTGAGTGATCCTTGCTTTGCGGGAGAAGATTCTTGGAGGTTTCTTCTCCAGCTCAGACTAAACACTTCCTCGAATTGTGTGAGATATCCCACTCATTTATGTCCACTGATTTCTCTCTTTCTCTGTCTCGTTTAATCATAGTTTAAAGACAAATGATGACGCTTACAATTAGTAGTTAGCTTAATACGCACCCAAACCATCTCCATATACAAGCTGCCCACACAACCTTACCTGCTCAGCCATTCAGCACTTGTTATTCTCAAAATTAAACAGTTAAAACACAATTTACCAGCGGTTCTCAAACAGGGGGCCACAGCTAACTTCCAAGGGGGGCTCAAGATGACTTAAATAAGGCAAAACAAGTATCAAAGTAAGCTGAAACCACAAAAAATCCAGATATATCTTTATATCAAGCTCTATATCTAAAACATATCTATATCAATATCTAAAATATTGCGTTGAAACCATAAGTATATATTTTGACGTAAAGTGGTTATATCTAAGTGTGTGAGGTGTTTACATACTTTTTTTAATTAGTCTTCCAATTAACACCATTATATTGTTTATTCAGACTGATTTGCGAACGTGGAACGCACACAAACACAAGAGGGAACATAAACAGTCATATCCAATCATATCCAAGGCATTGCCTCCTCTCATGTGACTTTCCCCCATTCATTCTCAATTACCACCCACTGCACACTTTAGTTGGTCTGTTAAAACTCAATGGGCTCAGGGGAAGCGAGAGAGATCTGGACTTCCGCTGTAACTTTACCTGCTGGTGTCGCTGTTGGACAATGTTTCTTTAGAAAAAACTAGCGATTTATACACTTTTTATTGTTATATTTTGTAATATTGGCATTGTTTTATTTTTGTTCAACAAATTTTATTTCTCATCCAATATTTTGAGGAGACACTGCCTCCCTTGTCTACTCTGAGGAAATTCCCCTGATATATAGTATATACATTTTCTTTTCTTTTCTTTAAATTCTTATCCTTATCCAGTAAATCATGAACAAATGGAAAAGCCATTGGGCCATCAAATATTGTTGAAAATCTTGGTCAATGGGGGCCCTTGGAGACAAAAAGGTTGAGAACAACTGCAATAAATGTTTTTCTGTCCTTCTTGATCCAAAACTTATCTCAGATCAAGCTATATGTTTAACTGTGTTTTTGTGAAGTTGGCTCTAAATAGATTCTAAATTTAGCAACGCAAGTTTAAAACATTTTGATGAATCATGATTTCTGTGTACACCCAGATTATGCACAAATACATGCGCACACAGTATATTACAGAGTCCCACTCTCTCACCCGATGACAATCTCCTCCAGACAGCACTTCCTGAATGAAAACTGCAGGCCCATCAGGTCTGTTGGAGCCACCGCCGATTGTAATACCCAGACTGCAGGAGCGAGCGATTGATATCAGCTGAATCACCCCTTCACCTGGGTGACTGAAACCAAACACACACACAAACTTTGTATTACTAGAATGAACTGTTGGTCAAAATAGTTAAACAATTCAGTAAGTAAACTTTACACAACTAAATCATTGTTTTCCAGTACCTTAGGGAGCGTAACAAGGGTCCTGTATTGTTGTAGTTACTCTGAGACCCAGCAGGACTAAGCAATAGAGGACTTTGAGATCTGGATGAAGACCCTGATGATGTGCTGTCCAAGTATCTGCCCGCTTTAGCACAAAAAAGATGGATAAAGACGCGAGTGAAAAATTAATGATCACAAATTGCCTGATGTCAACACTGGCATAATACTAGGTAGTTAGTAATTGTGAAAGCTTTTATAAGAGCCAGTGATACAACCCATCAATTCATCTATTTCAACAATAACAGCGGCTTTAGTATCTAAAGAATAAGAGTTAATCCAAACCAACTAAAAATAAAGATACAGAACTTTGCTTGTTATACAGTGCCGTTCAAATTTTGGGGTGAATAAGATTTTTATTCATTTATTTATTTTTAAAGAAATTCATACTTTTATTCAGCATGATGATGCATTAAATTCATCAAATATTTACAGTACCGGTATTTCAAATAAATGCTGTTATTTTGAACTTACTATTCATCAAAGTATCCTGGAAAAAAGTGTGTCACAGTTTCCATAAAAATATGAAGCAGCACAACTGCTTTCAACATTGATAATAATACAGAATATTTCTTGAATATTTCTTCAGCTTTGCCATCATAGGAATAAATGACATATTAATGGAAAATAGAAAACAGTTATTTGAACGATTCAAACATTTAAACAGTAGTGTACATAAAAAAGGTGTGCTGAAATCAAGAGAAGCTGTCATGCTCATAAGAAGTCATGAGTTGAAGTTTGCAAACTGAACTTTGTTGTATTGTCAAAGAAAATGTCCAGATGAAGACCTCTGACCAAAGCTCCGTCTCATTTGCACTTTTAAATTAAAGACTCGAATGAAACTCTTTGCTGTGCTTAAAGCAAGTTACATCATTAGAATATTCTACACTGAGGGGAGAGCAGGGATCAGACTGAGCAGCCAGTGCATGAGCACACGCTACGCTCCCAAAAACTTTTCCTGTGGAGCGTCTTTCCTCCGGCAGGAACAGATGTTCCAAATTGCATAATGGACAAATGCGCTGTCTTAATCCATTTTCAAGGACTGATTTGTTTCTCCCCTAAACATTATAATTATAATTGACTTGAGTCCAAAAAAAGAGATTGTTTTTTCGAAAACACAAACAGTTTGTACTTCTGCTGTTTTACATATACAGTGGGTACGGAAAGTATTCAGACCCCTTTAAATTTTTCACTCTTTGTTATATTGCAGCCATTTGCTAAAATCATTTAAGTAAATTGTTTTTCCTTATTAATGTACAAACAGCACCCCATATTGACAGAAAAACACAGAATTGTTGACATTTTTGCAGATTTATTAAAAAAGAAAAACTGAAATATCACATGGTCCTAAGGATTCAGACCCTTTGCTGTGACACTCATATATTTAACTCAGGTGCTGTCCATTTCTTCTGATCATCCTTGAGATGGTTCTAGACCTTAATTTGAGTCCAGCTGTGTTTGATTATACTGATTGGACTTGATTAGGAAAGCCACACACCTGTCTATATAAGTCCTTACAGCTCACAGTGCATGTCAGAGCAAATGAGAATCATGAGGTCAAAGGAACTGCCTGAAGAGCTCATAGACAGAATTGTGGCAAGGCACAGATCTGGCCAAGGTTACAAAAAAATGTCTGCTGCACTTAAGGTTCCTAAGAGCACAGTGGCTTCCATAATCCTTAAATGGAAGACGTTTGGGACGACCAGAACCCTTCCTAGAGCTGCCCGTCCGGCCAAACTGAGCTATCGGGGGAGAAGAGCCTTGGTGAGAGAGGTAAAAAAGAACCCAAAGATCACTGTGGCTGAGCTCCAGAGATGCAGTCGGGAGATGGGAGAAAGTTATAGAAAGTCAACCATCACTGTAGCCCTCCACCAGTCGGGGCTTTATGGCAGAGTGGCCCGACGGAAGCCTCTCCTCAGTGCAAGACACATGAAAGCCCGCATGGAGTTTGCTAAAAAACACCTGAAGGACTCCTAGATGGTGAGAAATAAGATTCTCTCAAGATTCTCAAGATAGAACTTTTTGGCCTTAATTCTAAGCGGTATGTGTGGAGAAAACCAGGCACTGCTCATCACCTGTCCAATACAGTCCCAACAGTGAAGCATGGTGGTGGCAGCATCATGCTGTGGGGGTGTTTTTCAGCTGCAGGGACAGGACGACTGGTGGCAATCGAGGGAAAGATGAATGCGGCCAAGCACAGGGATATCCTGGACGAAAACCTTCTCCAGAGTGCTCAGGACCTCAGACTGGGCCGAAGGTTTACCTTCCAACAAGACAATGACCCTAAGCACACAGCTAAAATAACGAAGGAGTGGCTTCACAACAACTCTGTGACTGTTCTTGAATGGCCCAGCCACAGCCCTGACTTAAACCCAATTGAGCATCTCTGGAGAGACCTAAAAATGGCTGTCCACCAACGTTTACCATCCAACCTGACAGAACTGGAGAGGATCTGCAAGGAGGAATGGCAGAGGATCCCCAAATCCAGGTGTGAAAAACTTGTTGCATCTTTCCCAAAAAGACTCATGGCTGTATTAGATCAAAAGGGTGCTTCTACTAAATACTGAGCAAAGGGTCTGAATACTTAGGACCATGTGATATTTCAGTTTTTCTTTTTTAATAAATCTGCAAAAATGTCAACAATGCTGTGTTTTTCTGTCAATATGGGGTGCTGTGTGTACATTAATGAGGAAAAAAATGAACTTAAATGATTTTAGCAAATGGCTGCAATATAACAAAGAGTGAAAAATTTAAGGGGGTCTGAATACTTTCCATACCCACTGTATATTTGAGAAAGAGTAAAAATGTAGACATTAAAAAGAGAGGATGATGATGAAGAGATGTGATGTGAATTTCTCCCTCTCCTCCTCCAGTTGTGAGGATCATATTGCATGAGTCAGCATTTCATATGCTTTGTTATGTCAGGGAAGAGGAAAGAGACATTCTAGTACACCTGAGCACAGAAATTAATGCATTTAGAAAAGGCAATACTATGCCTTTAAATATGTATGTACATTTCATGTACTGTAAACTTGACAATGACTAAAAAATAGAAACCTACTATGCTGAATAGGTGAATTTCTGGTAGATCCTGTGCTGCCGTTTGAGCCATATTTTTCAAGGAGCTCTGCAAATTCTCTCCTACACAAAGACAGAAGAGGAATTAACAATAACGACAATGTAACCAACCAAGAAAAAAAATAAAACCTTCAATAACATCATACAAAACAACCCAAATACCTTTAGACACCTAAATGACATAACAGTTCTTACTGCCCTCAGATTATGCAAGAACAGCTTGCACTATTCCAAAATAATATCATGTCAGTTAATTAGTTTGTGAAGGACTCGGGAATGTTATCTACACAATCCAAATAAGCTCTAAGCATATATACGACTCTGTAGAGGGCAGCATACAGTGATTAAAATATTCCACATCACTACAAGAAGGAAAAAAACATGGCAAATGCTAAAATAAAAAATAAAATAAATCATAATTTTGAACAATAGCTGGAAATTATATATATATACAGTATATATAATCTTATATATGTTATATATAGGACCAGCTGTTTTCCATTAAATGTGTTTATGAATTATTTGTTGTTATATACTGCTGGAAAACAACTGGTCCTGCCAAATCAGTGTACTGTTACTGAAATATATAGCAATGCCAATGGATTTTGTGATCAGCCTATTGAGTAAAAATAAACATGCTGAGTTCTCTTTAGTTGCCTTTAGTTGAGCTGGGCAGCATCTACAGTCTATTTAAATATTCCCCTCCATCTCAGTCCATTTCCCCCTAGACACCTCTTGAGTGTCAAATATAGGTCAACAGAAATGTCCTGTCACTGGACTCAAACCATATTCACTTATGGACATTACGGCCACTGGCCTCTTTACCTACATGCAGGTGTCCCTGAGTGGCTCCAAAGACACATGCAAATCTAAGCAGACCTTTGCTTCTTTTAACTACAATGCAAAGTGACTTTGTGGGTTCAAAAGACTATATAAGGACAGCCAAGCCTTCAATAACTACTGTAGACCCATAGATCTTTGCGATCTTCCATACCAGAGTCGATTCATATTTATTCTAAGTCCAAAATATCTAGGTGTACTCAAAGTAACAGCTTTCGAAGTACATGATGCAATGCAATAAGAGCTTTTTCCTCCTTTTCCTTTTTCCTTGGGTTATCAGTGCGGATTAAAAGGAGGGAGGTCAGACAAGGTTGTGATGCATATGGCAAGGAGCCGACTCTAAAAGGCTTGAGCGTCGTCTCAATAAACCGCTGTGGATACATGCACATTCTAAACCGTTTTCCTCATTAATATACACAAACAAAAAGCCCAGAAATGCTGCGCTCAGTCTTTCGGTCCCTGTAGACTTTCAGGTTGTTGATATGCGGGTGAAGGCAGCGGAGGTCTTTGCTTGGAGGCAGCGGCGTAATCCCCTCAATGCGCATTGGTTAAGGGCAGAACGCAGATTAAAGCACTGAGACACAAGGACTCATCTCATCATGGTTTAAACTGTGAGTCTGTTCTCATTCTCCCTTACTCTTGCTCCCTCAGTATCTCCATGCACGCAATACAGGGTTCTTCCTTCATTCATACAATCTGCTATGGGACTGAATCTCATGCCAGTCTGTCCGTATGTAAAGGTCAAAAGTACACAGCGGTCATGCCACTGACTCTCACAGTAAACACACCTGGGATTCTGCGTAATATATGTCTGATGTGTACCAAAATCTGGATAAATACCTGTTAATCGTAAAGCCAACAGTGGCCCAGTAATATATAATATCCCTTGTATTCTAGCGGCTTACTCACTAATTTGAACTAGAAGCTGCATGAATCGGTGGTTTTTGTAAAAAAAATCTTTTTTTTTTTATTTACAACTTTTAAAAATACATTTGTACAGTGTACCGTATGAAAAATGGACATTCATTTTGAATTTTGCTAAATATTACATTTAACTGTTAAATTGTTATGTTTTTAAAGATTAATCTTAAGTGAGCATTTTAGGTGACAGCAAATTGTAAAGTAGGGGAAATAAGCAAGCATAATTACATAATACAATACTATAATCAAAAGTTTGGGGTCAGTACAGTTTTCTTTAAGAAATGTATACTTTTATTCATCAAAGATGCATTAAATGGATCAAAGGTGACAGTAAAGCTTGTATAATGTTGAAAAATACTGTTTATAAAGTGTCTAGAATCACAGTGCTTCTTCAAGAAATTAAGCTGTGAATAGCTTTTTTATAATTATTTCTGTATATTAACATAAAATAGGAAAAATGACTCTGTGACGAGAGGGGCGGGGCCGAGAGCCGTGGGAACGGAGCGAGGCCGGTGGAGTAATTGCGAATGCGCGACACCTGCGCCACTCACCGGTCTCGAGTCTCACAGAGGAGCTCCGGAAGGATATAAAGGAGGAGTGATGACAGGGAAAGACGAGAGAGGACCAGGCCTGGAGTTTATTTTGTGTTTTGGTTTTGTTTGTGCGCGACAGTCGTCCGCGAGGGGCTGTCGCGCTATTTTGAGTTTATTTTATTATTAAAGTTTGTTTGAGTGTTCGCCGGTTCCCGCCTCCTTCTTCCCAATCTACAAACTTTGTTACAGACTCATTTCACATTTACATGAAAAATGGGGGGAAATGAGAGAATTATAAATGTTCATGCCTGAAAAATGATTGCCCATTATTTAAAAACAATAGACCTAATTTAACTAAAGTTTTAGAGAGTGAAAAGTCACTGGCATTTCCATAAGCAGGAATGCTGTTTTTCCATTTATAGTGTTTTTCTAGTGAGTGAAGTGAACAGTGGAAGAAGGCAGTATGGGAGCCCTGTGGGCCCAAAGCTTGTCTTTGAATAGCACACCAAGAGACTCACATGCACTGCCAATACTCAGTCAGATCTAGTTTATGAACAAAATTATTCATCTTTCATTGAATAATTTAACATGTCGTCTAAGGGGTGAACATTCAAATGAAAGATACTCAGGTCAGATATCCATAGATCAATATCAGTGGATGAGAGTGTTCAGAAGCGATGAAAAATGTTGGTTAAATGTCACTCTGTGGCAGGTTGGCGATGAAAGGGACTATTAGCAGTAAAGTCTGAAAAAAAACAGCAACAAACAACTCTGTGGTTTGCTTAAAAAGCTAAATCTTTAGTACTAATTTTTAAAAGATAATTATGAATTTTAATTATACATTTTGTAATATTTTTAACACACTACTGTTCAAAATGTTGTGGTCTGCTGGATTTTGTACAGTTTTTGAAAGAAGTCACTTATGCTCATCAAAAATACAGCAAAAACAGTAATGTTGGTAAATATTATTACAATTTAAAATAACTAATAATTTTTTTTTTTTAAGTGCAATTTATTCAAATGTCTGTGATGGCAAAGCTGAATTTTCAGCATCATTACTCCAGTATTCAGTGTCACATGATCCTTCAGAAATCATTCTAATATGCTGATTTTCTGCTCATAATAGCATCCTTGCTGAATAAAAAAAAATGTTACTGACCCCAAAATTTTGAATAGTAGTGTATATTTTATAATTGTGGCTATTGTGCTCAATGTGGCTTGATAACATAATGTTTTTTTTTTGGAAGCTGCTTTTAAAATCAACTTTTTTGAAGTCTTAATGGAAATGAAGTTTGTGATCTTCAGGGCTGTTGTTATAATGGATCGATCAGTGGCTTACCTGGCTTCCTCGTCTCTGGCTATGAGAAGGCGCATATGATTGGTTGAGGATGCTGCTCTAAGTATGTCCACCGCTCTGCAATCAAACAACAATATCAGACATAAAGTATTTTAAAAGTGCTTAAGTTTTCTGTTAAAAGAGGTAAAAGAGAATAAATGACCAAAACATTACAATCCTTGAGGCATTTTCAGACTTAATTTTCTCTATAGCCATCACAAAAAGTTCACACAAACAGAATAGAAGAATATATTAATTAAAAAGTAAGAGAGCAAGGTATGTACCGTTCACTTGTCACGCCAATCAAGCTTTCACCATTCACCTCCAAGATTTGGTCTCCAGGCTGCAGGTTTCCTAATAAAACATTAATAAAATAAAAACCATAAAGACCATAAATAAAAGCCCATGAAATGACTTGACAAATATATATTACATACTATACAGTATTCTTTATATATTTAAGACAGACACACACACACCGCTCTCTCTCTCTCTCTCTCTCTCGCTCGCGCCCAGATTGTCATAGCAAAATCAGACTTACCTTCTCTCCTAGGTTCACGAAACGGTCGTCCATAAAATGCATTGCTGTTCTGTTGTAAGTAATTTTAAAGATTCCTAAATGCATCTACTTTCGGAAGGCCAAATAAAGTGCTTTTGCTTTCGCCTAGAAACACACAGCGTCTCCCTGACATGACTGCTTCAACACTAACTGCGGTTACTGAAACCACGCCTTCTTTCTTTGCGTGCATATTTGGGTGGCATTATGCAAATATATCCACAGTGAGGTAGTGGGGGCGTGTTAGAACGAGCCATTTTAGGGGGGCGTGGCAGAGTCTTAACTTTGATAAAGAATATCTCTTTGGTTTTGAGACTTTAGTCTTTGCAACTTCAGGGATCTTATCTATGCACAATCAGCTTGTAACACTCCAAAGAGAAAGGAAAACTTGAAATCGCATCATATGACCCCTTTAATACTTTTTGACAGACTACCGTTCAAGGGGGTTGGTAAGATTTTTTTCAAAAGAAATTAATACTTTTATTCAGCAAGGATGCATTAAATTAATCAAAAGTGACAGTTTAGACACTTATAAAGTTACAAAAGATTTTTGTTTCAAATAAAAAAATGTTGGTATTTTTGCTGTTCTGAAAAAAGGTATCATGGTTCTATAACAAAAATATTAAGCAGCACAACTGTTTTCAACATTGTAATAATAATAATAAATAAACATCAGAATGATTTCTGAAGGATCATGTGGCACTGAAGACTGCAGTAATGGCTGCTAAAAAAAATCAGCTTTTCCATCACAGGAAAAAATAATATTTTAAAATATATTAAAATAGAAAATGGTTATTTAAAATTGTAAAAATATTTCACAACTGTTACTGTTTTACTGTATATTTTTAATCAAATGAATGCAGCCTTGGAGAGCATATAATAGCCTCTATCAACAACATTTTTAAAAAATCACACCAACCCCAAACGGTTGAACGGTAATATATACAGCTATTAAATATGTAGTACACTTTGAAGGAGTCAGAAATGAAGGCATTTAACTTAGAACATAAAGAGGTAATTCTGAAAACCTAAATAAATAAGATCATTTTTTTCACGCTAAGGAAATTGCAAGGTGACTGTGATGTGAACTTCAATACTGTTGACCTTGACCAACAGCTCTGTATGAGAAATAAAATGTAAATAGCCCAGAATAGATTCCCAAACTGCATTTTGGTTTAAGATATGGCCATCATTACTGTTCAAAATGTTTAGTGCCATAATCTGGCAACTCCTAAAGTGTTTTAGGAAACTGCAGCAGTAGAAGAGACAGCATACAGCCCTCAATCTTTTTTATTTCCGTAGGACATATTAATAACATCTATCTCAAATGTAGGTCAGGGTTACGTCTTCTCGACCCCTTCTACCATCACTTCTGAGATATCTTGTCAGAACAAATCAAATCTGGAAAGGAACAAGCTGTTAAAGTCTCAAAGGGGTCACCTATGTCCTACTCACTTCACTTCAGCCAAATATCACATTTCCAGTGTCAGATTTTACAGTCACCCTGGATTATCGGTACTGTGAAAAGCTGTCTAGATTCCCTCCGAATATCTGTCTGACAGGTAAATACCGACATGCTTGGTTTGTTTTTCCACCAAACCAGAGAAATCAGCCAGGAAGCTTACTGACTTCTCTGAATGGTGAGCTGACAGGAATCGTGTGAGCGGGGCTAAAAACAAGCAAAGCCCCCTCAGAGCGCATGCGCCCATATAAACTCCCATATACCCCGTGCTCGGCAGCAGCAGAATGGGAGACAGACACTAATTCCAGTCCGTCAGGGGCATTAACTTTAAGCACAGGGATGACGCTTCACACATGAGAGACTTAAGCAGAGGTATACGCAGTGAGACAGACAATCTGTTTCACAGAAATGTAAACAGCTGCACTGACACAGTTTCCCTTCTAATTTTGTGTCTGAATGTTCACATTTCTCAGGTTCAATTTATGTGGCTGTTATACTTCACATTCAACAGATTTCAGTGTAAATGTAAAGCTTATCTCTAGATGCCACAGTAGATGCTTAACAAGACTGATTCATTTTGTTTATTAGCAAAAGCTAATATAATGTGGATCAAAGCTATTTAATTTAACTCACTGGTCCGAGCAGATTTCAAGTTCCCATGCTGGATGACTAGCTTCACCAGCTACGTTTTGCTTTGTTTAAAACATTTTAGGAGACCACCTGGATAAATGTTAAGGCAAACTGTGATTTTAAAAAAAGTATTTGAGAAAACTTACCATCACTGGAAGCAAGGCCACCAGGTAAGATCCTCTTCACATAAACGCCATATTCTTCTCCTGATAGTTCTTTAACACCACCGAACACTTTGATTCCTTAAGAAGAGACAAAGCATGCTTTACTCAAAGTAAAATATTCTTTCATACTTGTGTTTAGCTGTTGATATGTTTCAGTCAAAAAAAATGTAAGCAAAATACAAAAATCACACCGAGGTTCTTTACAACAGGACAGCATGGCCATTTTCATTGACAAATAAATGCCACTACATTGCCAGTATGTACTGACAATTTGCTCACAGGTGACTGTGAAATGAAAGATCTGAATGTTCCCTATTGTTTTCTGACTAAACAGACTGTGAATCATCATTTTTCTAAATAAGAGGAGATAAAGCAGACTTATGTTTACCATGAACAATAGTCCGCTTTACCTGATGCCTGCTGAAAGCTTTAACTCTCATTTGTTCCCTTTTAGAAAACCAAAACCATTTCAATCAATAGTTAAAAACAAAATCATTCAACATTTAATATACTTTGTATTGTGTGTAATGTAAATTGTAGCATACACTTCCATTCAAAAATACATAATGGGGGTCAGTATGATTTTAAAAAAAGCAAATAAATTAATATTTTTATTTAGCAAGGATCCATACAATTGATCAAAAATGACAGTAAAAACATTTATAATGTTATGAAAGATTTATATTTCTAATAAATGTTCTAATAAATTCTCTGTGCCTTTATTGCTATAGCTGTGGTGTGAACTCTGCTATTCTTTAATATTGAGAACGATTTTTAGAACTATATCTTTATAGTTATTGTCCTTGGTGTGAACAGGCCCTAAGAAAGGGGTGGGATTTAAGCAGGCAAAATTATTGTAGGCGCCCAAAATACATTGACAGAGAAAAATCGGACTTTTCACCCAAAGACCAAGTATGATATTTTGATTAAAAATTAGGTGGTAAAAAAAACCTTTTCCATGAATTTGTTCACAATAAGATCAATAACATGTAATAAGAAAACTGATGAACTTAGGGTTCATCTAAAAACAATTATATTGAATAAACTCATTGTCTAGATGTCAGTGTGAAAGGATGGCAGATCCCTTACTGTATGTGAGAGAGCAACTGCAAATCAATGTTGTCAGGCCATTAATTGTTGAAACAACAGGAACGAGCTTAGACGCCACCAAAACATGAAAGCCTTTAATGAGATGAGCATCTTTCACACCCATACCTGTGGATGATTTATTAGCAGGCAGTTCAGAAGCAGAAAACATGCTAAAAAGACACTTCCCTTGATGGACAGTACAGATGCTTCAGATTCGCTTTTGGTCACACGGTTTAGTCACACTCATGGAATAATAAATATCCTCTTTTTGCTTCAGGCTTATCTGGTATTAATAGACAGACAATGTATTGGCACTAATTGAGTTTTGAGCTGGTATTGCATATTAATAGATTCACTTCAAGATAAATCTTCAGAGTTGGAAGCACTTTAATGAAAAGAACTGCAACCCGGTTATCCACAAAGCATGTTCTTTACTAAACTCAAACTCAAAAAATGTCATGTAACTCAAAAATAAATGCAAAGTAAGGACTGTGTCCTGGAAAAACCCTTGAATGCTTATGGCAGTGTCACACTTAAGTCTGTACATGATAGCACTGCAAATATGTGTTGTAAAATATTTGATTTATCGGTGCCGTTTTTATTCAGAACTCCACTTCCTGAGCCTGTATTCATGGAAATGTCTCCTAAAACAGAAACGTCTTGTAACACAATGGATTGTTGACTGTGCAAGTTGGAATATAAGAAGGACAGGTTTAAGGAGCTTAGAGCTGCCTTCAAATAATGTTTTTGATCTATTGTGAAGAGGGAGATCAGGCTGCGGAATAAATATAACAAAGACAGCGCAAGACTTGAAAGACTGGAAAACAACCGTACCCTAAACCTATCTCATCGCTTCTCTCAGAGACTCCCCCATACACCTTATTTCACTTCCCCATGGCCATTAGAGATCAGAGACGCATGCAGTACAATGGGCCTCATTAAAATCGACTAAAAGATGTGCTGCTCCATACTTTTCTTATGTCTTGAATAATTCTTAGTAACTCTTCATTCTCAATCCGCACGCAGAAGACAGCATTTATCAAAAAAAAATATTTCTAAGGTGGTCTTCAAAGATTTAAGACAGAGTGTTCTGATAGAAGATCTGATGGAATATTTGGTAAATTATACAAACACAGAAATGTACAATGAAATTAATATGTTGAGGGGCACTTACCTAATCCATTCTCACAGTCTGTAAACTCCATAGAATGCACTGCTCGATCTGCTCCATACGGACCCATCAGTGTCCTGTGCAGGATGGAGAAAAAAAGCAGAATCCATGTTAAAGCATGGAAAACTTTGAACTTAGCAACAAAGTAAGGCTTGTTAGAGTCAGAGATACCTTTTAATGTGAAGCAAACCCTTGAAAATCTGTTACATTTTAAGCTGGTGATTCAATTCATATCTGAATATTGAAAAAAAAAAATATATATATACACTGTGAGTTTATGTGGGGGCGAATTTTCTGTACGCACTGTGCCTGTGGACTGTTATTAGTATCAAGACCAGGTCATTCCAGTGGGGAAAATAAGTATAAATTATTTAGCATGAATGTCCTGCTTTGGACAGGTTCCTCTTTTTCATGAGCTTTCTCATGAATTTGTGTGTGATTCTGATTTTTGAGAACTCAGTCACATAACAGTGATTATATTTTACTTAAATCATTAAGTAAAATTAAGTAATTTATTAAAGAACCTCAACCCTTTGGCAGTGGAAACACTGTTTTCATGCAGTTGAAAGAGGAATGAATATTATGAGGCCTCATTTTTAGTAGGCAATTTATCAGGACACTTACATTCTTTGCGCATTTTGTTGTTCAGTGACTTGCCAGTACTACAGCAGAAAGATTACATGTTTCCAGCCTTTC
This sequence comes from Sinocyclocheilus grahami, assembly GCF_001515645.1. Classification (NCBI taxonomy): domain Eukaryota; kingdom Metazoa; phylum Chordata; class Actinopteri; order Cypriniformes; family Cyprinidae; genus Sinocyclocheilus; species Sinocyclocheilus grahami. The sequence continues at coordinate 1,532,359 of NW_015505481.1, read as the reverse complement.
CTGCAGACTCACTGCAATGTCCTTGAAATTGTACTTCAGATTGTTTGAACCTAAGACTTCGTCTGAGGCTACAATTCAAGCTAAACATGCTTCACAAGAGTTACGTAACAGAGAGTGTCCACTGTCCCCAGCACAGCGCCCTCTAAAACAGACATTTAAAATAAGTAGAGGGTCAGTGGAAATCCAGAAAAATAAATCTTTTTAGGGATGTTAAAGTTCCTGGCACACGTTGAACTATCAATGTGGGACTAATAATGGTTATTTTATTCTAATAAGACATTTTAAAAAACATATGGTTTTCTGAGAGTTCATCAAATGTTTATACATACCTGTACATTCAAGAATATTTATTAGTCTCCTTTTTTGGTTTGCTCACTGGAGATGTTTTCAATACGTACTGTAAAAAGCGCTATACAAATACATTTGAATTTAACTGAACATGTTTACATTAACATAGTTATTTTTATACAAAGTAAATATTTTCCAGATCACCTATATTTGAATGATTTATTTTGGATTTTAGAGTAATGGACATAGGCTATACAAGCCAATTATTCAATTTTGCAAAAAGCATGTTGTCCTAGATATCATGCTTAATATAGTGCTCACATATGGTCTTTGTACATGAAAATATCCAGCTGCCTTTATATTTTACAAAGTGGGTCCCTTGCAAATGGATCATCATTTTGGGTGGGTTCTTGGCATCAGAAAGTTAAAAAACCTCTGGTTTAAAACGCATAAAGCCTAGCAAAGTTGTATGAATTCCACGAGGTATGCATGAATGGATTTAGCGAGTACGCACGAATACATTATAATCTCCAGGTGATTAGAGCACATTAATAGTACATCCTTTATAGTGGTGTGGATTCTTCAAAACATATAGAGGACAAATTAAATCAAATACGCACTTTTCCACGCTTCAACTGCAATCAATAACATTTGTATAAGAACGAATGGTGAAGTAACCGTCGTTCAACACAATTTACTCACGTTTTCCATTCTCTCGCCACTTATATTATTACCACGCTTTGTTAGTGACACACCTGAGCACAGCCCAGGTACCACAAAGTACCCCAAAGTCTCCAAAAACAGTAGACGAAGTGAAGACGCGCGTTATGTCGACGCTTCTCTCAAGACCGCTCAAGCGCTTATTGCTCACTGGAGCTAATGAGATGAAAAAACGAGCCGTACTGCAGCTCAACTACCACAAAATTACAAAACAAAGGTTTTTACCTGCTAATCATGACCGCTCCCTTGTACATGACCGAAAATGTAGGCATTTTGAAGAGATTTCTGCGCATCCAGCGGCGGGTACCGTATGCCCATTCCTCTCGTGATCAGCGCCTCGCGGAGGTCCGGTACAGCGCGAGCCACATGATTCACTGCTACAGCCCTCTAATACAGATGATCTTAAACATCACCAACTTTGCCCACAGATTAAATCTTATGCAACAGAAATTAGGGGTAGTGTTTTTTCATATAGATAGATTTTTTTGCCATTGATTAACAATGACTGGAACAGGTGGTTCCCAAACTGGAAGCCAAATATTTGCATTCATGAAAGGATTGTGTAAAGGCTTAAAGGTGGTGTGATATACAAAGTGTTGCTGACATTAAGCTATTTCAATCCAAGGGGTCTTTCAAGGACATTAGGCTGAACTGTAGTATACACTCTAAAAAATGCTGGGTTAAATACAACCCAGTGCTGGGTAA
>NW_015505481.1:1525788-1530631 GCF_001515645.1 Sinocyclocheilus grahami | reverse complement strand
ACCCAGCGGTTGGGTTACTACCCAGAAGGTTGGGTTAAACATTTAACCCAACCGCTGGGTCAAAACAACCCAATTGCTGGGTTTGTCCCTATTTTACCCAGCACTGGGTTGTATTTAACCCAGCATTTTTTAGAGTGTAGAAATACTGAAAAGTCTTTTGCATCGAGATCAAACGTGATATGGGAATTAAAACTGGCAAGCTACTGTGATCTCTTGAGTCTTCAAACAAGACACAGGATCTACAACACAAAATATTATCACTAGAACACACATCCAGATGAAGTCCATGCACAGTCTAGTGAAGAAAATGTGATGCAACTGCTTTTATTCAAGTGAAACATATTATTTAATATTACTAAATCAACCTTACTACACTTGGTTACACCAACTAATGTCATTAGAAAAGGTCTAATCAGACAGTGTAGCATCTTTTTCTTTTTACAGTATACTGAAGGACAGTTCCTGATGATGGAATCACATTGCCACTGTAGCTATTTCACTGTAGTCATGAAAAATAAAAATAAAAAATATTGGCAAACGCTGATGCTTTGGGGAGAAAACGACATTTGTGCAAAAGCAGAAAACTCTAAATCCTTGTCAACTCAGAAAGACATATTTAATCTCTCGACCGTTTCCATTTTTAGCAAGTGTTATTGTCTATGGTCATCCAATGCAGAGCTAGAGTGCTTTCCTCTCGCACAGCAATCAGATTTATACACACATGCTTGAGGTAAAATTACACAATATCTGGATTACACTGTCCAAATTTACTCATGTTTTTGAATTCTTACAATATCAAGTGCAGTGTTTTCAAGTCTTTATGTGGGCTTCTTTGAAATTACTAACTGCATTCATAATGTAATGAAGTGACTACCTGTTAAAAGAGATTATTGTCATTTAGTGCTCTACAAACAAAACAGTGTTGCTTGCGCCCTAGTTAGAGTCAGACTGACACTTTCCCTTAAATGCATTGTCACTGTGTAACTCCTCAACGTCATTTACCTCGACACATGTCCTGTGACTCAGAGACCACTTTTTACCGACAACTTGAGCTACAATCCAAAACAAGTCACACAAGGTTGTACCAAAACCCGCTAGATTAGCAACTTTGTAAATAGTCACAAAGGAAAAACTGGCCATCATACACTAAACAACTGAGGATCACGCACTAGACTTCAAAATTGTTCCAATCACAACAAAATCACTCAGAAACATGTACCTTGTTGTTCGGAGATGCGTGACAAATGAAAACAATGTTTTCTAAAATCAGCTGAAAATATCAAACATGTTTGATCTCCTCCAACCAGATGGGATCATAGTCTGAAGCTAAAAAATTGAGTCTGTGACCATCATACACTATGCAATTTTCTTTGAAACTCAAATCTGCAGACTGACTCTGACTTTTGGCGACTAGCAACTTCTCCAGACTGTAAATTGGTGGTAATCAAGCCAAAACTCATGTATTCCAGCCTTTAGAAGTGTGCTTTAGTTTTTATGCCTGTTCTTTGTGTTGTAGTTAACAGAATGCTACATCTTGGATAATGTTAAAAGTGTTAATGTTAACAATATAAATAATGTATCTACTGTACACAATCTGTCAAGTCTCAGTGATAGTCACAGAGTGACCGGACTAAGCCTTTCTTGTGCCAAACTCACAGGCTGTAATGATGTAATTTGAGGATTAGCTTTTACACACCGGGCCATGATAAGCTTTATTTTCAAAATGATCACACTAAACTACACAGACTTAAAGCATTCTGTCTGGCTTGCCTTACATTTCTCCTGTAAATCCTCTCATGAGGTTAATATGTCAAGTGTGATTTGCACATTCACATATCAAGCCATGACTGGTACTTTTGTGCACCATAATCTGCTAGGAGGACCAGGGTGCGAACTACGGGGGAGCTAGGGGAAGCTCGGCTTCCCTTAATAAGACATGGGCTCCCCTGAAAACGTGATTTGTGAAATTTTGGGGGGGGGTCTCAAAAAATATTGACAATGTGTTATTTTGACGTGCAATTTCAGTTTTGTGTAATGTGATCATCGTGGATTATTATGTGTAAAATTGCAAAAATATCATTCATTCATGCATGACGGCGATTTAAACCTAATTCACTTCAATAAAGATAACTATACATGCTACTCTTGTCATGAGCATCAAGGTGTGGGGGCGCTGCGGTGCAAATTCCACTCATGTTTAGTACATGTTAACTCAAAGATTTGTAGAAAAAATATAAACGTTGGACTCTGTGGTCGATTCTGTGTTAAGGTAAGGCATGTTATTCGCAATTATGTGTTGTGGCTGGGTTGTTATAGGTCTGCGTGACTCTTGATGTCTTAGGCCAGAGGAATTATGGTATTCTTCTGTAGCCTGAGGACGAGTAACTTTAACCGTTGTTCATGTGAACTCAGACAGCCTGATGCTTTGTTTATAGACTATTTGTGGGTGGCTGTTTGTTGTTTCACCAATCAATTCGTGTCGATAAAGTATAATAGGGTAAATCCTGTATAGTGATTTATCGTATATAGTGCTTGTATAAAGCAAGTAGTGCATACACTTGTAGCTGTTATGTATCTTTGTAATTCATTGTAAGCCCCCTTTTGAGGCACGCGCAAGCGCACGACCCTCCCCCCCTCCCCCGTTATAAAAAAAAAAACAAGTGGGCTCCCCCAAAGTCCATGGTATAGTCGAACACTGAGGAGGACAACCTGTCAATCAACCACGTGCAGGGCCAGGTCACAGTCCCACGAGACCCTTGGTCCCCCAAACTCAACCGCCCCTCTTCACAGACACCTCATCCAAAAAAAAAAGTGTTTTGGTAGACTAAAATAAAATGAATATTAAAAATTAAAAATAGCATTCCAGTGTGTATTTACTGCTGAAGTATTTTTAAAAATATTTTACTGTGAGGAATAGATGTAAGTACATCTTTTAAAAAAGGTGACAGGACCTTACTAGGATAGTTCACCTAAAAGTCTTTTTTTAAAAATATGAGCTCACACTCATGTTGTTCAAAAACTGACTTTTGTTCTTCTGTGGAACACAAAAGAAGATAAATGTCTCAGAGTTTATTTGTTTGTAACTGTTTGGTTAAATTATCATCTTTTGAAATTCATGACAGTTTGGAGCGACATGAGGGTGAGTAGATAATGTCAGAATTTTCATTTTTGGGTGAACAATCCAATTAAGACATCATATCTATTTGTCACAGCTTTGTGTTTATTTGAAAAGCCGAAAAAATATAATATTCTGATTAAGGTCTATAATTTTGACTGTAACAGTAAATTTCACTGAAAGTAACCAATACAAGCTGAAAAACGATGATGTGTGATGCATCCTTACAACTTAGAAACAAATGAAATTCAAATTTCCATGCCAGGCATCTTCAGACTCCATCTATCTCTCATTCATACTCCAAGAATGATATAATTTTATAGGCCAACCAGGAAGAAGTATCACTCTGATTACCTCGATAAAAAAACTTTTCATTGGCATTGTATAATCACTCTGTGACCAACAAAAGCTTATGATTCTTATACATTTTGTTCATCTAGATAATCTTCACAACATACATGAATTTTGAAGACTATATACAATTGCCAGACATGTAAAGTTTACATTAAGTTATAAATGAACTCAACCGTAGTCAAATGACTTCACTGTCACACCATTAAGCTTACGACAACTCTTGGAAAGTTTGAGGTACAGTAGTTTTCAGAAGCACAATTACAAACACAACGAAAAAAAGTGGACAAGTGAGTAGATGAGTTTTCCTGTTCGGCATGATGACGTTTAATGTCCTCGACAACTTCTGTAGTTCCCCAAAAAATTAGTTTTTTAAAAATCTTGGAATTGCGTTAACCACATTCCTTATTATAGGCATTTAACCAACAACCCATTTAAAAAAAACACTTCAGGACGAAAGAATCAGAAGTTCAAAAATGCTAACTCATTTCTGGATTTTAGGCAAAGGAATTTTGTACTCTAAACCTGATGGGACACAAAAAAAGAGTTGTTCTGTGACGACAGAAGTACAGGACTTTTCATCTCATTTGCTCTAAAAAGTGACTGTGACTACATTTATAAAGCCTGATACTAAAAGTCTATAAATAGTCTTTGAGGGCAACACTATGTGGGAAGATTTGCATAACGCCGCCAAAATGTTCTCGCAAAGAAAGAAGGCGTAACTTTTATTCTCGCTGTAGTATTGTTGCTGCCACCATGTCGTGAAGAGGCATTTCAGAAAGGCGGGGCATAGAAGAGAAACAATAACGTACAGTATGTGGAAAATAATGTTATTTTTTTAACCTTAAACCGCATAAACATTTCATTACACCAAATACACAAAATAATGCTCTTTTTAGCAACGTCATATGACCCCTTTAAAATAATGCACATTTTGTAGCAATTAATTTACTTTTATAGTTTCAATGCTTTTTAAAAATATGAATTTTCTAACTATAGTCTCCCAAATAATATGAAAACCGCATGTTTAATCATTTTAATAATATATCTGCCATCTTTGCTCTTTGGCATTCATTTCTAAACAATGGCTTTTGAGCCAATCCCCTGAGCTGTAAATGCCATGTGACTAATTACGTTGAAGGGGAACTGATGTCATGACAACACTGCTTGACTAATGGCATCACAAGAACACACACAGTCTCAAAATCCTGAGCTGTGAACTGAAAGACATCAGACAGGGAAAAATATAAATCCATATTACACTTTCAGGAGCCCTTAAAAAACAAAAGACATACATAATATAAACATGGTGCTTGCAAAAAAATATATTTTGTCAGAATGCATGCCTATTTCTGAATGAATTAGAAACATGTTACC
>NW_015505481.1:1521730-1525677 GCF_001515645.1 Sinocyclocheilus grahami | reverse complement strand
TTGACGTCGGCGCCTGCGCTGTTATCTCCGCCTACTAGAAACTTTTTCAGGCTCAAGCCTTACGGTTGAGATTATATCGCCACCTGTTGGTTTGGCATGCTCTTGACAGTGCTTCATGGCATGTGTTTGCGTTTTCATGTGGACAGTGATTTTTTTTTTAAACGGAAGAACTTTTAAAAATACCCATGTACATGTGGACATGGCCTTAGACAGAACTGAACGACGACAGCAAACAAGAGGGAGAATGTGAGCGGTGTGCGCTCAGGCGCTGCCGTTCTCAGCGCCGTCAAAATAAAAGTACGCTAACAATAAATTGACTTTTCTACTTATTAGATTGTGTTTTATTAACGTCTACACCAACCCAAAACCTACCCCTTACAATAATGCAAAAATAGTAATTATTGTTGTACAGTGTGAGAAAAATTGCGCTATATTGATGTGCCCATGCCCAGTAGTTTTTGCTGTATCCCTTCTAGCCTTAACCGTAGACAGCGAAACCGGAGTTTTTGGCTTGTGACGTCGGCGCCTGCGCTGTTATCTCCGCCTACTAGAAACTTTTTCAGGCTCAAGCCTTACGTTTGAGATTATATCGCCACCTGTTGGTTTGGCATGCTCTTGACAGTGCTTCATGGCATGTGTTTGCGTTTTCATGTGGACAGTGATTTTTTTTTAAACGGAAGAAGGAAAAACTCAGTTTTTAAAAATACCCATGACAGAACTGAACGACGACAGCAAACAAGAGGGAGAATGTGAGCGGTGTGCGCTCAGGCGCTGCCGTTCTCAGCGCCGTCAAAATAAAAGTCCACTCGAACACATCGGCCAAACAGAAAAACTTGTCGGCCGATGCCGATATTTGAAAAATGCCAAATATCGGCCGATATATCGGTCAACCACTACTTTAAATAGCAGTCTTTATTTTAGATTTTAGTTATTAATTTCGAATTTGTTAAATTATAAATTATTATTTAGTTTACTGAAAATTGTTTACATTTTTAGTCTGAAAAAACTCTTTGTTCAAGCAAAGTTTAAACATCAAATTATATATTTAATAAGACAATTTAGACACCCTGAGAACACAGAAAAGGCAAATCATGTCAACCACTCAAAAATATGTATGTACAATTTTTTTTTTAAATATATATGTACAAATATGTATTAGTGTCTCTGACTGCAAATACATGCACACACTAAACCACAATACACACATGCATACTATCCCTTTTCCTTCCAGCAGCCATGGCAACTACCCATTGCATCAGAATTTAATCACCAAATCTGCACAGTGGGTTGTTATCAGATTATCGGATAATCCAGTCCACATTGAGAAATCATAACAGCGAAGAGGTGGAGACGCACTATGTCAGTTTTTGGCCAGTCCCGCTTCTTGTTTTTTATCAAGGCAAAGCTCAGTAAACGTGCCACCAATTGCAGTAATGAAGAATGGGAAATGAGGGTGGCAGCTTTACTCAGGAGCCAAGTTTCCATGCTGGACCACCGAGTGTGGTGAAATGGGCTAATCTGAAACAGACTGACAGGCCAGTCTGACCTGTTTACTAACTGCTGCATTCTGGGCCCATGACTGCCCTCCGTAGGTGACAAACAGAAACACATCCCAGGAAATGTCACAACATATCATCCACTTTTAATCACATAAAACAAGACTGAATGGGATGAACAATCATGAAGGGATTGTTGAAATTGTTTATCTCATATTACGGAAGGACTGAGGTCCAACAAGTCTATTAATTAATGGTCTAATTTTTGCAGCAAGCAGAGGAGAAAAAAATCACAATGTATTTTGATCTGACAAAAATACAACAGATAAATAAATTCAAACTTCTTTAACAACAATAAAGGTGTATGAACTGTGAATATTAAATATAGGTATATAATTAGGAATATGTTTAGAAATGTAATAATAATATACTTTTTCCTGGTAATTAGATACACTAAACACTTAACACCAAATCTTTGTTCTACTGGCAGGTCAACTAATGTAAAAGCATGCCTTTTTTAATGAATCTCTAACAACAGTGTAGCAAAAAGCAGAGAAATCAATGAATCACAACAAAGTTGACACAAAAAAGCAGTTAACAAGACCTCATTATTATGCAATGCCGAGACTAACAAGGCTGATAAAAAATAAATAAATAAATAAATCAGCCAAGTCAGCAAAAATGTGATGTTGATTCATTGATAATAGCTACTACCAAAAACATGGGACAAAATCAATAAAAAGGCGCCATGCAGATAAAGATTTATTAGTGTTAAAGGGGTCCTATTATGCTTTTTCACTTTTTCAACTTTAGTTAGTCTGTAATGTTGCTGTTTGAGCATAAAAAAGATCTGCAAAGTTCAAAGTCTAATTCAAAAGGAGATATTTTATTTAACAGAAATCACTTTTTAAAAACTACAACGAACGACTCGTTTGGACTACAATGCATATTTTCTGGGATTTGTGATATCACAAATATCGACGAATGGGACGAGACCTGGTTGAGCTGCACTAGAGAAGGCAACGAGTGTAATCACTTTGTCGGAAACACGCTAGCTTTCCCCAAGGCAGACGAACTTAGAGTGGTTACAATCATCCGGGTTTAAATCGCGCTCAAATTGAATTGATTTTGATGCAATATTTACACTGAAGCTCACAGGCGGCTATGGTAAGGGGCGTGACATTTCCCGACCAGGCGCCTAGTGCTGCCAATCACAACACACACTGGCCCAGCTAACCAATCACAGCACATTTCACATTTCAGAAGGCGTGCCTTCATTTGATACAGAAGCTATTCGAGCCGTTCATTCCAGACTGAGGAGAGAAAACAGAAAATATGTGAAAAATAATGTGTTTTTCGAACAACCTAGTATGAGAGCCTGTTCTAGTACACCCCCAAAAGATTTTTTTAAATCTCTTTATTTACTATTTTTTATTTTTTTACACAGTTTACTTGAGTACATTTCACAAGAATATACTAATGTTAAAATTTCATGTATAATTTCCTTATTTTATTTGATTGTTTTAATTATTTGTGAAATTTACAAGTAATTTCTGAGTGAAAATTGTTTCAAATAATTTTTTTGGTGTATAATGCTGTCAAGTATTTAATCCACAGATATTCACGTAACAGTCACAGACTCATGCATCACACACACAACACATCACACACACACAAAAACTGAAGCGTCATGGTAGAGCAGGGGTGTCCAAACTCGGTCCTTAAGGGCTACTGAAATCTCTTTATTTACTATTTTTTATTTTTTTACACAGTTTACTTGAGTACATTTCACAAGAATATACTAATGTTAAAATTTCATGTATAATTTCCTTATTTTATTTGATTGTTTTAATTATTTGTGAAATTTACAAGTAATTTCTGAGTGAAAATTGTTTCAAATAATTTTTTTTGGTGTATAATGCTGTCAAGTATTTAATCCACAGATATTCACGTAACAGTCACAGACTCATGCATCACACACACACAAAAACTGAAGCGTCATGGTAGAGCAGGGGTGTCCAAACTCGGTCCTTAAGGGCTACTGTCCTGCAGAGTTTAGCTCCAACTTGCCTCAACACACCTGCCTGGAGGTTTCTAGTATGCCCATTAAGACCTTGATTAGCTGGTTCAGGTGTGTCTAAATGAGATGGAGTTAAACTCTGCAGGACACTGGCCCTCCAGGAGCAAGACTGGATTGGAGACCCCTGTGCAGGCACGTGCACAGGTAGGGCTCAACCTGTGCCGAGCACATGCCCTTTTTTCCCTTACACTCCGAAGTGCCCTTTTTTTGGTGATGGTGTTTTTTTTTCCTTTCTCAATAAATCAATTATATTGGTCACCCTTTACATCTGTCTGCTTTACAAATATTTAGCTAATGAAAGGTATTAAAAAGAGCTTGTGACTAAATCTTGTTGGATCCGCTCAAACTGTCAGTAAACCTCATAACTCCAC
>NW_015505481.1:1491200-1520798 GCF_001515645.1 Sinocyclocheilus grahami | reverse complement strand
TTTACAAATATTTAGCTAATGAAAGGTATTAAAAAGAGCTTGTGACTAAATCTTGTTGGATCCGCTCAAACTGTCAGTAAACCTCATAACTCCACCCCCTCTATCTTGACTGAATGAACTGAAGTTCCACAGCAGCTGAACTAGGTCTGCAAGAGTAAATAAAGATCTTGTTGAATTTGAATAAGTACAGCGTTTTCTTTACGCAAGAAACACTATGTCTATAAAGGCTCATAATTTATTGTTCTACAACAAACACCTGGTGATGAAAACGTAACGCAGCCGTTTTAATGATGGACAAAATGCACATTTGCACACATTCACTGGTCAAAAACCCCGTAACTGCATTTGAGGTTGACACAAAGTGACTGAGTGATCCTCGTCAACTAGGTAAAATATATTTCTAAGAAATTTATGATTGCTGATATACACTTAATTTATTAACATTTAATCATATTATATGGTCGCATGGCTAATTCATGTTTACGCTGTTAATATGCATGTATTCTAGCTAGCAATTTTTTTTTATCTAGTATTCTATACTCTCCGCTCGTCTTCTAATAACTACCCAGGAGGCCCATTGTTATAGCCTACTTTACATCTAGAAGGCTAGATATCCTTTGCACTGTATAAGCTATCATACCATGTCCCTTTTCCAAGCCAAGTCTATTAGTCCTGACTTCCACCTTTTGAGATTTAGAAATTAAGTAGTCTTTAAAAGCCATGTCATTGTAATAGTGTATAACATGTAGACCTATAGACCTAAGAAACCCTATATATATACAGGGGGATGTGTCCCCACCCCACACTTTTAATATCACGTAAATTCGTCCCCCGCACTTCTTCGGGTTATTAATAGTGAATAAATCTAAAGCTTTTGAGACTATTATTTTGAGCTATTTCATTTGTCATTAAGGGGGGGTGCCCTTTTTCAGTTTCAGCACATGCCCCTCAAAAGGTCTGTGCACGGCCCTGCCCCTGTGGTAGAGGGAGCCCTTTCCTGAAAAACTTCACACAGGTCCAAAACATTTACACGGGGTACACATTCTGCAAAAGCCGGACAAAACACAAACCGGAAGCATGATGTTGTTCACAGCTAATCCTCTCCTGTGGTTGGTTTATATTTGTTTCAAATCAGAAAGTCAAAGTCACTATTTGTCAAGTCACTATTAAAAATTTTAATTTGTTATGCTATTTGCAGCACAAGCAAGCATCACAGGAGGATCAGATGATTGACTACAGCGTCAATCAAATATCTTTAAGTGATTAAAGGGGTCATATGATGTTGCTAAAAAGAACATTATTTTGTTTTGTTTTGTTTTTGTATTTGGTGTAATGAAATGTGTTTATGCGGTTTAAGGTAAAAAAAAACATTATTTTCCACATACTGTACATTATTGTTTCTCCTCTATGCCCCGCCTTTCTGAAACGCGTCGATTTTTACAAAGCTCATCGGTAACGCCCCTAACCACATAGTGATGATGCCCTGTCAGGCCGGAGCGATGATTCAAAAACATGAAAACCCATTATAAACGAGGCATTTGTTGCATCCGTGAAAGCCGATCCGGCAATCGACAGCACGAAGTTGAAGTATTTCCTCAGCGACCAGCACGGATCAGCTCTAGGCATGACGAAGCAGATACCGTCCTCTTTTGGAAGCCCAAACAAAGTAGTTTCGCTTTCACAACGAATCACACAGTGCCTTCACGACATGGGGGCAACAACAATACTACAGCGAGAATAAAAGTTACGCCTTCTTTCTTTGCGTGAACATTTTGGCGGCGTTATGCAAATCTTCCCACATCGTGACGTAGATATGTGGGGGCGTGTTAGAACGAGATGTTTTAGGTAGGTGTGGCTGACTCTTAACTTTTATAAAGAATATCTCTTTGGATTTGAGACTTTAGTCTTTGCAACTTTACAGATCTTCTTTATGCACCAAGAGCTTGTAACACTCCAAAGAGAAAGGAAAAATTGAAATCGCATCATATGACCCCTTTAAGTTAATTTTGTATTATTTGAACACATTGCTCACAATGCTGAGATACAGACACCATCTCCATGATCAGATCAATGATTTACACACGTTTTTAATGTTACTCCAACACATGTACATGCAATATACACGTTTCCTTAGTTTTCTATTTTAGCATAGAATAAATAACATTTGAGTTATTGATATTAATGTGATAAAATGATAATGAAGGTGATAAAAAGTAACAATTCTCCAAAATTATGAAGTTGAAGTACAAATTAAATGTTTAATTAAACAACTTTAAAAGACAAAAAAAATTGCATAATGAAACCTAAGCATCTTGAGGCAAACTGGGACCAGATTTAAACATGAAAAGATAGATTTAATTGCACAAGACATTGCACAGCATTATAATATCATGCAGCTTTTGTTATATTTTAAAGATGTTATAGTGTTGAATTTAGAAATAGTTTTTTTTTTTCAAAAACAACATGCTTTTGATTAAAGTCAGCTCTACAGACCTCACAGTGCTGTTAAAGAAGTTTGGTTTTGTCTAGACATGTGCATTTGTATAAACTGAGTAAATATCCATGATTTCGGTGACCTGCTGTGATGTTTAGACTGTCTCTTCAGGTCATGGGACGGCATCACTTCTCCAAGTCTCCTACTCTTCCCAATAGTCTATTCAAGTCCCGGTCACCAAACTCTAAATTTAGCACATCACCGGGCATATTCATTCTCAGGTACACACTGTTAGCTATTCTTATCTTTTTAAGGCTATAATATAAATGTGCCATCAGTAAAATATCAAAAAACGCTCACAGAAATGCTTCCACATGTCAATCACATGTGCTCATTGATTTCCATATGAATTTGAAGGCTGCTGGCAACCGTAAGCTGTGTTAAAACCCTTCAGAAGGTGACAGATTGCCTGTTCTCTTTACTCACCTTAAATGTACACCTTATCTACATTTGAGTAATGCCTTTAGATGTAATAAACAAACAAAAAATCTCTGCCATATTGTACTTAAAACAGTGTAAAATTAGGATTTTAAAACGGGGGTTGGGGGGGGGGTGCGCAAAGGGGTGCTTAGGCATCCATAGAAATTTTGAGAGAGAGAAAAAAAAAGAGGGCTGTCAAAGTTAACTTAAGACTGAAATATGTTTACATAGCAGAATGTATTGTTTGTGCTTTCGAAATACTGGTTGAAATCATTAGGTTAAATCACTTTTAATCACTATAAATTCACATTATACACATTATTCATATAACAGCCTCGATTTTTAATAAGTATTTGAAAACGTACTTTGAAAAGTCATCTGAAGTACTTTGAAAACACACCTTCTTCAAAGGATTAAACATTTTACATTACTCTAATAGTGGATAGAAAATATACAAAGTAAATATCCTCCATATATTAAATCATTTATTTAATATACTGACAATTAAAATACTAACAAAAGTTATTTACAACAATTATTTACTTTTGGACAACAATAACTGTCTTTTTTTCATGTGTATTGTACTGGTTTGTATTGTGTGTTTCTTGCTAATGGACCTTGAGTCTGGAAACAAAGTTGAACGAATAATATTGACTATGTCAGGCTTAATACTTGAGTTTTCAGTACATATAAGTCTTTATGAAAATATAATTAGGCTATGCCTTTATACAGGCGTAGGAATCATCATATTTGGGGTTCTTGCCATCAAAAATCCCTCGTGCTTGCAAAAAACAAGCACCATAAAGATACGTTTAACTTCATCTACTGTAGGCCTACATATAGGCTCTTTATAAACGCAACATGACAAAGATTTTTTTTTTTGGTCAGTTGTACTTTTTGGTTGAATAACAACAGGCTTTTATTGCGTGCGAACTTGAGGTCTCAGTTTTTGAAGCGACTCTTTCTTTCATTTATCATTTATCAAAAATTGCCAATGCCACAAAAACAAAAAAATCGGACAATGTGAAAAAGCTCACAGATGCCTGTTCTCTTTGGAACAGCGGGACCTCGTCGCTAAGAACGTTATGCGAACCTACTGTATGTAGCCTACTCCATGCTTTTCTTTAATAACGCTGATCTTGTTACATATACAGTTTGAGACTTTATACGAATATTACAGTTTACAGTCCATTTAATGCCTGAAATGACAAAGAAAAATAAATAGACGGCATGCACAACTCTACAAGCATATTCAATTCTTACCAATAAATGAGCGAAAGTCCATCAAAACGCTCGAGCTCTCTTCCCCGGGGGTTCAGATAGGACATCGCATCCAGCAGAAACGTTAAGGTAAAAAATAGTCTGCTCTGGAAACGGAATTAAATGCTGCCTCCAAATATTAGCACCAGACACATCACCGCGGTTTCATGTCATGCTCGTGGTTTGGTTCGCAGCCTCGCTCAAGAGTCAGCGCTCATTCAGCATTAAATCAATGATACAGCAACTGCCAGGCGAGAGAGAGACTCAACTATGCCCGTTTCTAATCTGTAAGACACGTGGGTTTCATGCTGACCTGGCCGTCTGTTAGACAAAATCTACATCTTGTCGACAGCCCTCTGGTCACATTACTTTGACTTTTCCTAGGTACCAGGTAATGTCAACCTCTGTATATACTGAGATGTGTGAGTATAAGATTCACTGATTGCCTCTCAAAGACCGTGAGCTGTCTACCTAGAGAGCATTTTAGAGCATCATATATAGGCTTGTTGCTGAGATAGGTAACTCAAATTAGAGGCATGGATAAATATATAGAGACAATTGTAGCTTGTATAGCGTGTGTATAAGTTTGTATAAGTGCAGTCAGACTGAGGTGAAGCCATATGACCGTTCAGCTTCAGGTAACTGAGATTAATAGTACTTTTTTGACCTGTCCTAAGAGAAAACACCAGGGGAGTTTCCAATTTCCTCACATAGCCATTTGTTTGTAACACCAGTAGCCTATCTGTCCCTGTAGCCTAAGCTAAATCAAAACCTGTGTCTACATTTGTTCTTTTAGTGCATAAACTGTCACTGTTTATAATTACTTTAATCACACATTTACCATGATAATCACACTTTGTCGAAAAATACTATAGGGAGGCCTATTGTAGTTAATGTAAAATCATAAGTTAATAAAGGACAGGACTCATAGTTTAACTAGTGTAAAGAAGCATGGATAATGGCAATAATGTATAGACAAACTTCTAATACTCAATTATTTAACTGTTTGAGAACATTTCAGTTTGGTAAACTTGGTGACCTTTGTAAATGTGATTAATAATATGTGACCCTGCAGCAGAAAACCAGTCATAAGTCGCTGGGGTATATTTGTAGCAATAGCCAACAATACATTGTATGGCTCAAAATTATCGATTTTTCTTTTAAGTCAAAAATCATAAGAATATTAAGTTAAGATAATGTTCCATGAAGATATTTTGTAAATTTACTACCATAAATATATATCAAAACTAAAAATTTTTATTAGTAATATGCATTGCTAAAAACTTAATTTGGACAACTTTAAAGGTGATTTTCTCAATATTTTTTTGTTATTTATTTTTTTTGCACAGATTCCAGATTTTCAAGTAGTTGTATCTCGGCCAAATATTATCCTATCCTAACAAACCATACATCAATGGGAAGCTTATTTATTCAACTTTCAGATGATGTATACATATCAATTTCTAAAAATTGACCCTTATGACTGGTTTTGTGGACCATGGTCACATATATAAAATTCTCCTTCACTTGAAAGAATGTTTAACATTCCAAATCAACATGATATTTGCATACAGAATACTGCTCTATGTTCTTTCTCACATCTATTTGCATACTGACTTCTGATTGGTCTGTCCTTTCTTGCATTTTTAACAAGCAACTTTACACTAATTCAAAATTCAAATTTAGAATACCTGAAATACCTTTCCAAACGATGCTACTCCCCCTAGTGGTGAAGTTTGGTAACATCTATATGCTATTGCTGCTTTAGTGAGACGTCAGTGCATATATATACTTCTGCACAGTATTTAAAATGTGTGTCACATGTTATAGATGTCTGGCACTTAATCAGTATGTCTACACTACACTCTACTTTTAATCCAAGTGTGCATGATGTGAGGTGTAAAGTGACAGAAAAAGTGACAAGATGGGTGTGGCAATATGTTTCAGATAGTATAGTAGTAGATCAGTGTACATTACTGTGCGTTCACAATCACTCTGTCAACATTCCTCCTTATCTGTAAAGCAATGTTCCTTTTCTGTCTTAAGCAAGCAGAGAAGAATCATAGCTTTCGACAGCAGATTCCCTAAAGTAACATTTTCAACACAGCATATTAGTCACAAAACTCTATAAAGCACGTTTAGCCGGGCAGGATTGGCTGGTTTTCTAGAATGTAGGTGGGGCTGCACCGTCTGCAATGTTTGACCCAGCCGAGCAGGTTCCTTCTCAGTCTCATTCTTGACCTGGGTGTAGTTGTCACCTGTATGTGTCAATGCCACTCCATTGCTCTTTTATACATACGTGTTGAACTTACATAGCTGCTTTCAGCTGTACATTTTCCAATCAGATTTCCAGGCTTATGACATTCTACGATGACAAAAACAAAAGCAAATTCTGAAGGGATGAATAGAGTGATTAGCCAACAGCGGCTGATAATCATTGCTCTGTTGAGATTTTCTGCTGGGGATTTGAGATTTGAGACCATGGCCAGTCTGGTTTACTGAACTGTGGCTGGGCCATAACAGGATTGCTGCAACACAGCAGTTTTGTGTGTCAGAGGGTCTTTGGGATGTTTTCAAACTCATTGAGCCTTGGCTTCCTGCTTTGTCCACAGTCTCAGGGAGGATTCAGCCATTCTCTGGACTCACTCTGCATGCCCAAAAGAGATCCTGACCTCAACAGCGTCGAAATGTGGTACTACCATGTAGCAAAAACACCTAAAACACACAGTTACATAGAAGTCTTTAGAAACTTCTACTGGTATGCATAAAATAATGTTACAAAAATTGAACCCAACAGGTGAGGTCACATTTACAGTTGCTCTGTGAAATTCTGTGGGCGATATACAGTATATAGTCATTTCAATAGAAAATCACACGATTGGGAATTTTGTGTAAGGGCAAAAGATTTTGCATCAGGTTCAAGTTTTTCACTCAAATTTGTGTTGACCAACAAAATGCAGCTTAGTTTGAAAGTGAATTCTGAGTGAGCGGTGCTTCCAGTGTTGGGAAGGTTACTTTGGAAATGTAATAGGTTACAGATACAAGTTACCCTATTTAAAATGTAATAGTAGTGTAACTATTTCAATTACTTTATTAAAGTAATGTAACTGATTACATTTGATTACTTTTTTGATACTTCTCTAAATTTCCAATGAATGTTTTCAACTGTTAATCATTTTCAAACATTTAAACCAGACAGGGTTAACCTTACAGTAGTACTCAACACTGATTACTGTCAGACTTTCAGAATGCTTCATCACTGGAATTAAGACTAGAATCATTTCATTTTAAAGCACAGCCACCACAAAATCGGACTTTAGCACCTCTTTTAGATCATTCTGAGGTTAAATACAGATTAGCAATCATGATCATAACAAAAAATAGTTTAATAGCTATGATACTTTTAAAAAAATCAAATCTTTGCATAGCTATGACAGGAAACACTGGCATCTAACAATGGCTTGGGGGAAAAAAATAAAGCATATAAACCCAAATAGGAAATAAAACAGTTATCAAATAAGCATGTGTCCAGTTACATTTATTTTGTAATTAAGTTATGTAACACCATTACATGTAACTAGTTACTCCCCAACACTGGGTGCTTCACACATCGCTACACTACTGACAATGGACCTTTTTGCTGGCGAATAATGTGGAAAAGTAGGAAGTGACTATCACTGGGTCAGTAAGTACGTATGTTTACATTCGCAGTTATAATCGTCATCTCTCTGCCAAGTGATTGACTTTCAAAGAATAAATGCATTCTGCATGGCATTTCTGTCTTTCGGACCAAATACACAATGGCGAAGCCAACTGCAATAAGATTTATGTGTATACATGCTGGATAAAGTTGAGCTGCACTCACCTTATCTAGTCCGACTTCATGAACTGAATCATCCAGTTGTTACAGTATCAGTCAGACTAAAGCATTTACATGATTAATTATTGCTTTAGTTTGACTGAAATGTAACTGTTAAAGTGCATGTAATGACCTTTCTCAGCCTCTCACCGAAACTGCATTTTATGCAACAAAACATTAATGGTATGGTGACATTTACCATTGCCATTTGCCATTGATTGCCATGTGATAAGAATAAGAATCCACGTGAACAGGATTTTCATGTAGGGGCAAAACATTTCCCCACACAGATTTCACATCTGGTTCAAGTATTTAATGCAAACTTTCATGCAAGGGGCTTTTGTGTTAGTGGTGCTTCATGCATCACTATTGATTTGTGTATTGTTACTGACAGTGGACAATGCACTTTTTTTGCTGGAAAAACTTTACAAGGTGAATAAATGTAGAAAAATAGGAAGTGTGGTTGAAATACATATTGCACATCCCCTCTGTCTTTAAAACAAACAAACAAACACACAGCAAACACACAAGGATGAGGTCAATTCTAGTCCAATTTGTATACATGCTGGGTGAAGACAAGCAACAATCATGACCTCAACTTCACAAACTGAATGATTTCAATCGGACTAAAGCATTTACATAATGAGTTACTGCTTTAGCCAGACTAAAACATAGCATTTATAGTAATGACCTTTCTTGTCCTCTTGCTGAAAAGACAGCCTTTTCAATGATTGTAAATGTTCCTCTTTGTTCTAAAGAAAGAGAGGATAAGTAATTTGTCTAATGACCACAAGTGTCCCTTTTATCTACAAGAGAAACAGGTGTAAAGCAAGGCTTCAAGACTAAATCGTATCCCCTACAGAGACAAAAGCTGTGTTGTCTTTTCACCAACAATGTCTTAACATACCACAGCGGATAGCTAGCATATTTGCACTTTATAGTTTCTAGGTGCATTTTTTTAGGCACATATTGCTAAGAGAAACTGTGCGACACACCTTCAGTGGCTGTTGTGTTTAACAAAACAAGTGCTGACACTCCTGCCATTG
Organism: Sinocyclocheilus grahami; assembly: GCF_001515645.1. Lineage (NCBI taxonomy): Eukaryota > Metazoa > Chordata > Actinopteri > Cypriniformes > Cyprinidae > Sinocyclocheilus > Sinocyclocheilus grahami. Next base: position 1,511,719 of record NW_015505481.1, on the reverse strand, counting down.
AACCTTAAATCTTCACACCCGGAAAAAAACACACTCCCATTTGAAATGAGAAGATTGATTAGAGTGATTTCTACATATATTGTAAAAAAATATATGAATTAATAATGTAAATGACTTGCTTTTTGCTTATTTATGTTCCAATCGAATGTTATACTGTATAAGTTTGTCTATTAATGGAATGAATTAAATAAAAATTCAGAGTAGGACAGTCTGTTTTGGTTGATAGCCCACATCTACCTGTTTGAAATACTCTCTACACCCATGTTTGGATAATGCACCTTGCACCGAGAGACATGAAGTACACACCCCATAGTCTATACTACACGTTTATCATCACAGACAAGACTCTCCCCTGGAGGAGAATGAACTTTCATTGGTACCCCCACCACTAAAAACTTCACTTCACGGTGGCTGATTGCACATAAGCTCATCGTTACAACTTTGCATAGGGTGTGTTGAGTTCCAAAGCAGGCCCATCCTGGCAGAGGAATGCTAAAAAACCCACACACATAAATTCACTACGGTACTTCAAATCTGGCCGCACAGGTCTCGCTGCTGAGTTGTGTTTGCATAATGATCCACGCATGTCAGTCAGGAGCTCTAATTGACTCCATTCCTCACCTGCACCGTATGGGTGTGTAAGGGAATTCCGGCCTTTCACCTGTTTCAGACATTCTTGGTCCCAAACTCAGTTACACTGAACATTATTCATTATCAGCAGCGCATGTAAACGCCTATTTATTTGTATATAATGTGATGACAAATAAATGTCTTGCCCTTTTCACTTATTGCATGTGTGTAACAGCTAGAATGTGGCAAAACCAGTTGAAGAGACAGTCCATACAAGCACATCTGGCATGGAAGAAACTCTGCTCCATTGAAATAGACTCTAATGCTGGAGATCTAAATGTAAATGATAGATGAAACCCATTCACACATAATAGGCATCTGATCACTCTAGGAGGTGTTGTAAATAAGCGCTGATTGGGAGGTTTGGCTACATGACAAAGTTAATATTTAAGCCCTTGGAATGGACTGTGTTCACTTCTAGCCAATTTCACACAAGTACTCCACAGTTGTAGCTTATCTTTGGGCATTCCTTTAAAGTAGTGATATCACATTGCTGCGCAGCTATATTCATTATCGCCGTAGTAAGATAGTACTATAACACATTTCACATCTTCTACAGTGTCAGGCGTTATGAAAGCTCGTTACCATAACTGTGAATAGACTATTGAAATACATTTTCCAGTTTGCAGACTGTATTATACAGTCTATGATTCTGATGCAGGGGTGTGCAATTTTTTAATGCTATAAAGATCCCCAAGCCAGACAAATATTTTCATGCACAAAGATGCATTTCTTATAAACAAAAAATTACAATTAAATATTTTGTCACTGTACTAAAGGCAAAGCAGATTATTAAAACACTCGTGCCTGCTTATGCACTTTATATTTCTTAAAATGCTCGAAGCTTCTCTGAGACTGACATAGCCTACTCAGGATGTTACATCAGTGTAAATATTAGCATAATATATTCAAATATTCTGATTTGAATTGGGTTTGCGGTCAATGCAGATGATCAATGCCTATGGACACTAGGCTATACCATGTATCCCATTATTCTTTGATTATCTGTAATTCAGATAATTGAAATGCATACTGGGTCAGCTAATGCTCACACTTCAAATAATACACCCTCTGAAATAATTAGTCACCTGCTGTTTACTCATGTATGTTTGTTTATGTTGGATTGCAGTCTTCATCTGACACCTGCTGAATTGAAAGAAAGACCTTATTTATATAGCGTGAAGCCTAAGGCATGGTGTAAAATTGAATAGTAAGGGAGATACTGAACACCAAACCAGTATTTCTGTTGCGTTTCCATCTGCTTCCATTCAAAAACAGACACTGGAACACACACAAATGCACACATACACGATGACTCATTGTTTCTAGTCATCCAACAATACCCGGTTCTCATGACTTTTCCTCTGTTGGCATTAAAAAGGGTCCCCTAGTGACTTCTTAGCTGCTCTGAGCGTAAGGGCCTGTTCAGAGACAATTGCGATATTTTTAAACTGTTAAAGGTACCAGCTATAAAATTGAAAACTGCTCAGGAAGTTTAACAAGCACATCAGCAATCAGTCCAAGAAAAGGGGCCCATTGCATAAATTGTTTAGACTAGTCTTAAAAAGTTAGTCATCTAATTTTTTTTCTTCAAGACTGGTCATATACTTTTTAAATTCAATTATAAAAAGGTAGATTGGTCTTATTTATATTGGAAAAGTAAGACTGATTACCCCTTGGCAACTGCTAGTTGGTCAAACTAGTTCTTAAGACACAGTCTTAACATGGTGGCTAAGTTTATGCAACTGGCCCCAGGTCTCTTCAAAAACTCTTCATGACGCTGAGTCTCACAAAGTAGCTGCATCCCAAACAAAGGTTAGACTGCTTATGTAAACTCTCTCTACTGAGCTGACATTCCAGCATGAGCGAAGAATGAATCAATATGAATCAATGAAACAATCCATATCACAATAAGGCTATTTGCACTGTGCTGCATAGGCCTATGCCATAGCCATAGATTGTCATACGATACAAATAACTGAAGTTAGGGACCAAATGCTGGTTTGTAGTTTCTGACAAACTTATTTTTTCAAAAAATTAAAGAAAGTTTGATCATCAAAATTAAATAGGTCAAATGAATAAATGATAATAATAATAATGATGATGATGATGAATTCATATCCAATAAAGTAAAGAATGTTTTATCATTTTTTCATGTCAAATAAATTAATGAAATTTTAATACATGTTATAAATGATGTGTTCAAATATATGTTTATGTTAGATAATAATTTATGAGGCATACTGAATAGGTCTCAAACAGTTTGTACTTCTAATGCTGTTTAAAAAGTCATGAGACACCAAAGTGTGTTGTAAATGTGGACTGAGCCTTATTGGCCATGGCTACAGTCAATGATAATGTCATTACATCCAAATAATCACAGTAAAAACGCTGCTGCTGCTGCTACTGATGTTGCTGTTGTGAACTTCTGTGAATGAAACAGCCCACTGTGGATAAAAGTTTGCTCTGACTGTAGCCTGTTGAATCTATCCCACGAAACTTGTACAGAAGAAAAAGCGACGACGCCTCTGTTTGGATAGGCTGCAGGTATGTCTCTCAGAAAGGGGCGGACACCAGCCCGTACTTTTAAATGGGCTTGATGTTAAAAGCACGGCTAACCTTGACGGACAGCGAGAGCTCGTGTCGTTGGGAAGGTAGTGGCCGTTTCGTTCATCGTGGGCGTTGTTTGCGAGGTGTACCTGTCCGGGGACACGCGCCAGGTAGTTAAACGACAGACAGACAGAAAGCAGCAGCAGCAGCAGAGTGGGATCCTAACTGTGCAATCTTAGCAGAAACTCCGCAGCTGTCATCATGTTCAAAAAGAAGACTGGAAAGACCAGTGTGGCCATCAGTGATAAAAGGTCGGTGGTGACCGGATACATTCTCGCTTTGCATTGTTTTGTTGCGCTGAGCTCTTTAAATTGCGTCTCTCCGGAGTCATTATGGAGCGCGAGTGTTTTAACGGGGTTGCGATTCATTGTCGTTTGGATTGTAGTAGCTTCACTAGCCACATTACACAAGTTAACCCGCATATTAAAATATATATTTCTGCTAAATCGGTTTTATGCTCGCTTGACTTGAGGTTACTGTAGTAAGGGTGTGGCGCTGTAACAGGTTTGATAACTTTTCTCCGAGATTCATATTGCGTGACTTGCGTGGTTTCAATGCAACTCGTCTGGGTTGGTCTCACTTCAATTCAAACTTTTTTTGTAGTGCGAGTGACAAAACTATTCAAATTAAAATTGTATGTCTGGTTTTAACTGTGGTCTAGGAAACGTGTTCATAGTGAGGGAGTGTATGTGTTGAATGATTGCATTGACTATATCTAGACCCTCATCTCTTTGTGATAAACAACTAGATAAACTTAAGATAGATCTTTTAGTTAGTTCAGGCAAGACAGAACAAGGTGAGACTGACAGGACTGTGTAAACTTTTGCCATTGGTTCCATGTTATTGGAGACCATTGGTTATTCTGTACTAAGCAGAGTTGAGTCATGCAACTGTGAAAGGCATAGCTATTACAGGAATGTGCAGCAGCAATTGAACTGTATTATGTTTATATTGTATTATTATTACTAATTTACAGTGATCAACATTTTATTGTTCCTATTGTATATAGTTCTCAAGTTACATACGAATCAGAACAGGCTGTCAAAATGTGTTGGGAATGTTTAAAGAGCGCTGATTGGTTAAGGAGAGAAGTGTAATCAGTGACAAGTTCAAGTTCAAGCAAGCATGAACTTCTGATGGATGGAGAGATGAGTATGGCCTCGAGCTTCGTTCCAGCAGGATTCAATATCGGACACTAATATTGTGAAAGCAGTGCAGCGTCGTTCACTGCAGCTATGAAGGATTTTGCTCTAGGAGTATGGTTTCAGTTTGAGTCAAAATTATTTTATTGGTTACAGATGTACAAAAAATAGGTTTTTCTAAACGCATAGTTTTCGGTTTAGGTCATCTTTGGGTGTTGTTTGACTGCGCTACGCACAATGGGTCACTTAGTGTCAAATGTGCCAAGTTTTGTGACTTGTCGGTCAGCTTTTGACAGAAACAAGGCATGGCATACTGAGATATGGGCAGTTTGTTTGCAGCAAGCTAAAAAGGACAAAACCTTAGGCTAGTTAATACTGTGCTTAAGATGTCCCCATTTCTTATTTTATGTTTTTGCAATTGTATATTTTGGATATGGGAACGCCTCTAGGGAAGGGAAGTGTGCATCAAATAATTACTTGCCACACCCTGATCTTCATCTCAAATCAGATTAAATAATTTTCTTTAGACAGCAGTTCAAATGTTGCTGCTTGTCCCATCATCTGTGTTATATAAATCTGGCAATTTTACCTATATACAATTCCAGCTTTGTTTTTGTATGTCTTGCTGCTTTAATAGTTGTTTTTGATTAAATAAATTACAGCAACAACATTGGTTACATAATCTCACGCTTTAACAGTCCAGCTGTGTTTTGCAACTCATTTTGATGGGTTTCACATGCAGATGCATTCAGATTAGACGACATAGAAATCTATAAAAAAATCTTTCTTGCATGTGTAGTGACACATTAGTAAAACTTGTTAGACCTGTTTGAGTTTCTAACGCCCTTATTAAAGCCACCTTCTTGTTGTAATTATCAGCCTCATTTACATATCTCACTCATAACTCAGTTCAACAGTGAGCACAAAACTTTAAATAAAGACAAAACTGTGTTGTATTTCCTGACAGGACATTATCATTTTAGTCCGTGTGAGATATTTTTAACTGCCATGAAGCTCATTATTAATGATTCATACTGTTGGATGTTAAAACAACATGCCTTGTCCTTGAGGCAAATACGACCCAAGGTGTGCAATTTGTTTCTGATCAAGTTTAGTCATGTCTACCACGCACCGTCAAATGGCATTTCTCTAGAATTCGCAGAATGCACTAAAAACTGTGCAAGGCTGCTGTAATGTTGAACAGCATTTCTGCATTTTTTCAATACGGTTCAGCTGAGAGAACTTTTTTTTTTGTTAGCACCATGGTTTTCCTAACAGATCTGAAATCTGTGCCAGATGATGTGGAATGAAAGTGTTTCAAGTCCGGTATTTATTTTCAGAGCATCTCAGCATGACAGAGAAGTGAAGTGAGGTGTTCTGTCCTAGATCCAGAGATACAACATAACAAATCTACAACATTTGCAGCAGTATTTTGGAGAAAATGCAGACTGAAATGTGTATACCTTGCTTACTCAAACTGCTCCCACAAAAAAAACTTTATTTCACCTCAGACCACCTGACACTGATTTGACGACACTGATTGACAAGTTGCAGAAGAATGCAGACAAGGTGGAGAAGAACATCATTGAGACCGAACAGAATCTCAACAGGGTGAGTACAGAACGACTCTATCTGTGGATTACAAATCAAAGCCAGAGAGTCACTCCTCCTGTCTTCCCACCAATAAGCATGTCAATGCCCCTTCAAAGATGCCAGATTAGGGTTATTTGGGGTCAAATAGAAGAAAGTGTATACCAGTGTTCTTTTAGTGATATTTAGTATAATTTTTAGTATTATAGTATCTTGAATTAGCTTTTTTTCATTTTCATTTCAGTCATTTTGTTGTGTTTTGGCACAACAAATATATATTGTATGTGTATATATGTGTATATATATATATATACACATATACATATATACACACACAGACATTTTGAGTGAAACACCTCTTTAACTATTGATACATAGCTATCCTTAATTGTGTTGCTCATTGATGTTTCTAGGATATCAGGAAGATCAATGAGGGCAAGCAGCCCCTGTACCAGGAGGACACCAACAAGAGGATCCTGAACTCACTGGAGCTGCTGAATAGTCTGGATGAAGATGCAGCCCAAGCCTTTCGTTTGCAGCACCCTCAAGCTGAAATGATTGAGAAGGAGTGAGTACTAACAGTATAACTCTGTCTACATAGCCACCTTTAAACTGAAATATCCAATAGCATCTCATGCTTTATGCCACTGAAGCAGCTTTATATGCTGTGAATGTTTTTCTTCTGTGAATTTTGCTGGGATTGTGGATGACTCTTTTTTTTTTCTCCTCAATGGAAAAGTATGAGACAGCTGCGAGTGCGTGTGACGAAGCTCCGCGAGGAACATGATCACATTTACCACATCACACGATCAGAGCAGGTTCCCACCGTCAATTGGGGAAAGATAGTTGATGAGAAACTGGTGTGTATCTAAACATACCTCCCTATCTTTCTTTTGAATGTACGGTTTCAAATGCAATCGATTCATGTCCGAATGTGTTCTGATGCAGGCAAATGTGAACAACAAAGCATACGGACAAGATCTGCTGATCGTCGAGAATGAAGTGGAGGAGCACAATATTTTCCACAGTGAAGTCGAGGCACTGGCTCCGTACATCACTGGAGACCGGGTACTTTTTAGCTGCCTTTTTTTAAATGCAATGCTGAATAAAAGAAGTATAGTTGACTCCTTTGAACAGTCATGCGAATGACATCTGTGACTCATCTATTTATTTGCATAACAGGACGGTCTGGATGGCCAGCAGGCGAAGTACGACAAACTACTGGTGAGACTTCATTTTCAGCTTTTAATTTTCAATCTAGTTAGTTGTCAATTCTCGTGTCTCAAAACACTGGATTTTACCATGTCTGTCTCAGACGAGCTCCTCTGCACGTCAGAAGAACCTGCTCAGCCTGAGGGACTACATGCAGCGCTGCACCAACGAGCTCTACTGGATGGAACAGCAAGCTGAAGAGCGAAGCGCATATGACTGGAGCGACAACAACCTGGACTACCCTGCCCGAAAGAGGCAATACGAGGTAAATGAACAACTCTTTAATGATAGGTAATGAATAAATGAGTCGTAATTCTAGATGATACTAAGACTGTGGATTGTAACTTGTATTGATTTTGCATTTTAAATTCAAACCTCCTACAGATTATATGATTTTAGTATTGAAATGAAAACAACGAATCAGTATATTTTTAACATGCTGCTTTATACTTGAAATCTTCATCAGAACTTCATTAGCAAGTGTCTGGAGGCTAAGGAGAAAAGCATCACCCAGCTGAATGAAGATGGAGAGAAACTTATTGAGCAGAACCATCCAGGAAAAAATGTCATTGGGGTAATTACAAGTCGTTTGCTAAAAAAATGTACAGTCAAAAACTAGTAGTGGTGGTTGCCACAGGCATCATGGGATGTCTTTTTACAGTGAAGAACTGTGCTGCGCTATAGAGTAGTATGCAGTAATTATGGAAACACCAAAAAACTTTGATCTGATATCAGTTTTCACATTTTCTCTGAGCATAGCTAAGCCAAACAGCATATGGCAAATATATCATCTATTTGAAGCACAATAATCTGCTTCATACTTTTAAAATAACCACCATAATTGATATGTGGATTAAAGAGGTTCTTAGTTAGATTCTCAACCACAGTCTTCTTAAAAACACTTCATAAGGTATGATGTCCCAGTTTGATAATGTACTGGCTGACTCTGTAGACTAGACTTTTTGCCAATCGATTTTATTTATTTTTAAATGTATTTGTGTTTTAATGTATTATGATATTATTGTATTGTACTGTTTAATGTATGTTATTGTTTGGGGTTTTGTTAATCGGGGTGTTTGTAGAAAAATCTTGTAGAAAAATCCAATAAAGTAATAAAAAAAGACAGCATAATAACAAGGTATAAAGATCAAACACCATCAGGCTAGCACACATTAAATAACAATACACTGCATTTATTGTTAATAAACCAAATAACTTAAAATATAACTTCAGTGCACATAACTAATAAAACAATATTTAAATCGAATATAATCAGTGATGGGTCATTCAAGGAATTCTCAAAAGCCCCTTTCTATATAAATACATACATAAATTTAACATGTGCACACATACATTTGCCTACATTTAATATCACAGTGGCATTGCTGTATATGATTATTCTAAAACCAGTCTTGTTTTTAGGCACACATGGATGCCGTACATGCGGATTGGAAGGAATACCTCAACCTGCTCATCTGTGAAGAGAACCACCTCAAGAGCATGGATGATTATCACAAAGTCAGTTCTCATTTTGCTTCATTTCCAATTCTATATTTCCTTGTGTTTGCTGTCAGACTTGCTCAGTTGCCTTTTTTTATTTTTCCAGTTCCACAAGGATGCAAGAGACACCAGCGATTTGTTGAAGCGCCTGGAAACCGAGATCAACCAGAAGTATAACCCTGAGTTTAAAGACATGTACCAGATGGAGGGCCTGATTGCTGACCTGAATGTAAATACATGGTTCTAATTTGGCACCTATTGCTAAATTTTTACTGAACTGCTGAACTAAAAAGTGTCTTCGCTATCTAAGACTGTCTGTGTTTGTATTGACAGGATCAGGCAAAGGCCATGGACCATTTTGACGAGCGGCTGAAAACTCTTCAGAAGCGCAGCCTGCAGGTGCTCCCTCTGAAGTACCGCAGGGAGACTCCTCAGAAACTGCTCCCTATCGAGGCTCTGTGTGAATACGAGACTAATGAGGTACGGAGTTTGAGCTCTCGCTCACGTTATGCATGCGGCTTAGAGCTCCACTAATACCAGTCAGTGAAACATCAGCTATTATCATGAGTAAGCACAGAAAAACGTTGCACTCCGTCTCTGCTCGTGTTTTGGATTCCCCCATCTAATGTATTTAAATCCTTAAGAAGGCCTTCACCCAGACGATTCATCTCATATAAACCTCTGGAGACATGTGCAGGGGATTTTGTACGGATTTCACATTTATTTGAAGAATTTGTGCTGCAATATCAAGTTGAAACAGCGCTTACTTTGCTCATTTTGTATGACACAGGGTTCAATTTTGCGAGGGGAGCGGTACACCCTGCTCAGGAACAACGGGTCAAAATGGGACGTGAAGGATGCAAATGGCCGCACCATGAGTGTTCCAGCAGTGTGCTTCATAATCCCACCGACCGACCCTGAGGCTGTGGCCGTTGCTGATAAGTGGGTATTCCCTGATCTGTATATGCAATTTATAATGTATACACTTACAAATGTGTCTAATCTGAAAACATCTTTGCAGTCTAATAAACCAGCACAAAGGTATCAAACAGAAAGTAGCCAGCAGCAAATCTGCACTACAGGCACGACTGCCAGAGCTGAAGAAGGAGAGTACAGGAGGTCAAGGTTTGTCTCATGTTATAATAAGCTTAGATGCAGAGCTCTCCAAAAGAGAGTAAAATACTCAATTCATTAATTTCTCAAACCTCAGATAAACAAGAGCAGCAATGCCGTCAACTGATGGCAGGACTGGATAAAGTGGTCGGTGATCTGGATAAGCAGGAGAAGGCCATTTACTCTCGTGTGCGTCCCCCACTGGAGCAGACACGTCCCCTGCAAGACAGCGCTGACAGGCTACAGGACATAAAGGTACAACGTTTGGTGTTTTTTTGTTTTTTAAGTGCACATCATGCATCAGAATGTTATGTTTCTGAATCAATGCCCATTTTATAATGGTTTGATTGTAATAATGTTACATAATGAAATAATGAGATATTTCAGGCTCATTAGTACGGCGGTTCTCAGTTGCTGTTTTGTAACACCCTTTTTAAGAGTATTACGAAACTTATCTGTGCATTAGAAAGTCTTAGCATGTTCAAACCCGATAAAAGGTGAAAAATAAGAAACTGCACATAAATTTGATCGTGTCTATCAACAAAATGATAGATTTAAATGTTTGAAAGTGAATGGGAATCTGAAACTTAAACACAAAAGCATTGCTTCTGATCCTTATTTTAGTGGCAATTGATGTTTTGACCTTAACCCAGTATTTTCTTCACAGGACATTGCTGCTGCTGTTCGTAAGATAGAGCCAGAAAAGTCTTCCAAAGTACAGGAAGCTGAGAGTTTCCTCAGATCCTCTCCCAAATGTGCAAGTGCACCACAGCTCTACTCCAAGGTGGATGAGGCAAACAAAAAATACAATAAAGTTGATTTGCTGTTGAAGTGTGCTGATGACAAGTAAGTATTACTTTCTTTTTTTACAGTGGAAATCATGAATGTCATGTTAATTGAGAGCCTAAAAATTTTACTTTTGTAGACTGCAGAACTCCTATCGGCTTGAGAATTCTCTGCAGAATGGCAAAGCTCTGCTGTCCTCTTATGAAAACAAACTGGCAAGAGAGGAGGTCGCCCCATCCGACTCCACCTCACTGGAGAAGACCCAGCGTGAGTTGGCGGTAAGTTTAGTAATCCAAGACACTTTGTTGTGCCAAAGTATTATATTTATTTTTTTTATTTTTTTTTTTAAGTATACTATGCACTCATGTCTCGTACTCCTGTCTCCAGGATATTGCATCTGAGCTGAGGAGCAAAAGATCTACTATAACAGAGACTGAGCAGAACCTGAGAGATGCCAAGGCCAGCTGCAACAACATGGCCAACAAAGTGCAAGAACATTGCCCTGATATTGAGAGGCAAGAGGCTGATGTTCAGAAACTCACCAAGCGCTTTGACAACCTCAACAGACAGGCTGAAGCAAGGTGAGTTCATATTATTTGAAGTTATTTTAAATGGAAATGTACTTAAAAATTACTTAAGAATTGAATTCCACAGATTCATCTTATTTAGTTTACTGTGTGTTGTGATTATATTACTTCTATTACACCTTAACATAATAGGACTGATTTCACTATTAATGTTTATGGTTGCACTTCATGTAAGGTTGAATTTTTTAATATTGCATTATGTGTCAATAAGAGCGTGTATTAATTTGTTTTCATTTGTAAATTTGCTATTGTTCATTGTTAATTAATGCTTGTGAAATTTAATGTACATAATGTTAATGAACGGAACCTTATTGTAAAGTGCTATCCTTGTTTATTTTATGTAGATACATTCTTCTTTCTATAGCATAGGTCCTACAGAAAGTGTATTTAATCACAAAATATCAGCATCTTTAATTCTTTTAAATGTTTTCATTTTACAGATCACAATGTCTGCAAAGAGCCAAAACCGCTTATGCCAACTACCACAATGACTATGACAACCTTAATAGCTGGCTTTCTCGACTACCAAACTATGAGCCACGTGAAACTGATGACATCAGACAGATTGATGACAAACTGAAAAATCAAAGAGTAAGAATTTAACCACTTCTCTCATTACAATAATTGCATTATAATATTACATTTTATTTACCAAAACTATGTTTGAAATGTACAGAGTCTGCTCTCTGACATCACGAGAAAGGAATCAGACCTGAACAATGTGACTAGAAATGCACAGCTTTATCAGCACGCAGTCAAGGTACAAAAACCACAGCGTATTACTTCCAGAGCATTATCCTACTATCGTGTTTATGCAAAGCCATGTGAACTCCTTTGTGTTGTGGCTTTCAGGACTACGAAAATGAAGCGGAGCGGTTTAAATCCATCCTTGACCTTGAAGATGGCTTGGTTCCTCAGACATACAAAAGGAGCAGACTTGAATCTCCTGCCTTGAAAGTGAAGAGAGAGGTGAATGTTTCTTAACAAGTGAACAGTTTCCTGGATCAAGTAATTAGTACATTTTAACACCTTTTAATGACTGTTTTTCTGACTGGTAAAGTTTAAACATGATTGTTGTGTTTTAAAGGAATCTGCAATTGAGTCCAAATTCACTGAAGCGAATGCTGTGAACAAGCAGAGGCTGCAGAACCTAGAGTTTACTCAAAGCCTTCTTAACCAGGTAAAACACACTAACATACACCATGCATAAAATTAACCGTAGTATGGCATAAGCATTGCTTTTTAACACTTTCAATATTTTTGCAATTCTTTCCAGCAACCAGAAGTTACAATAATCCAGCAAAATGTCCAGACAGTGAGATCCTCAGCCCCAGGAGAAGAGCCCTGGAGAATCAGAAAACAGCTTCAGGAAGAAGTTCAGCGGAGAGACCAACTGGAACGAGAAATTCAGAGTGTCCAGAGTGACATCTATTTACTAGAGGGCCAGAAACCACAGGACACAATCGTCAAGAAAGAGCTCATCAAGCAGGTGCATGACCCTCAACTTGATGAAGAATATCACCGTGTTCAGCAGAAGCTCTTAGAAGAAAGCAGGACCACTCGTGTCTTAGAGAGCGAGTTGGACACCCTCCGTGTAAAGCTGCGTGGAATTGAGACCGAAATGAAAGAGGGAGCTCAGCAGTATACAGTCAAAGAGGTACTCCGCATTGAGAGGGACAGGGGACAGGAGGAAGAACTCAGGAGACTGAGAGAAGAGCTGGAGGAAGTCAAGAGGATGAAGATGGTCAGAGAGAATGAAATCATTCAGATTCAAAAGCAAGTGACTATTCTTGCAGAGGAGAAAAACAGGGAGCAGGAAATCATCAGGGAGGAGGAAATCATTACAGTTCAGAATGACCCTAAACTTGAGAGCGAGTACAGACTATTGCTTGACAGGAAGCAAAAAGAAATAGACAGCCGAAAGGAACTCGAAGACGAGCTTCGATTCCTGCTGGAGAAACTAAGGCGTCTTGAAAAGGAAAAGGCCATGGCTGAGGAAAAGATCTCCATCAAAGAAGTACTGAAAGTTGAGAAAGATATTGCTTTGGAGAGAGAGGTAGGGAACCTGAGAAGACAATATGAAGATGAAAAATCCAAGCGCAGCTCTTTGCTGAGAGAGAAAACGGACATTCATCGGAAGATTACCAGCCTGGAGGAAGAGAAGTCGAAGGTCATCATTCAGGAGAAGGTGCGTGAGATTGTTCGACCCGATCCGAAGGCAGAAGCGGAGGTGGCAAATCTTCGACTTGACCTGGTGGAGCAGCAGAGAAGATGCAGAGATTCAGAGCTCCAGCTGAAGACCTTCCACGATGAACTGACAGTGCTAAGAAACAGAGGCCCACAATTTGAATACAAGGAGATCATCAAAGAGGTCATCAAATACAAGATTGACCCGGAAACTGAAAGAGAACTGGAGAAACTCAGGAATGAAATTGTGGACAAAAACCACCAAACAGAGAAGTTTGAGATGGAGATCCTGCAACTCAAAGAGGAGATTCAAAGATGGAAAGACACCCAGCCTCAGATTCATACCAAAGAGGTTGTAAATGAGATCCTGCAATACAGAGAAGATCCTAAAACCAAGGAGGAGATTGAGAGTCTCAAGCGGAAACTGGCTGAGGAACAGAGGAAACGTTTGGACCTGGAAAATGAAAGGGGCTCCAATGAAGAAAGGATCAGGATTAAGAAGATCGACTTGTCACAGGTGAGGGAGAAGATTGTCCAGAAAGAAGTAATGAAGATGGAGCAGGATCCACTCTTGAGGTCTGAATGTGACACCTTCACTCAAAACATCAACAATGAGCATAAACAGAGAGAGATCTTGAAAGAAGAGCTGATCAGGATGCAGCATCAAAAGGCCGAATTGGATATTCAGCTTGAGGAGCTAGAACGTGAACGCAGAAGCCGCAGAGAAGCTGAGCTTGAAATCCAGAGGCTAAGAGTGCGGCTCAATGAACTGGAGATCAGGGACAAGGAAAACCGAGAAAAGGTTACAGTAAAGCAAAAGGTCGTACTCCAGCAGGACCCTCAACAAGAAAAAGAGCACTCTATCCTACGTCTTCAGATTGAGGAGGAGAGGCACAAGCGTATGGTCTTGGAGAAGGACTATAATGCTTTGTTGCAACAGCAGGAAATACTTGAGAGAACGGAAGTGCGTGAAAAAGTTGTGCGAACCGAAAAAGTTCAAGTCGAGCGAGACCCAGAGGCCGAGATGGACATTATAAGGCTAAAGAAAAGCCTTGAAGAAGAGGAAAAGCGACGTCGTGAGCTGGACCAAGAGATTATGAACCTAAACTCAAGGCTTTCGGAGATGGAGTTCACCAATACAAAATCGTCCAAAGAACTCGACTACGTTCGCGACGAAAGCAGTAGGTTACAGCAGGAGAACCAGCGCCTACAGAACGAATTAAGGAAGCTTCAATCCGAAATCGAGATCACCACAAAAGAAACCAGACACATCACTGAGACTTCCCCAGTGGAAAACAGCAGGAACCTGGAAATTCGATTGGAATCCTTGCAAAGAGAACTCTCTGACCTCAAGCGCATCAGAATCGAGAAAGACGAAGAAATCGAGAAGCTTCAGAAGAGTCTGTCTGTAATGAGAGTGAAGAGGGAGCAGCGAGAAAGTCACCTCCGCCGCTCGATTGTCGTCATCGATCCGGACACACAGAAGGAGATGAGGCCTGAGGAGGCTTACAAGCTCGGCCTAATCGACTGGAAAATGTTCGTCAACCTTCAGAGTCAAGAATGCGACTGGGAGGAGATCACAGTCAAGGGTCCGAATGGCGAGTCCTCCATTCTTCATGACAGAAAATCAGGCAAGAAGTTTTCCATTGAAGATGCTCTGAGGGCTGGAAACATCACAAACCGTCAGCTGCAACAATATCAGAACAAAGAGATCAGCATCCAGGAGTTCGGTGTCATGCTGTCAGGCAGAGTCAAATAAATCCATTCATCAGAAAAACAACATCAAATAGAGCGGGCTGTTTGTGTTCCCAAATTGCAGTTTTTACATTCACTTTCTCAATACAGTATGCATTTATTTTTAAATGCATTCTTATATCAATGCAAGATGGTGTTCCTTTGGTTATGGTGCTGAATTTGGGTTAATGTTTCTATCACTATACCTATGAATCTTCATCGAAGATTAGCAGACGAGACATGTTTGAGAATGTTTTACTGAAATCTAGTTCAGTTTTACTGTAATCTGATCTAATATATGCATATAAAATGTGTGCCTTAATGATAAAGTTATGACCCTATCTGTTTCTCTTTATGCACTTTTTACTTGTCAGATTATTCTACTTTCATGTTTGATTTGAGATTAAAAAATTAAACGAGGATAAATCTGAGAACTGTGTTCTTTCCCTTCGTCTTTATCATGATGTAAAAAAATATTGTCTAGCACTTGTTGTTTGTCATTTATCCCAAATCACAAATGCAGACAGAGTTTTATGTTTACGTGGCGCGATGCAATGCAACGTAATGCGTTAAAAGACAGTATAAATTATTATAATCCGTAATTATGTCCCCACTGGATGCCACAAATGCCTAGTTTATATTGGGTTTTAATGTTTTTGTCTCGTAGCTCCGGCCGGACAGGGCATCACAATATGTTTTTTATTTTTTTTATTAAGTACAAAATCTGAATACAACAAACTGGCATTAATTAGTATACAAAAAAGATTCTGGTATGGAAGGCTCAACACAATAGAATCATAATAAGCTCCAGACAAATCATAAAAGAAAACATTCCAAGAAGAAATAAAATATAAAAATTAATTACATAATTACAACAAATTATTTAATACAAACAAATTAAGTCATTTTACTGCTTTTGGATTTTTCATTTTACTAAGGGTATCTGAGAAGTATTTTAGATCCATTTTAAATACAATTAGCAAAGGAGGGGATTTAAAATATCTACATTTATGTATAAAGTATTTTGCTAATATATTATTAATCAAATCATACAAAACAGAGCACTCTTTGGTTATTCCGTACATTACATCTTGTAAGGTTAGAGTGAAACCATCAGCACCCACACCCTTCTCTACCATCCAGTCCTGCAATGCTTTCCAAAAAGACTGCGACAAACTACATGTAAAAAATACATGTTCTGTATCTTCAACTAAATATTTGCATAAATAACAGGGCTCATTTTCAAAATTTAATTTTGAATGTAGAAATTTCTTGGAGGGATATATCTCATTTAATATTTTAAATTGCATTTCTTTTACCTTGGGAAGAATAGGAAATTTTAGATAAGCTGTTCTGAGATATTTAACAGTGCTTTCATCAAATGTATGATCTAATTTATTTCTTAATATTTGACAAGGGTTGCACGACTGGATGATATATTGTCTTATATATTTGTTTATTGCAGAGTTTGTTTTCTATCTCAATATCACCAACATATAAAGGACTGCAGTAATTTGTGAGTAGGAAAGAGAACATCTCATTAACATTTTTACACCTGCATTAATAACAATAAAAAATTGCTTTGGATGACAGGCAAATCCGTGTTTTAAAGTAAATGCATTGTAAATTAACATATTACCGGTCTAATTCATTAGATTAAACACTGACCAAATATTTCTATTTACCCAGTCCTCATAAAACAGGGATTTGTTTCTGTGTAGAATATATTTGTTATTCCATATAGGAATATTGTGCGGTGTAAAATTGTGTGTGCATGCCAATTTCCAGCATAATAACGTAACAGACGCTGGAGTTTGGTTAGAATCCATGAGCGGAAGTTTTACACCATATTAGGAACTACAGTCTATTTGATTAAGTATGACGTCTTGTCGCAATTTTGCGACTTTGGCGCTAAGAGGGTTAAAGCTCAAGGCTTTAAACAGATGTCGATAATCAGGGTCAAAGTCGGAGAACACAAGGGCAGAATCAGAGACAATAGTGGAGAGGCAGGCAATAGTGCAAACACAAACATCAGTGCTATCAGGCGTCAGAACAAAAGGTGCAGAGTACAAATACCGTGAGACAAGTCAGGCAGAATCATACACAGGAAATCAATCAGGAACAGAGGAAGAATAACGCTTGGTAAGGCAGATAAACTGGCAATACTTCGCGATCAGCACATGGACTGGTCTCAGTTTATATGAGTCAAACAGGAAGTGAAAGCAGAGGGAGTGGAGCACGGCCAGTACTCGGGCAAACGCTCCATCTGCTGGATTGGCGTTACAGAACCACCCACTAGGAGCGACTCCTGGAGCTTGACGTGGACGTCCCAGTGCTGGGCGGTCGGGTCTGACTCTATGAAACTCCTCGATGAGTGATGGATCCGGAATGTCCCGGGCGGTTACCCATGACCTCTCCTCAGGTCCATAGCCTTCCCAGTCCACCAGATACTGGAGCTGACCCCCTCTTCGTCTCGAGTCCAGTAACACATTCACCCTATATGCCGTAGTTCCATCAAAGTCCACTGGTGGTGGTGGTTCTGGGGCTTCATGGCCAGGGTCAGCTCCCAAGTGGACGGGTTTGAGGAGGGACACATGGAAAGAGGGAGAGATACGATAGTTAGCAGGAAGCTCCAATTGGTATGTTACATCATTGATCTGTCTTAGTATCTTGAAAGGGCCAACATACATGGGGCTGAGCTTTCTGCTTGGTAGCCGCAACTTGATGTCCTTCGTGGAGAGCCAGACCCATTGTCCTGGTTGGTAGGGAGAGTGTGGTCTATTGGCTTCATCTATTGGCTTGGAATTCTTGTGTTCTCACAGCTCGCTGGAGATGGACATGAGCACTGTCCCACACCCTCTCACTACATTGAATCCAGTCGTCCACTGCAGGAACCAGTGTAAGGATAAAAGAAACTAGAATACTTTGATCTCCTGAGAGGCAAACAATGCACTGGCATCTTCAGGACACCCCACAGAGGGGTGGTGCGGGAAACGCCTCTCTCACATATGCATCTGTGCCTTTTCACTCAAACTGGTCAAGAATATAATGTTCTAAATGAATGCAAATAAGATTTAGTCATGTTTGGTTTCATTTGAATAGTTTCAGGGCAAGTGGTACAATGGTCTTAATCTTACAAAAGTAGACTAAAAGATAATCCAGATCCTAAGAGTTAAAAGATACTTTGATAACTGTAGAGGGTCATTCCATGCAAATGACCTTTTGTTCCCATTGAGGTGTAAACTAGCCACCCAGATTCCAATTGTTTGTATATGCCTCCATTTGAGGGATGTTTTATCTTGGTTTTGTATTTAAAGGATTGCAGCAAAAGGGTCAGGGCGATTCTGTAGTCAGAGAGCCCGTAGTATAAAGTATCTCCACACACTCTGCACTATGTATTTTTCTAATACATCTAATACATTTAATCTCAGGTATGCATTTTACTATTAGACTCGTCTTTGAGAGTTTGAGGTCTTGTATTGATTTGATATCGTTGAATTGGCTGTGGAGATAATTGGCATAATACATATTTACCTGACTGATAATAAATTGTTACATTTGATTTATTCTGACTTACTCTGAAGTTATTTTCTCAAGTAGATTAGGTGAAGGCTTATGTTGTCCGCAAATGTGCGTCCAGGGTTAAGTGCACATTAGATCTCAGGAGATGAAGCATGGGGCGCATCAGGTGAGATTCTAAATTTCTGACTAACCGCTTGACCTTAGTTTAAGTTGTACTCAGTTACGTTAACCATGTGTATGATTTCAGCTTTAATTAAGTTGTACGTGGTTATACTAACTATCGGGGTCTAGACTAAAGGTCTAGAAGAACCGCTGATTAATATTTGGAATGTTAATTAAGTTGTACGTGGTTATACTAACTATCGGGGTCTAGACTAAGGGTCTAGAAGAACCGCTGATTAATGTTTGAGCATTATATGGGTAACTGTAGGGGGCTAAACAAACCTACTATTTAAATAGTATTAGCCACAAACCTCTGAATAAGGATCAAACTGGCGAGTTTGTGATCGTGGAACCCACGCATAGCGGCCACCGTGAGGCATCCTAAAAACGACAGATTCCTAGTGAACGAGAAAAATACAAAGTAAAGAGTTAATTAGAATAATCGAATGTAAGAATAATCAGAGACCGACAAACAACCAATGTGCCTTTCAACCTAAATTAGAATTCAGATACTAAAATGGAGTCAGATTGAGTTAAACCTAAATTGAATAACTCTGCGTGCTGAAAAGACCGAACACGCAAGAGACCTTCATCCGCCACTGGATACCTTCCTTGGACCAGGTGCGCGGACCTTACAAGGTCATATTGTCGGGAAAGAGCGTCTGCTTTTCCATTCTTGCCACCAGGCCGATAAGTTACAGTAAAGTTGAAGCGTGTGAAGAATAATGCCCAACGGGCTTGCCGGGGGTTAAGACACTTGGCGCTCTTTATATATTCAATATTCTTATGGTCTAATCACTTGGGAGGGATGAAGAGCTCCCTCAAGCCATTGACGCCATTCTTCGATCGCTGCTTTCATGGAGAGTAGTTCCTTATTTCCAACATCATAGTTGCGCTCAGCGGAGGTTAGTTTTCTGGAGAAGAAAGCACATGGACAATTTGCTTGGTTGTCCTTGTCTCTGAGAGAGTATAGCACCTATGCCACAGTCTGAGGCATCCACCTCCAGTATGAATGGTTCGTTCGGATCAGGATGTTTTAGGATAGGGGCTGTTGTGAATCGTTCCTTCAATGCGTTGAAAGCGTTGTTAGCTTCCGAAGTCCAAACCAGTTTTGACAGTTTATTCTTGAGGAGTGAGGTGAGAGGAGAGGCAACTACACTATAATTTCGGATAAACCTCCTGTAGAAATTGGCAAAGCCTAGAAATCTCTGCAGATCCTTGACGGTTTTAGGTTGTGGCCATTCAGTGACCGCCTGAACTTTGAGGTCATTCATCTTGATGCCCGGTGAGCTGATGTGGTAACTCAGGAATGAAGTTTGATTAACATGGAACTCACACTTTTCTGCCTTGACATATAATTCATTCTCTAAGAGCCGAGAAAGGACTGTTCTGACATGGGAAATGTGCACGTGTTCGGTCTTGGAAAATACGAGGATATCGTCGATGTATGCAACCACAAATTTATTCAGGAGGTCCTTGAAGATTTCATTTATGAAAGATTGGAATACAGCGGGAGAGTTGGCCAGCCCATACGGCATTACCTGATATTCATAGTGCCCCCTAGTGGTGAGAAAAGCCGTTTTCCCATTCATCCCCTTCTTTGATTCTGATGAGATTTGCACTTCGAAGATCGAGCTTGGTGTAGATTTTGGCTTCTCTGAGTTGTTCTAGTGCTGATGGCACTAAAGGAAGGGGATAGCGAAACTTAACAGTAATATTATTCAGTCCTCTATAATCAATACAC
>NW_015505481.1:1489506-1491069 GCF_001515645.1 Sinocyclocheilus grahami | reverse complement strand
GATGGATTCCTTATGAAGGGTTCCAACTTGGAGGGTGAGTGTTTTGGTCTGGTGAGTGATACCTTTTCCAATCAATTCACCATCGATAGCCTTGACTTGGATAGGTGGGGTGCACATTTGTGTAGGGATTTGATATTTGGTTACGATGTCTTGGTGGATGAGATTCAGGGCGGCTCCGGAGTCAATCATCGCTTCAAGAGAGAGGGAGAGAGAGAGGGAGAGAGAGAGTATCAGTTTTTAAGACAACAGGGAGTGTGAATGACTTGTTGCTTAAAAGGGCAAAATGTTCAATATTTACCCGGGGATTATTTTGAAGCTTGTGGAGGCATCCTAAACTGCGGTGGCCTGATTCACCACAGTAAAAACAGTCGTTGATGTCTCCTCCGTTCTCTTTCACTCTCAGATAGTCGGGACGTGTTTATTTGCATGGGTTCCTCAGGGGAAGACATTTCCACAGGGTTGGGTGTGAGATCGTTGGTTCGCCTACCTCTTCCACTTCTCTTTTTAGGAGCTCATCTCATGAGGTTATCAATCCTGATGGCGAGTGGGACAAAATCGGAGGAGGAGGACTCCTCACCCTTGCATGCAAGTTCTGCTTGAAGATCGCAGAGACTTTTGTGAAACATAGCTTTTAATGCGACATCATTCCATTCACTCTGGGCAGTGAGCGTTTTGAATTCAATGGCAAACTCAGCAGAGGAACGATTACTTTGTGTCAGATTGATGAGCTGTGTGGAAACGTCCTTTCCGCCATAAGGATATTCAAACACTTCATGGAATTGTTGAATGAAGTACGTCACTGAATTCCTCAGGCGTGAATCTGAGTCCTAAACGGCTGCTGCCCAGTTGATAGCTCTGCCCGTCAACAGTGTCATGATGAAAGCGCCCCTTTTGCCCTCTGATTCGAATCCCTCTCCTTGATGATCCAAATAAACTTGTACTTGGCGAATGAAGCCCTTGCATTGCTCAGCGGTACCATCAAATTTGTCAGGAAGAGCGAGACTTACGGTCTTAGGAGTGGGTTGAGGGAGAGATCGAATGTAGTGCATCAGGTGTTTGTTGACGGTCTGCAGCTTGGCGAGTTGTTCCTGATATTTCTGGAGCATTTCAGCTTGGTATGAGAATGAGATTCGACATTTCCGCTGGATTCATAGGAGGCAAAGTATTCTGTAACAGAGACGCTGGAGTTTGGTTAGAATTCATGAGCGGAAGTTTATTAAAATGTAGCGTATCAGCTCATGGGGAAATATGAATAATTAATCATAACTAGTTATAATTGATGCAGTCCAACGGTTCAAGTTGATCTTTACTGAAGTTGGTTGATGAAAAAGAACCAGTTTGAGTCAGAGAATCTTGTTGAATGGAAAAGTCAAGGCCGAAGCCTGGCACATACTTAGGGGGTTGCAGAAGCGTTCTAGCTCATGTCTTCATCTTAGAATCTAACCGAACCACCGACTCTAGGCGGGTCACTGAAGTGCAGCCTTTAAAGTCTGCGAAGATTCACACCTCACAAGAGGGGCTTGTCCAATGAGAAAGACGGAAATTCCAAGTGGGAGGTGGCAA
>NW_015505481.1:1487431-1489349 GCF_001515645.1 Sinocyclocheilus grahami | reverse complement strand
GTTGATGCACAAACTAATAAAGATTCTTAGAACACTGATATGTTGCATAGGTATAAACATACAATATACACTCTCAGTTAGATCATCCGAATACGAATTAATAGAGACCAAACACATATGTAAGGTTACATGAATGAGTGGTTCTATCATAAGCATGCATAAACTAGCCTACAATACAACAGATAATATACAAGACAGTAATAATATACACAATGACCTGAAGGATATGTGTGTTCATTCAAAGAAAGGTTTTCCTATTAATTAATTAATTAATTAGAGAAGAGTCCATTTCTCACTGTGCACTGTGGATTTCCTATGGAAATTGTAGTGAGAGGGGTGACTCTCAACATGCCATTAGGTCGTAAAATTTATCTGGTGTCAGGGTTGCCATGGTAACCAGGGTCCTGGGCCCTGTTCACAGACAACTTGGCACCCAGTATGTTTATTGGGTGAGGGGTCTGTGAACATTTTGTTAATCTAATGAAAAATTGTGTGTTTGATTGGTCTAGACGCTACAAAAGGTCAAGGCTTTAAACAGATGTCGATAATCAGGCAGAGGGTCAGAGAAGCAAGCAGATCGTTTGTCATACACAAGGGCAGAAGCAGAGACAATAGTGGAGAGCCAGGCAATGAGTCCAAACACAAACATCAGTCCTATCAGGTATCAGAACAAAAGGGGCAGAGTACAAATACCGTGAGTCAAGAAGACAGGCAGAATCATACACAGGAAATCAATCAGGAACAGAGGAAGAATAACGCTTGGTAAGGCAGATAAACTGACAATACTTCACGATCAGCACATGGACTGGTCTCAGTTTATATGAGAGTCAAACAGGAAGTGAAAGCAGAGGAAGCAGAGGGAGTGGAGCACAGTCAGTACTCGGGCGAGGGCTCCCTCTGCTGGCTTGGCGTTACAAATAAGACTTGTTGGTGGAATGCTGATAGCTTCACAGGAAGTTTGGATAAATCGAAGTCACATTTGAGAAGGAAGCGGATACCACCCAATTTACAAAACAAAGCTGAAGGCACTGCATACCAAAAGCTCTCAGTATTACCTAAAAACATTTGAAGCCACTTAAGTTTTAACAAAGTATTCATACTCTCAAATTCAATTACATTCAGACCACCTTCTTCGTACCCTTTGATAATATCAGATTTTCTAATATAATGAGTTTTGTACCTCCAAATAAAGTCATACATTTTTTGATTGCTTGTTTTTATAATAACTGAAGAGGGAGCTAAAGAAAGAGCTGGATAGATCAGTCTAGATAGATATTCAACTTTAGATAGAAGAATTCTCCCGAAAATAGACACATCTCTCTGTAACCAGCTATTCAAGATACCATTGGCTTTTTGTATTTTATTTTCAAAATTTTTCTTTCATACTAATCTTGAAATCTTTGGAAATAGAAATGCCTAGATATTTCACCGTCTCTTTAACTGGAATGTTATACAAGGACAAATCTTGAATGGGGTGTAGGGCCAAAAGATCACATTTGTTTAGATTTAGTTGAAGGCCTGAAGCTTTACAAAAGGAATTGATTAGAGAGATAACCAGAGGAATTTGGTCTTTGTTTTGTAAAAATAATGTCGTATCATCTGCTAGCTGACTGATTGTTAAGGTTTTCCCAAATACATTTAATTTCTTCACAGATGAATCATGACTAACCAGAGTGGACAGCATATCTACAGCTAAAATAAACAAAAGAGGGGACAGTGGGCATCCCTGCCTTATTCCACGGCCAATCTGAAATCTTTGTGTAGTACCAAACGGGAGAGAAACGGAACTATTCATATCTCTGTAAATCATTTTTATAACACTAATAAACTGTTCACCAAAATTGAAAAGTTCTAAAGATCTAAAAAGAAAAGCGTGCTCTATCATATCAAAGGCCTTTTTGAAATCTAAAAATAAAAT
>NW_015505481.1:1471202-1485145 GCF_001515645.1 Sinocyclocheilus grahami | reverse complement strand
GTCATACACAAGGGCAGAAGCAGAGACAATAGTGGAGAGCCAGGCAATGAGTCCAAACACAAACATCAGTCCTATCAGGTATCAGAACAAAAGGGGCAGAGTACAAATACCGTGAGTCAAGAAGACAGGCAGAATCATACACAGGAAATCAATCAGGAACAGAGGAAGAATAACGCTTGGTAAGGCAGATAATACTTCAATACTTCACGATCAGCACATGGACTGGTCTCAGTTTATATGAGAGTCAAACAGGAAGTGAAAGCAGAGGAGAGTGGAGCACGGTGAAATGCTGATAGCTTCACTGGAAGTTTGGATAAATCAAAGTCACATTTGAGAAGGAAGCGGATACCACCCAATTTACAAAACAAAGCTGAAGGCACTGCATACCAAAAGCTCTCAGTATTACCTAAAAACATTTGAAGCCACTTAAGTTTTAACAAAGTATTCATACTCTCAAATTCAATTACATTCAGACCACCTTCTTCGTACCCTTTGATAATATCAGATTTTCTAATATAATGAGTTTTGTACCTCCAAATAAAGTCATACATTTTTTGATTGCTTGTTTTTATAATAACTGAAGAGGGAGCTAAAGAAAGAGCTGGATAGATCAGTCTAGATAGATATTAAACTTTAGATAGAAGAATTCTACCGAAAATACATCTCTCTGTAACCAGCTATTCAAGATACCATTGGCTTTTTGTATTTTATTTTCAAAATTTTCTTTCATACTAATCTTCAAATCTTTGGAAATAGAAATGCCTAGATATTTCACCGTCTCTTTAACTGGAATGTTATACAAGGACAAATCTTGAATGGGGTGTAGGGCCAAAAGATCACATTTGTTTAGATTTAGTTGAAGGCCTGAAGCTTTACAAAAGGAATTGATTAGAGAGATAACCAGAGGAATTTGGTCTTTGTTTTGTAAAAATAATGTCGTATCATCTGCTAGCTGACTGATTGCTAAGGTTTTCCCAAATACATTTAACTTCTTCACAGATAAATCATGACTAACCAGAGTGGACAGCATATCTACAGATAAAAAAAATAAAATAGGGAACAGTGGGCATCCCTGCCTTATTCCAAGGCCAATCTGAAATCTTTGTGTAGTACCAAACGGGAGAGAAACGGGGGCATCACAATATGTTAAGGGGCGTAATGTATATTGCGTTTGGTCTCGTTCTGTATCGCGTATCTTGTCAGTGTCTGCGCTTGCTTCAAGGCCATTTGTTGCGGAGAAAATAAGGAAAGTGTGTTCAAGCACCAGCAGAAAACAGTGTAAAGAAATTGTCTTTGAGAGAAGCAGTCTTTATCAGCGGAAGTTAAAAGCAGCTTGTAAGTGTATTTACTTGTCTCATTAGTGTGTAGTGCAGTTGTCGTTGCTAGGAAACGCTTGTTGTGTTTACTGTGTGGAGATGTGCTGATATCGCGTTTGGTCTCGTTCTGTATCACGTATCTTGTCAGTGTCTGCGCTTGCTTGGCCATTTGTTGTGGAGAAAATAAGGAAAGTGTGTCCAGCTGAATTAATTTAGTATTTTGGTAGACGGGTATATAAAAAAGCTTTGTTTACCGCGACAGCGGTCGCGGCAGCCATCGCATGAAGGCCTCCTGTAAAGACCATCGACTCTACCGTGCGACTCCCCCGGGCAGGGACACTGGCAAAGGATAAGTATCGCTTTTTATTTCTCCTCTTTCCTATTGCTTGTTTCACTTCTGTTTCAATTTTTTATAACCATTTCTTATTATGTGTAAGTAAGTTGTTGTTTTGTAGCATGTGTGTTTGGCAGTGTTATTTTTTAGGATTACTGATAAACTACTGTCATTTGATTTATATTATTTGTATTTGTTATTTATTTTAATTTTAGTTACATTATGTCTGAATTTATTATGTCTGTATAGGTCTTTTATTAAGTTTTTAGTTTTATTTAATTTGAGTTATTTTAATACTTCAACAAACTAAATGGAAATGAAATAATATATATATTGCATTTATAAATGTGTATGTACATATACAGTATATATGTATGTGTGTATGGTTGTACATACACGCATGTAGTTGTTTTTTTTGTCTCTCTTGCATTATAGCCAATAAAGGATGACCCACATTTTCATCACTTTCTGCTCAGCCAGTCTGAGAAGGTAAGGAGACTTTTTGCTGGGATGCTGAATGATTTTCTAGTTAGTGTGACCTTACCCCTGTCTCTTGCACATTGCACACAATGGCTGCTCTAATAATTTCTGAATAATATCCTCCCCCAAACTGCTTCTGGCAATGCTAGTCGGCCGAATCTGCAGCATGGCAGTTGTACGGAGGTTTTTTTTTTAACCTAACGGCACCGACAACGTCAAGCTTATTGGTTGATCCACTGAGATTCTGAGCGGACATGTACTCAACCTTGCAGTTTAAAAACAATTTTTGGCTTTGGTTTTGTACAAGGTCTTTGTCTCGTCTGTGGTCAGGGTCCAAAATAAACCTTTCTTATTTTCTTTTTTATTCAGAATTTCAAGTAGCTAATTATTTACACTACCATTTAAAAGTTTGAGATCAAGAAGATTTATTGTTTGAAAGAAATTAATCTAATCAGAACTGGCAGACATTTATAGTGTTAAAATATATTTCCAAATAAATGCTTTTCTTTTGAACTTTCTGTTCAACAAAGAATCCTGAAAATAGTTACATGGTTATTAAATATTAAGCAGCAACAACTGTTTTCAACATTAACAATAAAAAAAAGTTTCCCAAGCTGCAAATCGCCATATTGGAATTATTTCTGAAGGATCATGTGACACTGAAGACTGGAGTAATGATGCTGAAAATTCAGCTTTGCCATCACAGGAAGAAATTATACTTTAAGATATATTATAATCTTTTTTAAATTTTTTATTGTAATAATAATTCACAGTACTGTTCCTGTATTTTTGCACAGATAAATGCAGCCTTGGTGGGTATAAGAGACTTGAGAGACAAAAAAAATACATCTTACTGACATCTGAAAGGAAGTGTTCACAATATTTCAGAACATTTGACTTTTGGATAAAATGGACCGTTATGTCCATATGTATGCCTGTTAATACAAAGGAGTTTTTACCTGCAACCATTTTATCGAGTTTGTGTCAAGCTTGTGCTCAAAAAGTGGGGTGATAGACCACGGAAACAATACTGTCAGAAAGCAAAACTTTTATTTTATTACATTTTTTTTATGCCACAGCATTTGTGAGCTTTTGTGAGCATTTTTATAGAAAAATATTTAAAATAAATAGGCAGTAAAAATATTTATGGCCACAGATGTGGCAAAAAGTTAATTTTGGACTCTGGCTATGGTTGCACATTTTGTTACATGCTAGTGTGTCTGAAAAATTGATTGGATTGGAAGAAAAAACTGTATCGGAAAAGCCAGCAAAGACGCCCAGACAAAATTCTCTTGTGCTTCTGTTCATGTGCCAGTTATACCAACAAACTGTTTAAATGACTCTTCCTTTCCTCTTGGCACTTCCTCTTCAGAGGAACATTTCCTTCTTGCTTGTCCTTTTGCCCTTTTGCTTTCAGGCACCACAGTCAGAAACGAATTGATCTTAAAATTATATCTCCAAAAAGGAGACACTGAGATCTTAATTGCCTGAGGTTTTTCTCAAAAATGTTCATTTAGGCTGCGTCAGCCGTTTTCTTGCCCTGTATAAGTTTCAGTTAAACTGAAACGGAGCATGTGGCTGAGCATGATAACTTGATTTTCAGTTCCTAACACTGGCTTGGCTCCTGGCTCTCACATCAGATATGGCAGAAAGAGCTGCGTGACATGACAGCAGAGGATAATATAAGTGCAATCTTTACTGGAAGCCGACAGAGCCATGAATAACGTGCACTTAAGATCATTTGTGACTGTTGGGCCAAACGGTTTCCACCTGGTTTTCCTCCCCTGGCTCTGTACTTGGTGTTTTCAATAAATGTGTATCTAGGATCCTTTGAGTGCAAGACTGTTTGCTATTTCTAGACGATCTAAAATTAATCTGCTGAATTGACTTTGATTGACAAGAAAATCTCCCTGTTCCTTACAGCCAGCTTCATCAATGGAGCCCATCACCAAACGCTTAAAGATAATCGAGGAGGTGAGCGCCGTCTAGGAATTCACAGCTTGTGGTTTCTTCATTTACCTACTAATTAGCCAGCTAGCATTGCTTGGTCATTTTAAGAATTGTCTGTTTTCTTCTTGAAAAGGACACAAGATCAACATCTATTCAAGCAGCAGACAGCACAGCCATCAACGGCAGCATCACACCTACAGACAAAAGGTAACGAGGAAGAATCATGTTTTTAGTGAGCAGAAAAAGTGGAAGTCCAAA
Organism: Sinocyclocheilus grahami; assembly: GCF_001515645.1. Taxonomy (NCBI): domain Eukaryota; kingdom Metazoa; phylum Chordata; class Actinopteri; order Cypriniformes; family Cyprinidae; genus Sinocyclocheilus; species Sinocyclocheilus grahami. Next base: position 1,480,807 of record NW_015505481.1, on the reverse strand, counting down.
TGTCTGAGACCACATTGAAGTTCTGAGATTAAAAATCTGGAAATTCAGGTTTATTATTTCAGTTTTTGTCATTTTAGTTTCTGAGACAACATTTCTAATTTAAAACATATTTCATGTAATATTGACATAGCGTATGTATTTTTTTTTCTGTGATCCCTTGTGAAGGGTTTTTGTTAGTGTATTTATTTATTTTTTTATTGTCAGCGTTCGTATTTGTACATTGCTTCCTGTCCTGCATATGCCACTGTGTTGCGCTGACCTGTGTTTTTGTTTGGCTGTATTCAAAAAAACAAGTGCACTACACTACCAGTGGAGTCTGATTCACAAACGATTGACTCTTGTGAGCTGGTTCTTTTTAGAAAATAAAAAATACCGCATGACTAATGTTTGTTAAACCATTCACTTAAATCAGTATGCTGACAATACCTGTAATATTTGCAATATTTATTTGTTTTCACAACAGGATAGGGTTCCTTGGACTTGGACTGATGGGAAGTGGTGTGGTTTCTAATTTGTTGAAGATGGGGCATGTTGTGACTGTTTGGAATCGCACGGCAGAAAAGGTACAATCAAAGGTGTTTAAATATGGTTGCTTCTGACGTTACACTAAGTGAGTGATTGGTTTGTTTTTAACCTTTTTTATGTTTTTTTTCCTTGTCATTTTTCCAGTGTGATTTGTTCATCCAAGAAGGTGCCAGATTAGGACGAACACCAGCAGAAGTTGTGTCCATGTGCGATATCACATTTTCTTGTGTATCAGACCCAAAAGCTGCCAGAGATGTAGGTTCATTTTTGTACATGGCTCTTTGTTTTCAATCTGTCAAGCTGCTCTGTCTTTGGTTTATATGTACAGTATTATTTCCGTTCAGCTTGTGTTAGGTCCTAGTGGAGTCCTACAGGGAATCAGACCAGGCAAATGTTACATAGAGATGTCAACCGTTGATCCAGAAACCATCACCGAGCTCGCACAGGTAACCAACATCATCTAGACAGGTCTTTCATGACATTACCAGGGGAAGTCCATTACTAAGGTTCATTTGAATCTGTAGGTCATCACATCCAGAGGTGGCAGATTCCTAGAAGCTCCGGTTTCGGGCAGCCAGCAGCTTTCCAATGACGGTATGCTGGTCATTGTTGCTGCAGGAGACCGCAGTGTTTATGAAGACTGTAGCAGCTGCTTCCAGGCAATGGGGAAGACGTCTTTCTTTATAGGTACTACAGCCTTTCAGTCGCGCTGTGTACGAGGTAGAAGTTTCCACATGATATTGACTTTGTCTTTTCCATCGAAGCAGGGGAAGCAGGAAATGCTGCGAGAATGATGCTGATCCTTAACATGGTTCAAGGCAGTTTCATGGCAACCATCGCAGAGGGATTGACCTTGGCGCAGGCCACGGGACAGTCACAACAAACATTCTTGGATATTCTTTGCCATGGACAAATGGCAAGCACGTTTGTGGACCAGAAATGCCAGAGTAGGTTTACTTGTTTACGTTTTTAAGGGTGTGATCACACTTGTAGTTTGGTTAGTTTGGTTCATTTGGTCCGGCCCAAAAAGGAAACCTGGTCCACTTAGCATTCACATTGGCATTTTTGACAGCGAACCTAGAGGCATAGTGATACATTCACAACCTGATTGGTCGGCTTGAATGACGTATATATCGTGACGGAACTCACCGAACACCCCAAACAAAAGGTCCATTAGATTTAAAGTGGCGCTGCGGGTGTATGATATCAAAGCACCCATTAACCGATCGGTCTGCTCAGCGCCGCTTTAAGTCACACACACCTAATGTCGTCTGCTGGACTAAACGAGCTCATTCTTGCATGTACATATAATTTTATTTTCACCACCTGCAAACTCACAAGGAGCTCATAAAAGGCACTTTACTTCATCGTTGCTCCACTTTTGCCCTCTGCTCATTTTGTTTTGGTTACACCACATTGTCAAATCATGTCGCATAGCATCGTATCGCATCTTGTCATTACTTCCTGTTTTTGGTTAGTTTAGAAGTATTTGGTCCGTGTTGCATTCATATTTAATTCGAACCGCACTAGAGTTCGTCTGGAGGCGGACCGAGACCCATCTTTTTAGTGGTCACGGTCCGCTTGTTTGGTGCGCACCAGGGTTCGGATGGCAGCGTTCACACATGCTCAAACGAACCACACTAACCGAACAATCGCACCAGGGTTCGTTTTAATCGAACCAACATGACAAGTGTGAACGCACCCTAAGATACTGATAAGAAGTGTTGGTAGATTTGAGTTTGCCTTTGAATCTTCCTGCCATTAACGATTTTCTGTTACATGGCGCTGCTTGGACATCATAACCTTTGGTCTCAATGTCAAACGGTGTCCACCCTAATGCCTATTTAGTCATTTATTGCACAAATTTTCCAAGGGAACATTACAGAACTATTGCAAAACTTAAATGGAATCTGGTGACTGTTAGAATCTAGAGGCAACACAGCATGACAATTTAACCTTTGGAACTATTAAAATGATACTAGAATTGAGTTTAACATTTGATGCGTTTCTTCTCAGATATCTTGCAGGGCAACTTCAAACCAGATTACTACCTGAAACACATTCAGAAAGATCTGAGATTAGCCATTTCAATGGGAGATTCGGTTAATCATCCAACACCAATGGCAGCTGCTGCAAATGAGGTAAAACAACATTTGGTAACTGAATGGATTATCATTTGGCCACAATTGATACTTTGTTGAATGACCAACTAATGTATGCATTTTAGATTCTGTAATGCAGTTTAGTACTAATGTAAACTAAACCACAGAACTGAATTGAAATGTGTATATGGATTAGACTTGTACCGTATTCGGTAATGCGATATATCACGGTAATGAATATGCACGATATTGTTATCGTGGGCTCTTCTAAATACGTGAATAATTATATATTACAAGTTATTCCGAATTTTGAATGCATTTTAAGAATACTTTAACCATCAGCTGGTCAAAATGGACCACACCGCTGTATGCTGCGTGAAAGATGCGTGCGCACTCTGATGTAAACAAGCGCGGACGAGAAGCACACGGCGAACATGTGAGAGACGCTCTGGATGAAAGCGCACTTTCACTCTCTGACAGCAGATGGCGCTACACTGCAGAAATAATAATAATAATAATAATTCATTTAAATGAAACCCTGTAAACAAAGCAGCTGCTCTACTGTCTGTTTCTGAATCGTGTTTAAATTATTTAAACAGCCATTCAGATTTGTGTATTTGCTATGATGTTCATCACAGCACCAAATACTTAGACTTAATAGGCTATTTATTTTCAGACTTTTTTTTAACATTTTAATCTGGACTACAACATGCCCTAAATATTGTTTGAAAGTGTTTTGATTCTTTATTGTTCGGTCACACTTTACATTAGGGCTTCATTAGTTAACATAAACTGCCAATGAAAAATTCTTCTGAACATGAATTAATCTTAGGTATTCCAATATTTAATAACACGTTGTTAAAATCGAAAGTTGCAACTGTGTTATTTAATGAGCTAACATGAACTAAGACTTCATAACTTCTGTAGCAAATGTAGCTATTGCTCATTGTGAATGTTCGTGCATTAACTACGGTTAACTAATGAGGTCTTATTGTAAAGGGATACCTATTGGTCTTTATAGCTCTTTTGCACTTTAATCTGTGTAAAACTTTTAACTTTATACATTTTTCTGTATTGCTTTATTGCATTTAAATGTTCAGTTATTTTTGTTATAAGAAAAAAGTTATTAAACCTGTTATACTGTATTATGACAGCACTTTTTTTAAACTAAATTTCAACACCGTGACAATACCGTATACCGTGATAAAAGCATTAGAAATGAATCGCAACATGAAAATTTGATACCGGCATATCCCTAATATGGCTATGGATATTTGATAGTCATTTCCCCTGTTTTTGCATTTAGATTGCCAGAATATAATGCTCACTTAAAGTTCATCTTTAAAAATACTAATTTAATAACTCCGGTAAATGTAATCTGTACATAATGTTGTGATGCCTAAATTCACTTAAAATTAAAACAATAAAAAAAAATTTAAAGACAAAATAATATAGAATTTAAATTTCAGCCATAAAATTAAAATCATTATCAGCTCAAATAATCAGTGTCATTAAAACAAATTTTTTTTTTTTCTAGGACTAAATATAATTTCGGTTTATGCTTCAATTTGAAGTAATGCATCATTTCATACTTCTGCAGGTATACAAGAGAGCAAAAGCATTGGACCAGTCGGACAATGACATGTCTGCAGTCTACAGAGCTTATATTCACTAATCCTGTCGATGTGCTCTACGTCCTGGACCACAAACCTCACCTGCTTCTTTGTTCCTCTCCCTCTGTCTTTCTCTCCTCTGCTGATGAATTTTGTTGGGCAGCAGTGATATGTTTTCCCATGTATAATGGGATCTCTTTAGCAGCCTAATCTGAGCATTGCACTGACTGTAATATAGCTGCACGTATGCTCAGTGGGAGGTTATTAAACTCCCTGCGAGTGATTATTTTATGATAGAACGCGCAGTGTATTATATCCGCATTCCCTTAAGGCTACTGCATACGATGCAGTGTTGTTTGAAGATGCTAGGGTTATTATTTATCATTCATAACTTTACAAATGAATTCCCACATTGTAATTTTCGATGTTCAGAAATCTGTAAAGTATGAACTTTTGATCACAAACAGGCTTAAGGAGCACGACGAAGAAAAAGCCACTGCATTGCCTTAATATCCAATATAAGATAGATGTATTTATTTATTTTATCTCTTAAAGATCACCACCATGTCAGGTGCAATTTGGCCGTACACATTTTAATTTTTTTCCTTCTCCATTTTGGAGGTCACCTGTTCACTAGTAAATTATTTTGTTTTTACTGCCTGGTCAGAAATGCAGTATTATTATTTTTTTAATTGAAATTTGGTTGTGGTGTAATCACACAGAAGACCCTGAAATTATTTATCATTTACAATTAAGCCAATGCTGAAAAGCATCCAGTAGTTTTCCCATTATTGAGTCTTGACTATTGCCTCTGCAATGGATGTTTCTGTTTTCCAGCTCGACTATTTTACAGACAGATTTGTTTCACAGCATTAAAGTCTCTCAGCTGTTGTGGTGGGGAGGGGGAATGAATAATTTGAAGACATTTTAAGTTGCTTTATATGCTTTGCTTTTTAAATTGGATGTCACGTTTTGTCCAAGTCAGTCAGCTGGCAGAGTGATCGGTTGATTTATTATAATTTTTTTACTAATTGATTTTTTTTTGTTACCATTATGATTCATAAAAGAGATGTAAAACAGTTAAGTCAAGCTAACGTTATGCTACATTTTATCCCTAAATTATGATTGCATTTGTTAATTTTAAGTGATATTACAAGCCATAAATTCAGTGGCATATAATTTGGTCTTTTTTTTTTTTTAAATCAGAACAAATACAGGGCGATACCTTTTGTATAAATTGTTGTTCTGCCAAAAAAGGGGGAAAAAAAGACTTTGAAGTGCTTAGTTATGGATAAGAGAATTTTGCGATTTACTAAGAAGTTGTAAATATCCCCATCAAAGGGTTGGGTTATTTGAATACATGGAATAACATGCTTTCAGTTCGACTCTACTGAATTTATTAATCATCTGTTGTCTTAATATTGTAGACTGTTCTTTTGTCTTAGCTAATGGGTTGATTTATTGTAAATGGTTTGATTGTTGTGGCTTAAACGGAGCTGGTAATGACATGCTGACGCCTTGATTCCAGTTGTGCAAGGAAGGAAGGTATTGGTGTTATAATTGGAGCTATTTATAATTTCATGTAAATGTGAAATTTCTTTCCTTTTTTTGTTTGTGCGGTCAACTGAACCCTCTGAATAAACAAACCCAATGTCCAGCTGTTTTATTTATTCTTAGCTCTAATGTCCGTTTCGAGTTCATATATGAAATGAAAGCCATGATATAAAAAGTGTTGTGTTTTTTTTGTTTCCAATGTAGTTTTTATTCATATAAATACATTTTCAAATAGGGTTTGGCGTCGTCCAAAAATAAACAAACGCAACTAATCCTGTCCTTTCCAAGCCGGAAGATTTCAAGGTTACTCATACCGGAAGTTCAGGAAAAGGAGGCGTGTCAAGCCTAATTGTTTACAAGTCGCACTAAAATCGCGGACTGCTCCGGTTATTTTCTGCAGATTTAGGACGGCTTGGGCTTCGTTGAATTGTAATGCTCGAAGCAGAGCGATCTACTCTGTCTGAACTAGCGAAGATGACGGCCGCGAGTCAAGCAGAGAGGACTGTGCTGGTGAGAGATTGTGAGATTTGTGTTTAATGCGTTACATGTAAGCTGCTTCAAAGACATATGCTAGGTCATTATGATTTGACTATAAACAAGTCCTATTAAGATGTAGATTTCAGGTGCGTTGCAGTTGCACCTTTGCCACGCAGAGCAGCTGGTGGGACAAAGTCCAAATTCATCCCAGTGTAAATGGTAAACAATCGTGTCCTGCCTTATCATCGCTGCTCTGTTCAGTTTAGCCATTGATGTTGAGGTGCTACTGAGGTCTGATACTGACTGCTGTTTCTCCCAGTAATGCACCCTACTGATCGATTTACTTCTGCAACCGATTTAACGGGATAGAAATGAACATGGTTAGAATTTACGCACCGTTATGTTGTTGACTTGATGCTTTGTTTCAAATCAAGGCAGCTACAGGCACCACTGACTTTCACTGGATTGGGAAAAACATGGCAGTGAAGGGTGACTGTGGGTTTCAGACTTCATCATTCTGCCTAATGTCTTATTTTGAGTTCCACAGAAGAAAGGAAGTCATACCTTTAGTCATCATGATGAGTGTGAATACATTTTTGACAATGCATTTTTTTTTTTGCGAAGTATGTATTTACTATGTGCAACTTTTGTGTGCTTTAGGAAGAGGAATTTAATTGGCTGCTGAAAGAAGAGGTCCATGCGGTGCTCAAACAGCTGCAAGACATTTTGAAGGTATCTTCAGATATTACTACACAGCTTACTACGGAAGCATTCTGTATTATTATACAGACAAGTGCATTAATAATAGTATTTGTCTGCTTTCACCAAAGGAGGCATCAAGGCGTTTTTCAATGCCATCACCAGGTCTCTGTGAAGGACAACTGAAACAAGAGAATTTCATTCTGGGCAGCTCAACGTAAGAGCCATGAAATGAGACTATTCTGTTTGGAAAAATTTAGATTTAAAGTATACAGTAATGTATGGTTTTTGTTATTACAGTTTTATGGGAACGTGTACAGCGCTGAAGATGTGTACAACACGGTATAAAAATACTTTTAAATGAATGTTTTTAATTTGCATATGATTTAGGATGGACCAGGTGAAAGGGGTTTTGACACTACAAGGAGAAGCTCTAACTCAGGCTGTGAGTATGTTTCACGAGCAGTGTTGGGGAAAGTTACTTTTAAAAGTAATGCATTACAATACTGCGTTACTCCGTAAAAAAGTAACTAATTACGTTACTTAGTTACTCTTTATGGGAAGTAATGTGTTATGTTACTTTTGCACTACTTTTTAAATCTGGACAGGGCTTGCTTGTTTGTTTTTAAAATAAAAAAGTTCTATTTTTGGCAAATATAAAAGCCTTTTCACACCAAAAGTGAAATGAATAAGCCTCAGGCTGAAGGGAAAGTAAATTTACGTCCGTACAGTAGAATGCAGAAGAAGAAATTTCAACACACTTCAGCAATAAAAAAAGACACACAAATGTTTGTCTAGAGTAATTTTTGCTTATTAATATGGTTGAACTGGATCATCGAAGGTCAGAAGCAAAGACATTGGTTAATAGAATGGGATTAAATGCATAAAGGATATTTGTGTTGTTTAGCATTTAATTATTGCAGGTTTGCGTCATATTCTGAGTTGCATTATTTTTATTCATTTTGAGGAATACTGAATCTGGGTTTTTTTTGTGAGTGAGATGAATTAATGCATATTCATATTTATTTTAGAACTACAGTAACATCATCTGATTTCTCAGATGATGTTACTGTAGTAATGCGTTACTTTACTAGTTACTTGAAAAAAGTAATCCGATTACGTAACTCTCGTTACTACCCCCAACACTGTTCACAACATCAGGAAAATAAAGGCACTGCTTTGCTTCTGGTATTTCAGTTGGACTTTTTAAAATGTATAATATATATATTTTACTATAGGTGCATCCCAAATCACGTACTTGTGCACTATTCTATGATGTTTTGTAGTGTAAATAGTGCGAGTAATATGTTCACACTGAAAATTCCAAAAAGGAAAAAGTGCACTTTAAATATGCGGATAATGCACTTAAATAACCAGGGGGGGAAAACAATGTTGGACACTCCAGCTTTAATTACATAGTGAAGGGGGAGGGGCTATCAGACTTTTTTTTTGTTTGTTTGTTTTTTTCTTTAATGATTGACAATAACATTATAAGTAATTCTTACACTGCATGATTAAGTACATAGTACATAAGTACATTTAACAAAACGTCTTTATGTCAGCCAGTGGAATTGCAACGACACTTTGCAGTGCAGTTTATCTGAGCTCATTGATTACTTTTGCTGTTATTAGACTCCATATAAAATGGAAAGAATCCTTTTGACCTTTTTCTTTTTTTCTTTGCAGGATATTAATATTAAAGTCGCTAAAAGCAGTCAAGTCATGCATTTTGCATTCCGCGATGATAAACAGTGGAAACTGCAGCAGGTGATGTTTCTCTCTCTCTCTCTCTCTCTCTCTCTCAATGATCTTTAAAAAAAACAAAAACATAAATTAATGAATAAATCAAAACAAGATCTTAAAAATGCCTTGTTTCAACATAATCTCTTTTGGGGTGGTTTTTATATTGTAAAATAGCTGTTAAACGCATCTTGCCCCTCCTCAGATTCAGGATGCCCGAAACCATGTGAATCAGGCTCTGCAGTTACTAAGCAGCCGTGACGAGAGTTACACCTTCAAAACTGGGGCTGAAGTCAATAAGGTTTGTATTTCACCATACAATAAGGTTTATATTTCACAAACATTTGAAGTTGATGTCCAAGGGCCAGATTCACAAAAATCTTCTGAGAAAAGAAGCTAGAAAACTTCTTAAAACCAATACATGCATTCTTTTGTACATTCTTAATAAGTTCTCATATTTACAAATTATTTTTTTTTCTTTTTAAGAAGGCAGCTGTCTTTTTGTGCTGCCTGCAGATTACCATTCTTATTACTGTCTGCACTCAGACACTTTTTTTTTAATGTGCCATCTATTTTAAACCAAGTCATTTTTAAAGAGCATATCTCAAGATGTTGTGCTCCATCTTTCTTGTGTCCTATATGTGTGTGCGTGCTGCTAGCGCAAACGTGCTAAATGCTACCAAAATTGTTGTAATTTTTAAAATGAAAAAAGAAAAAAAAAAACAAGGTCCATAAATATGACTGTAAAGTCCAACAAAAATTTACCTCAACTATAAAAGGTTACTTAGATTACCGAAAAGAATATTCTTAAAAATCATTCTAAGTTTTTTCTCTCTAGAACCTTCTTAAGAAATGTTTGAGATGTTTGGCCCCCGGTTTTCTTCATGTGTACTTG
>NW_015505481.1:1433608-1471192 GCF_001515645.1 Sinocyclocheilus grahami | reverse complement strand
CTAGTTACTTGAAAAAAGTAATCTGATTACGTAACTCTCGTTACTACTACCCCCAACACTGTTCACAACATCATGAAAATAAAGGCACTGCTTTGCTTCTGGTATTTCAGTTGGACTTTTTAAAATGTATAATATATATATTTTACTATAGGTGCATCCCAAATCACGTACTTGTGCACTATTCTATGATGTTTTGTAGTGTAAATAGTGCGAGTAATATGTTCACACTGAAAATTCCAAAAAGGAAAAAGTGCACTTTAAATATGCGGATAATGCACTTAAATAACCAGGGGGGAAAAACAATGTTGGACACTCCAGCTTTAATTACATAGTGAAGGGGGAGGGGCTATCAGACTTTTTTTTCCTTCTTTTTTTTTCTTTTTCTTTAATGATTGACAAAATAACATTATAAGTAATTCTTACACTGCATGATTAAGTACATAGTACATAAGTACATTTAACAAAACGTCTTTATGTCAGCCAGTGGAATTGCAACGACACTTTGCAGTGCAGTTTATCTGAGCTCATTGATTACTTTTGCTGTTATTAGACTCCATATAAAATGGAAAGAATCCTTTTTACCTTTTTCTTTTTTTCTTTGCAGGATATTAATATTAAAGTCGCTAAAAGCAGTCAAGTCATGCATTTTGCATTCCGCGATGATAAACAGTGGAAACTGCAGCAGGTGATGTTTCTCTCTCTCTCAATGATCTTTAAAAAAAACAAAAACATAAATGAATGAATAAATCAAAACAAGATCTTAAAAATGCCTTGTTTCAACATAATCTCTTTTGGGGTGGTTTTTATATTGTAAAATAGCTGTTAAACGCATCTTGCCCCTCCTCAGATTCAGGATGCCCGAAACCATGTGAATCAGGCTCTGCAGTTACTAAGCAGCCGTGACGAGAGTTACACCTTCAAAACTGGGGCTGAAGTCAATAAGGTTTGTATTTCACCATACAATAAGGTTTATATTTCACAAACATTTGAAGTTGATGTCCAGGGGCCAGATTCACAAAAATCTTCTGAGAAAAGAAGAAAACTTCTTAAAACCAATACATGCATTCTTTTGTACATTCTTAATAAGTTCTCATATTTACAATTTTTTTTTTTTTACTTTTTAAGGCAGCTGTCTTTTTGTGCTGCCTGCAGATTACCATTCTTATTACTGTCTGCACTCAGACACTTTTTTTTTAATGTGCCATCTATTTTAAACCAAGTCATTTTTAAAGAGCATATCTCAAGATGTTGTGCTCCATCTTTCTTGTGTCCTATATGTGTGTGTGCTGCTAGCGCAAACGTGCTAAATGCTAACAAAATTGTTGTAATTTTTTAAATGAAAAAAAAAAAAAACCACTGTCCATAAATATGACCGTAAAGTCCAACAAAAATTTACCTCAACTATAAAAGGTTACTTAGATTACCGAAAAGAATATTCTTAAAAATCATTCTAAGTTTTTTCTCTCTAGAACCTTCTTAAAAAATGTTTGAGATGTTTGGCCCCCGGTTTTCTTCATGTGTACTTGTGTGGTTCATATATGCAGAACTGAGCTCTCCATGAGTATATTTAAAGACGTTGTGCGCTACAGCTTACACTCTCTTCCTTAGTCAACATGTTCACTGGTACTGTATGTGAAGTGAGATTGCACTTAGTGACATTACTCTGATGTTTCAGCTTATGGATGCAGTAATGCTTCAGTTGACCCGAGCCAGAAACAGACTGACGACCCCGGCCAGCATGACGCTTCCTGAGCTCGCAGCTAGTGGCCTAATGGTTAGTATGTGGATCATCACTTGATCTTAATGTGGATTCTCCATGTGCTCTTGTGAATATTTCTCCTGTTCTTTCTAGAAAATGTTCACGCCTCCAATGCCTGGTGATGTGATGGTGAACTTCTATATCAATCTCAGTAAACTGTGTTTGACAGTGTATCAACTACATGTACTGCAGCCTAACACTACTAAGGTATCAAGCCATCGGCACTAAAAAAACAAAACTTTTTTACAGTTATTCTTAAGAACGTGTGCGTTTTAAAATGCACAATCTTTTTGTTTTCTGTTAGAACTTCAAATCAGCAGGAAGTTCAGTGCTGCATAATCCAGGAGTGATGTTGTAAGTGCTCATCACGTTTCCTGTTTTCATGCTGCAACACCAGCAGTCAGTCTCCTACAGTTTCATAATGTGTTTTTGTCACATTTGATTTTTGTCCTCAAGCGAATACAACAACACCAAGTTTGAGGTGAGCCACGTCCATAAGGTGGAGTGTGTGGTGCCGTGGCTGAATGACACTCTGGTGTTTTTCACCATTTCCCTGCAGCTCTGTCAGCAGCTCAAAGATAAGGTGGGTGTGGCCTGTTGATATGGTAACGATGGTCATCTCCCCTGCACAGTCATTGTCATAATTTAAGAACAATGCATGGTAACAGAACAACGTCAGAGGGTTTTCAGAGCTATGGAGTTTTGCATTAGTGCTGCATTAATTGTTGATTAATTGCCTTGATATTCTAATACCTAAAAAAAATAAAATAATGTATTTTGATTAATAGAATTAGTAGGATCATTCTAAATTGCTGACAATGATTTTCAAAGATTTTTTTTTTGTTTAAAGTATGTCTGATGGTATTACTTCAGCACTCTTTTGTATTCCACCTAGAACAGTGAATGTAAAATTAAAGTCAAACATTCACAACTATTTAAATGTGTGTGTGGTTGCTAAGAATTTTTACAAATATTTTTGAAAAATGTCTCCTATACCAAGGCTGCATTTATTTGACCAAAAATACAATAATATTGTGAAATATTGCAATTTAAAGTAATTTTCTATTTGAATATATAATAAAATGTTATTTATTTCTGTGATGGCGGAGCTGAATTTTCAGCAGATATTACTCCATTCTTCAAAAATCATCCTAATATGCTAATTTGCTGCTTAAGAAATCTTTTTGTTTTCTGTTAGAACTTCAAATCAGCAGGAAGTTCAGTGCTGCATAATCCAGGAGTGATGTTGTAAGTGCTCATCACGTTTCCTGTTTTCATGCTGCAACACCAGCAGTCAGTCTCCTACAGTTTCATAATGTGTTTTTGTCACATTTGATTTTTGTCCTCAAGCGAATACAACAACACCAAGTTTGAGGTGAGCCACGTCCATAAGGTGGAGTGTGTGGTGCCGTGGCTGAATGACACTCTGGTGTTTTTCACCATTTCCCTGCAGCTCTGTCAGCAGCTCAAAGATAAGGTGGGTGTGGCCTGTTGATATGGTAACGATGGTCATCTCCCCTGCACAGTCACTGTCATAATTTAAGAACAATGCATGGTAACAGAACAACGTCAGAGGGTTTTCAGAGCTACGGAGTTTTGCATTAGTGCTGCATTAATTGTTGATTAATTGCCTTGATATTCTAATACCTAAAAAAAAAAAACATGTATTTTGATTAATAGAATTTGTAGGATCATTCTAAATTGCTGACAATGATTTTCAAAGATTTTTTTTTTGTTTAAAGTATGTCTGATGGTATTACTTCAGCACTCTTTTGTATTCCACCTAGAACAGTGAATGTAAAATTAAAGTCAAACATTCACAACTATTTAAATGTGTGTGGTTGCTAAGAATTTTTACAAATATTTTTGAAAAATGTCTCCTATACCAAGGCTGCATTTATTTGACCAAAAATACAATAATATTGTGAAATATTGCAATTTAAAGTAATTTTCTATTTGAATGTATATTAAAATGTTATTTATTTCTGTGATGGCAGAGCTGAATTTTCAGCAGCTATTACCCCATTCTTCAAAAATCATCCTAATATGCTAATTTGCTGCTTAAGAAACATTTCTTATTATCAATGTTGAAAACATTGTGCTTTTATATACAGTGGGTACGGAAAGTATTCAGACCCCCTTTAAATTTTTCACTATTTGTTATATTGCAGCCATTTGCTAAAATCATTTAAGTTAATTTTTTTTCCTCATTAATGTACACACAGCACCCCATATTGACAGAAAAACACAGAATTGTTGACATTTTTGCAGATTTATTAAAAAAGAAAAACTGAAATATCACATGGTCCTAAGTATTCAGACCCTTTGCTCAGTATTTAGTAGAAGCATCCTTTTGATCTAATACAGCCATGAGTCTTTTTGGGAAAGATGCAACGAGTTTTTCACACCTGGATTTGGGGATCCTCTGCCATTCCTCCTTGCAGATCCTCTCCAGTTCTGTCAGGTTGGATGGTAAACGTTGGTGGACAGCCATTTTTAGGTCTCTCCAGAGATGCTCAATTGGGTTTAAGTCAGGGCTCTGGCTGGGCCATTCAAGAACAGTCACAGAGTTGTTGTGAAGCCACTCCTTCATTATTTTAGCTGTGTGCTTAAGGTCATTGTCTTGTTGGAAGGTAAACCTGCGGCCCAGTCTGAGGTCCTGAGCACACTGGAGAAGGTTTTCGTCCAGGATATCCCGGTACTTGGCCGCATTCATCTTTCCCTCGATTGCAACCAGTCGTCCTGTCCCTGCAGCTGAAAAACACCCCCACAGCATGATGCTGCCACCACCATGCTTCACTGTTGGGACTGTATTGGACAGGTGATGAGCAGTGCCTGGTTTTCTCCACACATACCGCTTAGAATTAAGGCCAAAAAGTTATATCTTGGTCTCATCAGACCAGAGAATCTTATTCAGGTGTTTTTTAGCAAACTCCATGCAGGCTTTCATGTGTCTTGCACTGAGGAGAGACTTCCGTCGGGCCACTCTGCCATAAAGCCCCGACTGGTGGAGGGCTGCAGTGATGGTTGACTTTCTACAACTTTCTCCCATCTCCCGACTGCATCTCTGGAGCTCAGCCACAGTGATCTTTGGGTTCTTCTTTACCTCTCTCACCAAGGCTCTTCCCCCCCGATAGCTCAGTTTGGCCGGACGGCCAGCTCTAGGAAGGGTTCTGATCATCCCAAACGTCTTCCATTTAAGGAATGGAGGCCACTGTGCTCTTGGGAACCTTAAGTGCAGCAGAAATTTTTTTGTAACCTTGGCCAGATCTGTGCCTTGCCACAATTCTGTCTCTGAGCTCTTCAGGCAGTTCCTTTGACCTCATAATTCTCATTTGCTCTGACATGCACTGTGAGCAGTAAGGTCTTATATAGACAGGTGTGTGGCTTTCCAAATCAAGTCCAATCAGTATAATCAAACACAGATGGACTCAAATGAAGGTGTAGAACCATCACAAGGATGATCAGAAGAAATGGACAGCACATGAGTTAAATATATGAGTGTCACAGCAAAGGGTCTGAATACTTAGGACCATGTGATATTTCAGTTTTTCTTTTTTAATAAATCTGCAAAAATGTCAACAATTCTGTGTTTTTCTGTCAATATGGGGTGCTGTGTGTACATTAATGAGGGGAAAAAT
Source organism: Sinocyclocheilus grahami (assembly GCF_001515645.1). Taxonomy (NCBI): domain Eukaryota; kingdom Metazoa; phylum Chordata; class Actinopteri; order Cypriniformes; family Cyprinidae; genus Sinocyclocheilus; species Sinocyclocheilus grahami. Next base: position 1,465,792 of record NW_015505481.1, on the reverse strand, counting down.
GAACTTAAATGATTTTAGCAAATGGCTGCAATATAACAAAGAGTGAAAATTTTAAGGGGTCTGAATACTTTCCGTACCCACTGTATATATATAATGAAAACCTGAAAATGCATTTTTCAGGTTTTGATGAATGTTTAAAAGAACAGAATTGATTTGAAATATAATTTAAAACATAGTTCTCTTTTACTGTACCTTTTTTAATCAATGTAATGCATCCTTGCTGAATAAAAGTATTAACTTCTTTATATAAAAAAAAAAAACGTAAAATAAAATGTATTAAACCCAAACGTTGAACTGTATTGTAAAATGTGGATCAGAACAGGTAGAACTCACCAGTTGTTGTTAATGATTGTCCTGTAGACTAATTCAAATATCTGTGATACACCATTTGCTTTGCAAAACACAAAGCAAAACTTTCCCAAAAAAGGGGAGCAGATCTAAATGGAATGCTGCAATCTATGCTTCATTGCCTAATAGCTGATCAGTTCACATGTTCCTTTCTTTTTTGCAGATTTCTGTCTTCTCTAGTTTCTGGAACTACAGACTCTTTTAAGCTATATCTGACCAAAACTCTACAGTCAGCGATAATAAATATGATAAAATTATTATGCTCAAGGATGCACTAGGAACAAAGTATTCCATGAACAAGCTCCCTGAAATAATCTGTTGTGACTTTACTATATGACCATGGATTTATTCATTTTGTGTGCTTTATTGTTCAGTATGTGTTCTGCAGCAGAAGTAGAGTGCGCCGTGTATGTAGTATACAAACTGAATTCATTCATTTGAAACGACAGACTCTTCAGATGAAGGTATTCAGTGACATGTTTTTGTGTTTCTGCAGTATTTGTCATTGTCAGTGTTGACTGTTTGTCAGTAATCTTGCCTATATTGAAGTTAACCTCATCTATATGCATTTAGGCTTTAGGAAGGAAATGCTACTAAATCCACAATGCTTACGTTCTTATTTGTCACAAAAACTGTGAAATATTCCAGTTGATTTGTTGCGAGACCACTTCAAACTCCTTTTACCAGTGTTTTTGCCTTTTTAGTCCAGGGGGTTGTAACACTTGAACATTCTCTGATGCCAGGGACTATCATCAATGCATTGAGACCATTATCATACGCTTATGAATGTGCATAAATGACCAATAGTGTATTTGCCATTGTGACTCAACTGTGGTATGACTATATTAACACTAAATGACAGATAACAGTGAACGTATCAGGACTTCATGTTCCATTAAAACTACACGCATTCCTGAAGCTGGCTGATTAGGGAGCAGAGTTCAGCATTCCATGATGGAAAAAAGGAATATTATGTCGAGCGATAGTTCAGATGCTGTTCAGGGTTTGTGATCATTACAGAAAGGTTGCTCTGTCGGCTTTGTTACTTTGTCAGCCTTGTTTATTTATTGCTACATTTTTATTTATTTCATGTTAAATGCACTTAATTCGTGTCCTTATTGATTTCATGCATGTTAATTTGAATATTGATTCACGTTTAAGTAAAACCTAAGCTATTTTCATGTATATTTCATGCTTCATATGGAATATTTTGTGCAATAAACATACTATCAACATTATGAACTTTACTTTGCTCTTCTCCCATTTCTCAATATACTTTACACTGAATAAATTGTACAGTGCTTATGTCTAAATAAAATAGGCAAAGGTACATTTTATTTGCTATATGCTGTTAATTTAATGGTATGTATTTTAGGTTTTGTTTACAAAGTCTAAAAGTTATACAAACAATGTGGTACATTATAAAAAGTTAAATATTGACACTACTTTTTCCAAGGTAGCGTTCACAAGTAAAGCATTGCTTATCGGTTTGCAAGTCTCATTGGCATTTTCATCCTCTGCAGTGTGTAGGTTCTGTATTATATACATTTCAGATTTAAAAGGCAGGCATTTGAAAGAAATCCACTAAAAACACTTAAATCGTGGAGAAGGCTGGTTGAAGAAGAGATTGTAGGTTAAGTGGCATCTGGGAAGACCAGTCTTAACTGCTAGGTTCCAGATTAACCGATTAAACGCACTGTGCAAAGAACAACTAAAAACAGGTTCATTTCAATAGAGGCCATTTGTTAAGCACTGGTTCCATCCAGGAAAGTTGCTATAACCTGCTTCAATAAAGTGTTTAAGTAACCAATATCTTCAAAACTGGTGAGCAAGCTTGTATATAAAATCTCTGATGAAGTGGATCTGGTATCTACAATGGACAAAGCAACTTAAATCATGTGTTTCCTGGGTAAATATTAACAGCATTTTTACACCGTAGGGAAAGGTTTTTGCTTTTATCATCCCTAAAAGGAAGTATCTACCTAAAATATCTTTCTCCTTCCTCCATTATTTTACTTGTTCACATATAAATAATGTTTAGGTGGCATAACTGATAGAAAAAAATAGATGTACTGGTGCCTGTTGTTTCTGGAAGATCACAGCTGCATTCCCATATTATCGATGCCCACCTTCTGTCGTCTTGGCTGTAACGTGGAAACACTTGCTGTCACCACAGATGTCATGACAGTTGTATTGTATTTCATGAATCTATAGATAGGTTGTCTGTGAGTTTACACCAGTAGCATTCTGACCTTCTCATCACAGCAGCAGCAGCAACAGCAGCGGATGAGAACCAAGATAACCAGCAACAGGACCATGCCTACGGACATTTAACATCGCCTTAATGATTCTTAATTACTTCTCTTCATTTCTTATTTTTGCATAATTCTATCTTGCCTATAAAGATGAAGAAAACTGCAAACGAGGCAATGTCCCAGTCCGACTGAAACATCTTCTTTGATTGTAGTCTTGAGACCACATCATTGAACTGGTTCTCAAAATCCAGTTGGATGTTCTTATCCATGACTTATGATTCCTGAATGGAGGGGTTTTAATTAATCACACGCTGTTAACGAATATTTTAAAATAGAAACTAAGAAAATAAAAAGCATGATGCCCATAAACGAATCCAACCTGTTCAACATACAAATGTACTCAACGTTGTTCCTTCTAGATTTCTACGAAAATAATTTAAATAAACCAAGTGATAATAAACCACCACGAGAATCTTAAGGTATAAACTATATTCTAAACTTCAGAAAAATGTATTTTGAATTAAGAAACTAGATATTATAGGGAAAAAATGGCATACTTCAAAGAAAATCAAAGAACTCCATCCTTATGTCGACTAATCGTATATAAACACATCATCTTTTAATAATCTGTCCTAATGTATCTTTCAGAGGAATTATCGATCACTCACCTGTTGTTTTCGTTTGTGGTACTTCCGGGTACTGCGTAAACCTGTTGCTGTGCTTGTGAAGGCTGTTCAGCCGCTGAGGTAGCTTTGCGGAAGTGCGATGATTGCACAGAACTACAGGAATCTAGTCATAAAGTACTGGCCTTTATGTGGTGTTGACAAGATATTAACCACAGACCCTACTCAATATCAAAACAGCTGACAGGTGTAATATGCAGTCTGTATTCCATTCAATAAATAATTGCTTTAGATTTGCGATGTATTCTTTATTCAGATCCAGGTAACACAGGTATGGTAACCATAAACAGAATTGAAAAATATGTGACCCTGGACCACAAAACCAGTCATAAGGGACAATGTTTTAAAATTGAGATTTATACATCGTCTGAAAGCTGAATAAATAAGATTCCCATTGATGTATGGTTTGTTAGGATAGGACGATATTTGGCCAACTATTTGAACATCTGGAATCTGAGGGTGCAAAAAAATCCAAATATTGAGAGAATCGACTTTAAAGTTGTCCAAATGAAGTTCTTAGCAATGCATATTACTAATCAAAAATTAAGTTTTGATGTATTTATGGTAGGAAATGTACAAAATATCTTCATGGAACATGATCTTTGCTTAATATCCTAATGAGTTTTGGCATAAAAGAAAAGTCTAATTTTGACCCATACAGTGTATTGTTGGCTATTGCTACAAATATACCCCAGCGACTTGAGACTGGTTTTGTGCTCCAGGATCACAATCAACAACAACAACAACAAAATTAATAATAATAGTATTAAAAGGAGAAGTGAAGGGTCAGTAATCGCTAAATATAAAAAGACAATAGAAAGAAAGAAAGAAAGAAAGAAAGATTATTGTGATGGAGGGTCCAGTACCAAACTTTCACTAAAGGGGTCGCTGTCTCCCTTCATTCCATATGTGAGGAATGACCTCTGACCCGTTGTTTACGTGGAAGGAGAGCTGTTCGTGCTTCCGGGTTTTAGTTCTGCAGTTATCTGCTCAGTTTTAAAGAGATGGCTACGACACCGGCTCAGTCTCTCCGGGTCTCAGAGATTAAAGACCCCACCGTTTTATTTGAGCGGTACGGTACGGAGGAGATCCGTGCTATCGAGAGGAAAGTGCGCGGAGAGATCGAGCAGAAGAAGGAGGAACTTCGACAGATGGTCGGTGAACGTTACCGGGATTTGATCGACGCTGCTGACACGATCGGTGAGATGAGACAGTGCTCGGAGAGTGTCGTTCAGTCCATCCAGGACATGTACCGGTACTGCCACAAACTGAAACAGGCGAAACACGCCCCTCAGTCCAGCGGCAAAGCTGAGGTAAAGCTCTTGTGCTGCTCTCGTTCTGGAGTACTGGGACAAAACAGCCCGCAAACATGAGAATAATAAAGTTTATGTATGTTTTTATTCTGACTGCACACTATTCAGTGTGGCCAGATATTCTCGCCTGCATGAGTGCAACTTGTTTCTTTCATTTTCTCGTCACTCAATATGGGTCCACACCGTCAGATACAAATATGTCAGTAGATCATGTTTTAAACATTGGCAAATATAGCATTCACTTCATTGAAAGAATGAATCAAGACTACAGGATAAAACTGCAGCTCCATATACTGAATTGGCACCACTGTCAGAAATAAAGTTTTACAGTGTTGACAAATTATCTGTCTGTCTGTCTGTCCGTCCGTAATGGTTGGTAAACGTTGGTGAAACAGGCGAAACACGCCCCTCAGTCCAGCGGCAAAGCTGAGGTAAAGCTCTTGTGCTGCTCTCGTTCTGGAGTACTGGGACAAAACAGCCCGCAAACATGAGAATAATAAAGTTTATGTATGTTTTTATTCTGACTGCACACTATTCACACTATGTGGCCAGATATTCTCGCCTGCATGAGTGCAACTTGTTTCTTTAATTTTCTCGTCACTCAATATGGGTCCACACCGTCAGATACAAATATGTCAGTAGATCATGTTTTAAAAAGTTTATGTATGTATGTTTTTATTCTGACTGCTATTCACACTATGTGGCCAGATATTCTCGCCTGCATGAGTGCAACTTGTTTCTTTCATTTTCTCGTCACTCAATATGGGTCCACACCGTCAGATACAAATATGTCAGTAGATCATGTTTTAAACATTGGCAAATATAGCATTCACTTCATTGAAAGAATGAATCAAGACTACAGGATAAAACTGCAGCTCCATATACTGAATTGGCACCACTGTCAGAAATAAAGTTTTACAGTGTTGACAAATTATCTGTCTGTCTGTCTGTCCGTCCGTAATGGTTGGTAAACGTTGGTGGACAGCCATTTTTAGGTCTCTCCAGAGATGCTCAATTGGGTTTAAGTCAGGGCTCTGGCTGGGCCATTCAAGAACAGTCACAGAGTTGTTGTGAAGCCACTCCTTCGTTATTTTAGCTGTGTGCTTAGGGTCATTGTCTTGTTGGAAGGTAAACCTTCCAAGATAGATAGATAGACAGACAGACAGACAGTCCGTCCGTCCGTCCGTCCGTCCGTCCGTCTGTCTGTCTGTCTGTCTGTCTGTCTGTCTGTCTGTCTGTCTGTCCGTCCGTCCGTCCGTCCGTCCGTCCGTCCGTCAGTCGTATCTATCTGTCTGTCTGTCCGTCTATGTATATCTATCTGTCTGTCTATCTGTCTATCAGTCTGTCTGTCTATCAGTCTATCAGTCTGTCTATCTGTCATCTATCTATCTGTCTATCAATCTGTCTGTATCTGTCTATCAATCTGTCTATCAGTCTGTCTATCTGTCATCTATCTATCTGTCTATCAATCTGTCTGTCTATCAGTCTGTATCTGTCTATCAATCTGTCTATCAGTCTGGCTATCTGTCATCTATCTATCTGTCTATCAATCTGTCTGTATCTGTCTATCAATCTGACTATCAGTCTGTCTATCTGTCATCTATCTATCTGTCTATCAATCTGTCTGTCTATCAGTCTGTATCTGTCTATCAATCTGTCTGTCTATCTGTCTATCAGTCTGTCTATCTGTCTATCAATCTGTCTGTCTATCTATCTATCTATCTATGTCTGTCTGTCTATCAGTCTATCAGTCTGTCTGTCTATCAGTCTATCAGTCTGTCTGTCTATCAGTCTATCAGTCTGTCTGTCTATCAGTCTATCAGTCTGTCTGTCTATCAGTCTATCAGTCTGTCTGTCTATCAGTCTATCAGTCTGTCTGTCTATCAGTCTATCAGTCTGTCTGTCTATCAGTCTATCAGTCTGTCTGTCTATCAGTCTATCAGTCTGTCTGTCTATCAGTCTATCAATCTGTCTGTCTATCAGTCTATCAATCTGTCTGTCTATCAGTCTATCAATCTGTCTGTCTATCAGTCTATCAATCTGTCTATCTATCTGTCTATCTGTCATCTATCTATCTGTCTATCAATCTATCTGTCTATCTGTCATCTGTCTGTCTATCTGTCTATCTGTCATCTATCTATCTGTCTATCAATCTTTCTGTCTATCAGTCTGTATCTGTCTATCAATCTGTCTGTCTATCAGTCTATCAGTCTGTCTGTCTATCAGTCTATCAGTCTGTCTATCTGTCTATCAATCTGTCTGTCTATCAGTCTATCAGTCTGTATCTGTCTATCAATCTGTCTGTCTATCAGTCTGTCTATCTGTCTATCAGTCTGTCTATCTATCAGTCTATCAGTCTGTCTATCAATCTGTCTGTCTATCTATCTATCTATCTATCTATCTGTCCGTCCGTCTCAAATGTGTTGTGCAGTACTTCAATTTATGTATTTGATAAATATATTTTTATTTACATATGTGTAGATTTTATATTATATAATACATTATATATTAATTTCTTAAAAGCCTCATCAGGTTTTGTGTATATATTGTAATCGGTGCCTCCAGTCTTTATTGGTAACCAGTTTCTATCATTATACAATAAATCCCAAAATTGTTAGATAGCCATGAGATTGATATTCATGTGTTGGGAACGTGTTTTGTTCCTGGCAGGGTCAGAAACAGTCGCAGGAGAGATTCTACACAATGGCATCACAGATAAAGCTCCTTCTGGAAATCCCTGAGCGTGTGTGGAGCGCGATGGAGTCCTCGCAGTACCTGCAGGCCACACAGCTCTACCTGCTCTGCTGTCACCTTCATAGCCAGCTACACTTGGAGCGAGGAGGGCACCAGTACAGCCCCGTCCTCTCTCGCTTCCCCATCCTGGTGCGCCAGGTAGCAGCTGCTGGTCATTTCAGGTACATTATGGAATTACACCCAACAAAGAAAACCGAAAATGACAAGTCTGTCATCATTTACTCATCCTGATGTTGTTCCAAACCCATAAGACTTTGTTTAGTCTTCAAAACACACATGAAGATTCATTGATCATTTTAATAAGATTAATACAGTTTTAATATATTTATAAAATTTGTTTTTACAGTGCCTTAACCCTTTTGGATCTTTTATGTTTTGATTACCTGGACCTTTAATGGAGGGACAAAAACCTGTCGGGTTTCATTAAAAATATCTTAATTTGTTTTTCAAAGATTAATCACAGTCTTACAGGTTTAGATTGACATGATGGTGAGTAAATGATGACAGAATTGTCATTATCGGCTGTACTTTCTCTTACTAAAAGCTAGTTGTCTTTGTCTGTAGGTCAACCATCTTATTGGAGAGTAAGTCTGTGCTGCGCGGCAGGGCTGTGTCTGATCAAGCGATCGCTGAAGCGCTGGTCTCCACCATGCTGCTGGAAGACAGCTCCCCTCGCCAGGTGCTTGCTGATTTCCTGCTTGCTAGGAAAGCATCCATTCAGCAACTACTCAATCAGCCTCAGCATGGTGAATAGCCTTACTAATATTTAGAACCTTTTAGCTTATGAATACTTCAAGCTTTGCACTTATTTGTTCTTAGTTTATTAGAATAAATCGTTACATTTGCAAGTGGTCGTTCTTCATTCACTCAGATGTGATGCTGTCCCTCTGTTAGGTGCTGGTGTGAAAGCACAGGTTTGTTCTTTGGTGGAGCTGCTGGTCACCACTCTGTACCAGGCATATGCTGTGTTTTATGTGCCTCCGGAGGGCCAAGTGTCCGATACCGGTTTGGGATGTGGTCTGCTTTTCACTACCTTGGAGAATGTGACCTCCAACACATCTGGTGAGTTATCCATTTCTCATTCACGTTGTGATGCTCAGACATTGGTGTAAGGCGCCACTAGGGTTGGACATTAAAGCTTGGGGCAAAAAAGCCACCAAAAGGAACAAAAATGCCCCCAAATTCAAGATACACACATGTTTCTGGCCAGTGCAATAAATGCAATGTCCAATCAGAGGTCTTTAGATTAGTCACTGCTCAAAACGACGGTTTTGTTCAGTGCTCGTGCTGCTCACTGACTGAACTCTGCACTCTCACAAATTCTCTCATCATAAACATCTGAATACAGACATGATGTAATGGATTCATTTTGCAGTGTAGACGGCTTCAGTGATTTTTCAGCATTTATAAAAATGACCCCGTTCAAAGGCTTACGTACACTTGATTCTTAATACTGTGTTGTTACCTGAATGATCCACAGCTGTTTTTTGTTTAGTGCTAGTTGTTCATGAGTCCCTTGTTTGTCCTGAACAGTTAAACTGCCTGCTGTTCCGGCTGCTGTTCACGAGTCCCTCAGTTGTCCTCAGTGGGAAAAGATGCATCTCAAAATCATACAGTCATTGTTGGAAAGGATGCAAATAATCAAAAATGCTGGAAAACCAAAGAATTTGTGGGACCTGAAGGATTTTTGTGAAGAACAGCAGTTTAACTGTTCAGGACAAACAAGGGACTCATGAACAACTAGCACTAAACAAAAAAACACAGCTGTGGATCATTCAGGTAACAACACAGTATTAAGAATCAAGTTTGAACTAACTTGCCTAAAAAAAACAGCAATTTTCTGTGAAATCCAGGGAAAGAGAAGAAAGTTCTGGACAAGGAGATGAGCACAGGAAGCTGGTTTAAATACCTTCCCCCTTCAGTGATGAACTTCCAGCCTGCTCTTCGGACACTAGCGCAGCCTATACAGAGGGATCAGCTCAGAGACACGCTGCAGCAGTGGATAGATACGTATGTCCCTCCTACAGATGTTAAGTAACATTTCTCAGTATTTGTTTTAAACGCTCATTTGTCTTTTAATAGCTGTAAGGAGGATATCCGCAGCGGAGTCAGCAGCCTTCTGGTCTATGTGAAGAGTCTGAAGGGTCTGGCTGCGATTCGGGATGCATTGTGGGAACTGCTCAGCAGCGAGTCCATCAGTCAGCACTGGAGTACTGTGTGTCAGTCCCTCCTCGAGCGACCTCTGACCTTGTGGGATGACCTTTTGCAGCAGCTCTTCCTGCAGCGACTTCAGGTGCTCGTAATTAATTTAACTGGTTTAACTAGTCTGATAAGTGTGTTAGCGCTGTTTACAACTTCTATTAACATACACTTGTGATCCCATCACATGTATTCAGGCCTTTCACACCTGGATGTAATATGTGGTTTAAACACGTCTCTTTTGACCACCTGTAATTAGGGTATAGTATCTTACTATATACATAATTCACCATGTCAGGGTGGTACTGCTTGTTAATAAAGCAATAAATATATATATATTAAACAAAAAAAGGAACACTGATTATTAGAATATTATTTTGATCATTCAAAAATGTGTTATAGATGATCATTTTGTGCATTTTTTAGCTAATTGAATGAAAATACTTGTTTACCCTTGACCTCTCTCTAGGCGATCACTCAGGAGGGCACAGAAGGGATCTCCAGCAGCTCCAGACAGCTCTTGTCTTCAGCTCTGCGGGATCTGCAGGGTCAAGCCACAGCTGGGAGCTTCAGCCGCGGGGCGCAGTACGAGAGTGACGTTGCAGCTTTCCTGTGGTCCGAGTCTCAAGGTGACCTACTCAGCGACACAGCCTGGGTGAGTGTAGCCCAGCGCAGCCCGCAGCAGAAGAGCGGCCTGTCCATGAAGACCCAGGCCCTCACCCCCTGCGTTCAGACCTTCTGCTCCTCGCTGGACTCCAAGCTCAAAGCCAAATTAGATGATCTGCAGCACTACTTGCCCTCTGAAAGAAATGGCAAGGAGCTTTCAGAGAATGTCCCAGTCACCACTAAGTCCCCTATTAACCGCTTTATGGATGCTGGAGCGGTGGAGGACACTCTTAGAGAGCACTGCTTGGCATGTGTCAGGGACATCCTTTCCAGCGTGCGTGCCGAGCTCACTAACGCCCAGGCTAAGACCAACAGCCCCAGCCAGTTCAATTCGGTGCTCTTTATGGCCAGACTATGCCAGTCAATGGGGGAATTGTGTCCCAGTCTGAAACAGTGCATTCTGGGGAAGCAGAGGGGCTTGGATCCCGAGAGCAGAGGCACTCCAAGACAGGGCAAGAAGTTAGGCAAAGGCAACACAGCCAATGCAGCGGATGTCAGCCCAGCTCAGTCTAAGTGGAGCTGTCTGAAAGAGGAACTTCTGTCCTGCAGCATGGAAGCCTATGGTCTCTGGAGCTCAGCACTCACCAGGGTAAGGTGATGAGCACACTGTTTGTGGAAGAGCTGGAGGTGTTGATGCTTTCTGAGAACAGGAAATCACCAGTGTGGATGTTTTTATGCAGAGAAGATATATTAGGGTAGCTTTTTAAAGCTTATATTCTGCAATAAAATGTAAATAAATAAAAATACATTTCAGGCACTTGTGGGCAGCTTTGCTATGACTCTTCACACTGGAACTGCTGGATCCATCCTGAGTACCGCGACAAATTGGGAAGAGCTTGAAATACAGGAAGAGACAGAGTCAGGAAACAATATAATGTCCAAAATACGCCTCCCTGTGCAGGTAACAGCTACATTAATCCTTTTATTATTATTATTAAAGTGAATATATTATATATCAAATATTATTAAATACGTTAATGAGACCTAATGTCAGTCACTTAATTTCTTATACCTTATTGCGTATTGTGTTTCTAAACTTTAAAAAAATTTGAAATATGATTATACACTTTTAAGGGACCACCTTCCTTAAAAAAATAAAGTCAGTTATGAATTTTCATTTATAATGATCCATTTACAGAAGATAAACAAATGTGCTTCAGCAGCACCTTTCAGAAGTTTGGAGTCCATAAGATTTTTAAAATGTTGTTGAAAGGTGTCTCTTATGCTCACCAAGGCTGTATTTATTTAATCAAAAATACAATAAAAACAGTAATATTGTGCAGTATGACTACAATTTAAAATAGCTGTTTTATATTTTAAAGGGATAGTTCACACAAAAATGAAATTTCTGTCATTAACTCTTTCCCCGCCAGCATTTAAAAAAAAAAGTTGCCAGCCACTGCCAGCGATTTTGATGATTTTCACTAAAATTTTATGGCCTCCAGTATATTTTGCTGTATGAATATTTGAATATACACCAAAATAAATATCAGAGCCTCTACTTTTAAACAAAAAAACTGTTTTCACTAAAATTTTAGCATTCTTTTTTATCAACACTTGAATATACTGTAGGTAGGTTTCATAAAAAATGCATTATTTTGAGCAAAAAGGTGAGAAAATCAAATTTTTATCAAAAACTACATCTGGATAATATTCAGTACGATTATCCAGTAAATTGATTCCATCAATTCATCCAAAGCTTGCACAGACATATACCACTTCCTGGATCAACATGTTACTCTGTAACATTATGCAGTTTTCATTTATATGCTGTCTATTGCTGATGACCGCATTATTTTTCGTATGCATCTGTTTACATAAGAGACCGCTAGTTTCTCCATCCTGTACACGTGTGTTTTTGTTCGGGAGGTTTTGTACTCGTTCAGAAGATGTGTAATAGTGCCCCCGAGTGTATAACAGTGAAAACACGAAAAGCCGTAAAAACTCGTCTTTGGCGGGGAAGGGGTTTCTTGTAAAAGACGAGATAACTCATCAACGTTCAGATGAGTCATCGCTGAAACCGCGGAGTTTCGTTGTTCAGCGCGCGCTGACTGAATTCTGACTCGCAAATTCTTTCATCATAAACAACAAAGTGCAGATGTACGCGTGATGTAAGTATAAGAGATTTATTCACCATACAGTGTAGATAGCTTCACTGATTTTAACGGGAGTGTATTTTAAAGTGCATAAACTCGCACTAGACTGAGCTTGTGATGATGTTCTTTGGTAATGTAAATGGTCTTTGCTCATTTTCTGTAGCTGCTTTTTGAATAACTGAGGAAATATAAGCATTATAATTAGTAACTTACAATATTTCTATTGAATTGTTATCATGTTAAATAGAAATTCAGTCACATTAACTCTTTCCCCGCCAGCATTTAAAAAAAAAAGTTGCCAGCCACTGCCAGCGATTTTGATGATTTTCACTAAAATTTTATGGCCTCCAGTATATTTTGCTGTATGAATATTTGAATATACACCAAAATAAATATCAGAGCCTCTACTTTTAAACAAAAAAACTGTTTTATTCTAGCTTAAAGCATTCTTTTTTATCAACACTTGAATATACTGTAGGTAGGTTTCATAAAAAATGCATTATTTTGAGCAAAAAGGTGAGAAAATCAAATTTTTATCAAAAACTACATCTGGATAATATTCAGTACGATTATCCAGTAAATTGATTCCATCAATTCATCCAAAGCTTGCACAGACATATACCACTTCCTGGATCAACATGTTACTCTGTAACATTATGCAGTTTTCATTTATATGCTGTCTATTGCTGATGACCGCATTATTTTTCGTATGCATCTGTTTACATAATTTCTCCATCCTGTACACGTGTGTTTTTGTTCGGGAGGTTTTGTACTCGTTCAGAAGATGCGTAATAGCGCCCCCGAGTGTATAACAGTGAAAACACGAAAAGCCGTAAAAACTCGTCTTTGGCGAGGAAGGGTTTTCTTGTAAAAGACGAGATAACTCATCAATGGCGGGGAAAGAGTTAATTACTCACCCTCATGTCCTTCCAAACCCGTAAGACCTTCGTTCATCTTCAGAACACAAATTATGATTAAATCCGAGAGCTTTCTAACCCTCCCATAGACAGCAATGTAACTGACACGTTCAAGACCCAGAAAGGTAGTTATGACATTATTAAAATAGTCCATGTGACATCAGAGGTTCAATTGTAATGTTATAAAACAGATTTTTTTTTGTGTGCAAAGAAAACAAAATAATGACTTTATTCAACAATTTCCTCTATATTTTTGGGTGAACTATCCCTTTAATATGTAAAATCTAATTTTGTTTTGTGGCCTCCCTAGCACCCGCTTGTGGCCACCTGTTTTGAAACCCCTTGCAAAGTGTTTTATTGAACTGAAAGGATGTTGCTATACAAATGATAAAATAACCCTTTCATTTCTTTCTCTCTCTACAGCCATCATGGTATGTTCAGTCGTTACTCTTCCATCTGTGCCTTGAGGTCAATAGGGTCGGAGGTCACGCGTTACCAAAGGTCACTCTCCTGGACCTCTTGCGGGGTTGTCTAGACCAGCTGGTGAGTGAGTATGAAAAACTTACTCAGAAAACACAGAGCAAGGTGAGACCATCAAAAAAAATGTTTATCCATTCCTGCCTAGCCACTATAATAATGGAATAAATCTATAAAACCAAATTTCGTTTGTCTCCTGTCTCTCTAGGATGCAGCCCTTCCCATGACCCAGAACAGAGCTTTGCAGCTGCTGTTTGACCTTCGCTATCTCAGTGCCACTCTAGGGTCCCGCCTTGAAGAGGGCAGGAGTTCCCGTTCTCAGCAAGACCCAAGGTAACCTGTTCATAAGCTAGGGATGGGCACAAGTCCTCAGTTGGAAGTAAAAGCAATGATTGGTGAGGAAAACACAATCGTAGCGTGACTTGACCTTCCAACCTCAAAACAAAGCACAACCGATTACACCAAGAATAGCTCTTTCCTAAGCAGCAGACCTCTTACACTTTTTCTTAAATTCCTGCTGTTTGTTAAAGGATCCAGCAGGTCTGCGACTCCCTGGAAAGTCACATTGATCCGTTTGACCTGGATGTTTTCACTCCACATCTGAACAGTAACCTGAACCGACTCTCACAAAGGACCTCTGTAAGCACAGACAATTTGTCTCGTACTAACCCTGTTTTAAGCATCCTGCTGTTTAATTGGCTCATTCAATTGACCTTTTCTCATGTGATTTAGGTTGGCATGATGATTGCCGCCTTTAACAGTGTTTTACACTCTTTAACAAAACTATGCTACCTCTTGTTGTTTCTAGGTGCTTTTAGGATTGTTGACTGGCACGGAGAAGCAGTTTACCTCTAGGACCAACAATCTCAACTCTCAGGAACCATACAACATCCTTCCTTTGGCAAGCAGCCAGATCCGGTCAGTATAAAGCTCTAGCCCTTCACACTGTTTGACTCATTGTTATGTATTTATAGCTGGTTTATTGCTGTCATGCTGTGTGTTTCATTGTTGTACAAGACAATAAAAATATATTTTTTTAGAGACATCATAAACTCTTAATAGCACATTTTACTGATACTAATTTTGTTCAATTTCAAATTTTAAAATGTGAAATTTAAAATGTGAAATAAAATTATACAAATATATCTTTTAAAATTACAACATCCTTCCTTTGGCAAGCAGCCAGATCCGGTCAGTATAAAGCTCTAGCCCTTCACACTGTTTGACTCATTGTTATGTATTTATAGCTGGTTTATTGCTGTCATGCTGTGTGTTTCATTGTTGTACAAGACAATAAAAATATATATTTTTAGAGACATCATAAACTCTTAATAGCACATTTTACTGATACTAATTTTGTTCAATTTCAAATTTTAAAATGTGAAATTTAAAATGTGAAATAAAATTATACAAATATATCTTTTAAAATTTATATTTCTTAAATGTTAAATTTTCACTTTTTAATTTATTATATTAATTACTACATTATTTTCACTAAATGTAGTGAATTTATCATTCATTTATATTTTAGTTCATTATATTATGTTTATGTTGTATGTTTAATTTTATTTATAAATTAATATTTTTTTTTTCCTCCTCAAGGTTTGGTTTGCTGCCACTGAGTATGACAAACTCTCGGAAGACTAATTTAGCCACACTTGGAGCAGATATCACTAGACCACTGGTAGGTTGCTTAAGCATTTGGTGTGTACAGTACTCGGATACCTCTGCTGGCATGTTAAAAAAAAAGTAAACAATTGAGCCACTGTAATAGTAAACCATTAAAACCATTATAATATTTATTAACAAAAAGAGTTGTTAATAAAGGAGTATGTTCTCACGGTTTTGCAAATGAGTCACTTTCTACCAATGCTCCCAGTTTTACGTGGCCTAGCAGAAGAGCTACTGGATCTCAAGGCGATAGGTGATGTGATATTGTGTGGTGCTGTTTCATTTTTTGCAGTGCATAGTTTTGGATTTTCTGCACTTTAATCACTTTGGTCGCATCAGCTGATATGCTTTGCGAATGCAACACATGGCATAGCAGCACTCAAATGCAACTAATACATTATGAATATTGAGCAACATGAGGATCAAGGCTGTTGAGCAGTTTTAGCATCATCGATCACAACAGTTCATCTTGAGCTTAATACTTCTGTATTATAAGCAAACAAGCATCATGTACTTACAGATTTCTCAACTGGCCCTTAAAACTGCTAATCCGTTTGCTTGTGGTGACACTTTTTGACTCTTGCTGTGTGGAGAAACTATTTTAAGTTCTGCGTCTCAACATTATGAAATGCAAATCAGTTTTTAAGGCAATTTAAAAAAAAAATTCTCTATTTTAGGTGGCTCCCTCCTCTGCTTCTGCTCCACAGGACAGTTTCCGCCCAGGAAATCTCTTCAGGCAGTTAGCCAATCAAGAAGAGGAATCCACAGCCCCTTCTCTCTTTAAATTAGGCTGGCTTTCTGGCATGGCCAAATAAACTTTTATTAAAAATTTGCTATTTTTTTAACCGCACACAACACTATGTAAAATAATATTTAAAATACATTTTGAAATGTTACAACTGTGTACTGTATTGCCTATTCTCACAAAATCACATGATATAGAGAAATTGCAATGCAAAGCATATTAATAAAATTTAATGAAAAGTACACCTTTGTATTTATCAAGCACATTAGCTATTATTTTGTGGCATTTTAATTATTTTATTCTAATTAAAATTGTAATTGAGTGAATCAGAAACACAATTTAGCTCTGTATTTTTCTTTGGAAATTACATTTTGGTGTAAATGTATATTTTATCATGCTATCCTCCTTAGTTATACTAATTAAGAGTTTGATTGTGTATACTCCATTTAATTTTTTTGTATCTGAGAATATGATCATATTTTCTTGAACTGGTAAGGATTCTAGCCACTGCATTTTGGGCTACCTGTAGCTTGTTTATTGAAGATGCAGGACAACCAGCTAGCAGTGCATTACAATAGTCCAGTTTAGAGGTCATGAATGCATGAACTAGCTTTTCTGCATCAGAAACAGGTAACAGGTAACATGTTTCGTAACTTGGCAATGTTTCCAAGAGATTCTGTGTACTGTCTTTTGGTCCAATAAGTAATATCGCTGTCTTTTTTTTTGGTCATCCAATCTTTTAAATTTTTAACACACTCTGTTAGCTTAGATAATTTAGAAGTTTCATCTGGTCTTGTTGAGATATATAGTTGAGTATCATCAGCATAACAGTGGAAACTAATCCCGTATTTTCTAATAATATTACCAAGGGGCAACATGTATATCGAAAATAGCAGAGGACCTAGGACAGATCCTTGTGGCACTCCATATTTTACTGGTGATAATTGAGATGACTCCCCATTTAAATTAACAAAATGGTAGCGATCGGACAGGTAGGATCTAAGCCAGGGACGACGAGTTAATAATATTGAGAAGCGGTTCTTCTGCTACAGGTAACAACTCTTTCAGTAATTTAGTGGGTACAGGATCTAACAGGCATGTTGTTGGTTTAGATGCAGTGATAAGTTTATTTAGCTCTTCCTGTCCTATAGCTGTAAAGCACTGCAGTTTATCTTTTGGTGCGATGAATGAAGCTGAAGTAATATACGAAATAATGAAATAATTAAAGGGGCTATTTTTTACTATTTACTATTTAAGTAAAGATTAGACATTTGAATACAATGACTTTTTGAGTGTAGATTAGTAATTTAAACTGATTTTCTGATCAAAGAAGCTTCTTCAACACTGTAGGCAGTATTACAAACATACAGCACTGAACCATGCTGTCTTTATTGTTTTACAGAAGATATACAAGTATTCACCATGACTATAGCACGCATACGAAACATCTTGACACTATAATGGGGAAACTGCTATACAGGTAAACAGAGATTGAAAGAAACTCGATCTTTGTATTGGATGAACAGAATCACTGTATGGAAACAAGTGTGATCTGAAAAAACAGTATTTAGCAAACTACAAAAATACATCCTTTGGATGTAGCAATACAAATTATAGGAACTAGCTGTTCGGGAGTCATTTGTACATAGTTGAATTGTTATTTATATATATTTGGTATCAATTATGTGTACAGCAAATTTCATGGAAGAATTAAACTTAGAGTCTCTAAGTTTAGCTCTATGATATGAGACCTTGTATTGGATCTGTACATGTAGAGCACCCAAACGTCTTGTACAGGTCTCTTTTTATTAGTCAGATTGTTAGGTAAAGCATTTCCAGCATGTATTTCTGTCTCCAACTTTCTATTTGCGTTCTAGTTTGCTGGCCATCAGTTTCTTAATGTCTACGGGTCCAGCTGCGGCTGCTGCTTTTGCTTTCTCTTCCTGCTCCTTCTGCCAGGTGATGATGGGGTTGATGCTCGGCCTGCGGTTCCTCATGTTTTGCTGCAGCTGGGCCTCACTGAGGGGGGAGAACAAGCCTTTTTATAGCAAAATACAGTTGGTTTGGTGACACGCGTTTTATATTTCAGAAATTACTTGTGTAGAAATTGCAATAAAGACACTCGGTAGCAATATTATCAAAATGTACAAGTACACTGACAAAGCTTTGGTGAATAAACAATTTTCATTCAAAAACTGCTAGTAAATTTCAAAAGCAATTATGGCTAGTAACACTGCATTAAACAAGAAATGTTAGAAGTAGATAAATTAAAATAGTATGTTCTTGTAAGACATACTCTAATATACATACTCCAATCTTTGTTTTATTTACAATTTGAATTACAATTACAATTTTTACAATTACAGTTTTTACATTGTACAAGAAAGGATGAATTATTGGTCAACATGCGTATACAAACAAATAGACTTACGAGAAATCGTGTGGTGCAGGTGAAATGGCTATTTTCTGTATTTCCTTGTAAACTGGTGACTTCAGGTAGCGATAGAAGGTATCCTAAATAAGAAATACAGAGTTCTGACATGAAACTCTAGATGGCGCAGTCCGATAGGTCTAACTCAATCAGACCTAACGACATCATCACATGGCACAGCTGATTGGTTCTCTCCTGTATCTGTAGCCAATGAGCTCGCTGCTCAACATTCAAATATATGACTAGTGATAGCCGTAGCAGTTGCAGCTTGCTTCAAAAACCCTCCACCCTCCAGTGATAGCCGTAGCAGTTGCAGCTTGCTTCAAAAACCCTCCACCTTCCCCAACTCACCTGTATAGATCTGCTATGAGGTGATTCATGTATGCTATATGTTATATTTGCAGCAGCAATATTTCTTACATGCTCACAGCAGCATGTTGTGGATGTATTGGCAGTAGCAAGTCCTGGTTCTTGCTCTGCAGCAGCAGCAGGTCTATTCCACCAAGACCAAACACATTCACATTGTCATGTACATTACCATGCCAAACCCTCCGAGAGTTGTCATGACAGAAATATTGAGTTAAAAAATTAGAAATGTCTGGTGTGCATCCTTATTAACAAAAACAAAACACACACACACACAGGGCAGAGTTCAAATTACTAAGCATACAGATTGCAGGTGATCAGACACAACAACAGAGGCGGAGATACGATCATACCTTTTTCATCAGCATGAAGATGTGGGTCTGGGCAGCGTCCAGTACGTATCGGTGAGGAGGTTCCAGTCCCTTTACTGTTAGACCCATTGTCCTGCCATCAATGTTGATCCATCGTGGTGCTCCTGGGGCCAAAAAGGTTATACAAAAAATAAAATAAAATAAATAAAAATGAGATTCTGAGAAATGGAGGCCTGACATGCAAAATACAGGTAAAACTATTATGTGCACAAATAACGTGCATCTCACTTGAAAATTTGTTCTGCTTTCTCTGACATAGAAGCTGCTGTGCCCCATTTCAACTCCTCAGCGGCTTCCCAGAAAGCTAGATTCTCACCTGCAGTGAAGAAAATTGTCTAAAACCCTCATTTTGTTTCACAACCATATGACTTATAATCAAATATAATGAAAGTAAATAAGTCAATCACCAATCAGTGTTGTTATAGTTAGCTAAAACTATTAAAAGTAATTTCATTAATTGACATAAAGCTGAAAATAAGTTGAAGTACTAAAATTATTAGAACTAAAAGCAATATTTTGCAATCAAAATAAATTGAATAGAAATATTTATATATACTGTATATATATATATATATATATACAGGTGCATCTCAATAAATTAGAATGTCATGGAAAAGTTCATTTATTTCAGTAATTCAACTCAAATTGTGAAACTCGAACGCTCCAAGAGATACTGAAGACTTGACCCTTGACCTCATGATGGCCTGTTGTGTGTAGATGTTCTAAAATATACAATTAGAACCAACTAATCAATACCAATAAATGAAAAAACAACAACCAGTTCTCTATATTTTTGTAAAGAAGCAATGTCACTTACAATTCTTCTGTAGTAATCATAGGTTTTTTTCTGAAAAAGGGAGAAACAGCATCCTGTTACATTACAAGCAAAATGCTTCTGAAACAACACCACAAGACCCACTTGTAACATGCTATCCTGCCAAATACAGGGGACATCTGAGTGTGATATCTACATATACTACCACACACAAACTAGCACAAGGAACAACATAAAGCTCTTAATATAACATAGGGACACTCATTTTAATTGCCAATGGTCTGAAATAATGCTCAGGGTACAGAAGCAGGGAAGTACTGTGGCACACTATATATACACACTTGCTTATAAAGTGTTTGAATGATATTCAAGGCTGGAACTGATAGTTTGTGCTCTCTCCCATGTGTGTGTGTGTGTGTGTGTGTGTAGGAATCATCTTGATAACTGAAGACATATTAGAAGTAAAAATCTGTGTGGAAAGGAAAGAGAGAAAAAAAGAGACAGTCACACCAATAGAGTCACAGTCTAAAAAAGTCAAAGCAGTCCAAGTTATATACACAGAATATCAGGTTACATCGTATTATTATGACAAATCACAACAGATCCACTACTGTTCAAACGTCTGAGGTCGATAAGATTTTTTAAAAAATATGCTTTAATTGCTCACCACCAATGCTGCATATATTTGATCAAAAATACAGTAAATACAGTAATTAGGGGCCAAGCACTGAACATAAGCATCAAGCACTCCCTTTTTTCGAATGTTTCTCTTTGCCAGATAGATTGCTTTAGTGACAGAGAAAACACCTTTATTAGGGGATGGTGACAAAAAAACATGGGTAAATGCAAGGCCTCTGGCAAGCAACTTCTCAGATTTTGTTAATATTCAAAAGATTACAAACCATAATCAGTGTCCTCAGTCTTCCATTTCTGCACAGGCCAGAAATAGGGGGCCTAGACAGAAGGGAAAAGTCACCTGTTTACTGTGCACCTCTATTAAAACATTTTTAAAGATACAAGGTCTCCTGACACGTTTACCTGAAAGCGGTACAAACTGCCATCTGGTCCGAGGACAAGCTTTTTGTGGTCCTGCAGAGGGTAGATGTACCCGAATGCCACTAACATTGTGCCAAATGCTTGAGCCTCTGTCAAAAGGCATTCAAGGACATTATTGTGCTGGGTAATATATTCAAACATATTTAAAGGATATTTTTTCCAGACCATTGTTTATTCAAAACGATATTTTTTCACAATTACCATCATTGTCCATGTTCATATTTTTGGTGATCCATGCAACAATATCCTGACCTGTCAGACACACAGACAATGTCATGACAACTGCAAAAACAGCAAATAAAGAAAAATGTGTGCTGAGCAATTGAAAATTACCATGATATGTAGTTTAAAAATAAAATAAAATAACAAAAAAAATAACAAAATAAATAAAAATGAATAAAAAATGTAATGATTAAAATAATGATTAAGGGTCTCAGTGTATGTACAAATATTAAATTGTAGTGAAATACTGTAGAAAATTGTTATATCAGTTTTCAAGCATTTTGAACACGTGTGCTTTACAAATCTCAAGCCCATTACTACAAGAACAGTTAAATGTAAGACTAAGTTAAAGTTCCTGGCTCACTAGATTTGTCGACAACCCTTGCAGAGATTAAAGTGCAACTTTGGAACCTAAAGTAGTAAAGATCTCATCCAATTGAAGGCTGCTGTATATAGCCAGCGTCGTCAGATTATGATCTGGCAGCACAACGCTTCTGTCTGTATATAGACCAAAAGGGAACGTACAATATACAATACATGGTGATCTGTGAACAGTGTTAGGATTCTGTAAGATCCTCACTAAATTACGAACTCACCAGTGATGGAATGGGGAATGGTTGTAACGTTGAGCTTCTGATTTGCTCCCTTCACTCCAGTGGATGGGTCCTGCATCTGAACCACTGTGGCCTCCACCTGAGAAATTCAGGAAATTAGTTTAAGATATAAAATATTAAAAAGGTAATATATAAAATCAAGTGCTAAAGGATAAAATTTAATGCTCTGGAACAGAGACAACTGTTGGTGCGATTATTCGCAAATGGAAGAAATACAAAACAACCATCAATCGGCCTCGGTCTGGAGCTCTGTGCAAGATCTTGCCTCATGGGGTAAGGATGATCATAAGGAAGGTGAGGGATCAGCCCCGAACTACACGGGAGGAGCTTGTTAATGATCTTAAGGCAGTTGGGACCACAGTCACCAAGCAAACCATTGGTAACACACTACGCTGCAATGGACTGAAATCCTGCAGCGCCTGCAAGGTCCCCTTTTTCTTCTGTGAAACACAAAAGTAGATGATTTGAAATAGGTTTCAGTGGATTGTCAATGGTGTTTGGTTCCTATCTTTGCTTAAAATAACTTATTTTGTGTTCCACAGAAGAAATAATGCCACACAGATTTGGAACAACATAAATGATGACATAATCTTCATTTTTGGGTGAACTATCCCTTTAACGCCATAATAGCTTTAGTGATTGTTAACACTGATGCTTTAAAATAGAATCAGCACGTGACATCAATTTTGAGTGATACTCCAGAAGAGTGAGTGTGGTGACTTTAGCTTAATAGATATTAAGGGGTCACATGTAAACTTACCAGTTACCGGCTCCGCATTAGGGTCAATGTGACGATCCAGGCCGTAATCCATAGCGCTGTGAGTTTGTGGCTGGAGACAGATTAGAGAAAAGAAAATGCATCCTCCTTATAGTGTCTTCAAAGCAACCGTACACTAGCAGCTTCTGCCAACCACTTACTGGAGGCCTGTGGACAATCCAGTAGGCTCTTTCCTGACAGTCAAACACAACCCTGTCTGCCTTCTGGCGCGCCTTCCCGGCACTTGAAAGACAGAACACAATTCCATAAAGTAAGTACCAATAACAATAAGTACTGAAGATGAAGAATTACAGAAAAGGAAGAAAAAGGACAAACCGCATTACACAAATATAGCTGACAGAGACTGAAAAGACCGAAATAGTAACCATGTATGTTTGTAAAGAAAGCAGGAGAGTAGAGAAACTCACCGGTACTGCTCTTTAGCTTGCATCACAATAAAATCCCATTTGTGGTTCATCCATTTGTGAAGTTTGTTGTATTCCTCCTGTTAACATCAGTGTTACAGTATAATGATATTAAAGTCGGCATGAGATTGAAATTCATACTATCTATTATCTAAATGCATCTTATTTATCATATTGTGAACGATTTTTAATTCAATTTGAGCCTGTAATTTTTTATCAAAATGCCATAACGCGATCTTCTGGTAAAACAATCTAGTGACTTCTCTCTAGTGTCATATGCTAGACATCTCCATCATTTCATCTGCTTAAATCCTGCCACTTTCTTACAGTCAAGCTCATTCTAAATAAGTCAAATGATTCTAAATAATAACTAAATGAGTATTCAAATGAATACCTGCTCATAAGCATCAAGCACTCCCTTTTTTCGAATGTTTCTCTTTGCCAGATAGATTGCTTTAGTGACAGAGAAAACACCTTTATTAGGGGATGGTGACAAAAAAACATGGGTAAATGCAAGGCCTCTGGCAAGCAACTTCTCAGATTTTGTTAATATTCAAAAGATTACAAACCATAATCAGTGTCCTCAGTCTTCCATTTCTGCACAGGCCAGAAATAGGGGGCCTAGACAGAAGGGAAAAGTCACCTGTTTACTGTGCACCTCTATTAAAACATTTTTAAAGATACAAGGTCTCCTGACACGTTTACCTGAAAGCGGTACAAACTGCCATCTGGTCCGAGGACAAGCTTTTTGTGGTCCTGCAGAGGGTAGATGTACCCGAATGCCACTAACATTGTGCCAAATGCTTGAGCCTCTGTCAAAAGGCATTCAAGGACATTATTGTGCTGGGTAATATATTCAAACATATTTAAAGGATATTTTTTCCAGACCATTGTTTATTCAAAACGATATTTTTTCACAATTACCATCATTGTCCATGTTCATATTTTTGGTGATCCATGCAACAATATCCTGACCTGTCAGACACACAGACAATGTCATGACAACTGCAAAAACAGCAAATAAAGAAAAATGTGTGCTGAGCAATTGAAAATTACCATGATATGTAGTTTAAAAATAAAATAAAATAACAAAAAAAATAACAAAATAAATAAAAATGAATAAAAAATGTAATGATTAAAATAATGATTAAGGGTCTCAGTGTATGTACAAATATTAAATTGTAGTGAAATACTGTAGAAAATTGTTATATCAGTTTTCAAGC
The DNA here is from genome assembly GCF_001515645.1 of Sinocyclocheilus grahami. Taxonomy (NCBI): domain Eukaryota; kingdom Metazoa; phylum Chordata; class Actinopteri; order Cypriniformes; family Cyprinidae; genus Sinocyclocheilus; species Sinocyclocheilus grahami. The sequence goes on along the minus strand of NW_015505481.1, from coordinate 1,441,428 downwards.
ATTTTGAACACGTGTGCTTTACAAATCTCAAGCCCATTACTACAAGAACAGTTAAATGTAAGACTAAGTTAAAGTTCCTGGCTCACTAGATTTGTCGACAACCCTTGCAGAGATTAAAGTGCAACTTTGGAACCTAAAGTAGTAAAGATCTCATCCAATTGAAGGCTGCTGTATATAGCCAGCGTCGTCAGATTATGATCTGGCAGCACAACGCTTCTGTCTGTATATAGACCAAAAGGGAACGTACAATATACAATACATGGTGATCTGTGAACAGTGTTAGGATTCTGTAAGATCCTCACTAAATTACGAACTCACCAGTGATGGAATGGGGAATGGTTGTAACGTTGAGCTTCTGATTTGCTCCCTTCACTCCAGTGGATGGGTCCTGCATCTGAACCACTGTGGCCTCCACCTGAGAAATTCAGGAAATTAGTTTAAGATATAAAATATTAAAAAGGTAATATATAAAATCAAGTGCTAAAGGATAAAATTTAATGCTCTGGAACAGAGACAACTGTTGGTGCGATTATTCGCAAATGGAAGAAATACAAAACAACCATCAATCGGCCTCGGTCTGGAGCTCTGTGCAAGATCTTGCCTCATGGGGTAAGGATGATCATAAGGAAGGTGAGGGATCAGCCCCGAACTACACGGGAGGAGCTTGTTAATGATCTTAAGGCAGTTGGGACCACAGTCACCAAGCAAACCATTGGTAACACACTACGCTGCAATGGACTGAAATCCTGCAGCGCCTGCAAGGTCCCCCTGCTCAAGAATGCACATGTACAGGCCCGTTTAAAGTTTGCCAGTGAACATCTAAATGATTCAGAGAAGGCTTGGGAGAAAGTGCTGTGGTTAGATGAGACCAAAATTGAGCTCTTTGGGATTAACTCAACTGGCTGTGTTTGGAGGGAGAGAAATACTGACTATGACCCCAAGAACACCATCCCTACAGTCAAGCACAGAGGTGGAAACATTATGCTTTGGGGATGTTTTTCTGCAGGACAACTTCATCGCATTGAGGGACAAACGGACGGGGCCATGAACTGTAAAATCTGCCAAACGACAGCCAAGAAACCTTATCGCTGTGTTTGGAGGGAGAGGAATACTGACTATGACCCCAAGAACACCATCCCTACAGTCAAGCACAGAGGTGGAAACATTATGCTTTGGGGATGTTTTTCTGCAGGACAACTTCATCGCATTGAGGGGCAAACGGACGGGGCCATGAACTGTAAAATCTGCCAAACGACAGCCAAGAAACCTTATAATTTAGTGCCACAGCCATATCACCCTGCAGCCCAAGACTGGTAGCCCACTGAAGCTAAGCAGAGTTGAGCCTGGTCAGTACCTGGATGGGAGACCTCCTGGGAAAACTATGTTGCTGTTGGAAGAGGTGTTAGTGAGGCCAGCAGGGGGTGCTCACCCTGTTGTCTGGGAGAGCCCCCCCCCCCCCCCACATGATTGTAAAGCACTTTGGGTGTACAATAAAGCGCTATATAAATGCATCATTCATTCATTCAGAATCTGTAAAGAGGAGTGGATCAAAATCCCACCTGAGATGTGTGCAAACCTGGTGACCAGCTACAAAAAACGTCTTACCTCTGTGCTTGCCAACAAGGGTTTCTGCAAGTACTAAGTCATGTTTTGCTTGGGGATCAAATACTTATTTCACTCACTGAAATGCAAATCAATTTCTAACCTTTATATAATGTGTTTTTTCTGGATTTTTTGGTTGGTATTCTGTCTCTATCCGTTAAAATAAAACTACCATAAAAATTACAGACCCTTCAAATCAGCAGGGGATCAAATAAATATTTTCCCCACTGTATATATATATATATATATTATGTTGTTGTACCATGTCAGGGGTATCAAAGAGATGGCCACAGAATGGCCTGAGAAAAAAGTGACAATACATTAAACAATTAAATTAAAACATTGGTTTTCTTTTTCACAGCCGTCATATACTGTATTTGAATAATTACCCTAATAAATTGTTCTAGTTTTTGCCATTAATTATCTGTGTAAAGTTTCTGTATGCTGTAGCTTAGCTATATAAACTCTATAAAATAAGAAGAATACATTTCATAGTGCCTACTTAAATTTTTTTTATCAATATTTTATTCTTTATCAATCATGAAGGCAACTAGGCAAGTTTTATTTTCAGTGAATGCCCATTTGATAATACATTTGTCCAAATGACATCTCAAGTCCCCCCCCCCCCTTAATATTGTTGTTTGATTAATATAAAGTTTTGTATGTATATGGATTACTCCAGTATTAGTTATTAAAGCAGCAAAGCTGATTTTTCACTAGGCATGTACATTGGCTCTGCATGGCTACACCAAGGTTTAACAAATAAACTGAATATTTGTAACAGGTACCAATTAGTTCAGACCTAAAATGAGTTTGACACTCGTGTACTATGGCAACATGCATGCCCTTTGAACTTAGAGTAAGACATGAAAGTCTTAAGGCAAGCTGTCAGATGTGGCATAAGGCCAGGCAAATTGGCTTTGAATCAGAAAGCTCTTTTAGAGCGAATCTTTTCAATGACTCCAAGATCTCTCCAAGAAGCCAAGAATAAACAGAAACTCCAGAAACAAGAACAAAATAATATAAAATAAAATAAAAATACAGTTAAAGATTTGGATATTCTATATGGAAAGGCTGAGATACACTGATTTTAGTTTCCATTAAATCATTACATAGTTAGAATCACATATTACAGCATTAAGGATTTTTAAAATAAAATGAATACTAATTAATATATATAACTTTAAAAAGAATATGTTGGAAAGTCACTTCAATTTATGAATTTATGAAACACTACACTAGACATAGCGTATAGATTGTTTACAACAGAATGAACATAGAAACAAATAGCTATTTATAAAGTGTATACGATCCTTAATAGGGAGTTAATTGTTCAATAATGTTCAATAGTAATTACTTTGCCTTAAGAATGGACTTACCTTTTTAAGGCAGGACATCCGTGGCCGATAACGTTGTCCATGGTCTCGGTCCGATCTTATAGTAATTTTGTAGTCCGTAAAAAAAATAATTTTAAGGGCAGAAAACAAATCTTGTTGTGACCAGCCTTAATGAGAATATAATTGTATATATTCCCTGCTGCACGACATCCGTGGCCGATAACGTTGTCCATGGTCTCGGTCCGATCTTATAGTCATTTTGTAGTCCGTAAAAAAATAATTTTAAGGGCAGAAAACAAATCTTGTTGTGACCAGCCTTAATGAGAATATAATTGTATATATTCCCTGCTGCACGCACACACACACACACACACACACAAACACCGGGGAAGACCGCGAGCAGCAAACATGAGAAAGAGACAGCGGACCAATCACAGCGCAGCTCTGTTATCTGCCGTCACTGCTCTCACACACCGACAGGCGGCGACAGACAGAGAGACCAACACTATCTGTCGCCACTGCTTCCCATGGGGAACTGTAGCAATACAAGTGCATCTCAATAAATTAGAATGTCGTGGAAAGCTTTAGAAGACTGATACATCTAGTTATCATCTCGTGATTGTAAATCATTTTATGATATTTCTCAAAAATGCTACCGAATCATGTTTGATACATGAATTTCTAAGGCCTGTAAATGACCAAAATGATCAACACGTTGCTCAAAACCTGTTGCACACAATCGTCTACATGCAATCTGCCCTCTGATTGATAGTTCATACTTTTATTTTTAGCAAATAAAAGGTCTTATAGTAGAATTCAAAATGCTCCACCTTCAGGTCATGTTCTTTTTGCTATAAAATATAATGACTTTGATAAAGTATCATACACATAACTTTTATATTGGTATTAATATTTCAAGATGAACATTTACTGGATCAAAGCCTTTTTAAAATTAAAATGTATCAAATATTAGGCTACATCAGACTTTTGAGGAACATTTATTTGTACGTCTTAATCATCTTTGTACTGCATTGCATTATGTTACAAAATACAGAGCTCTGATCATAAAACTAAGCATTTAAATATCAACTTACAAAAATAACTTACATATTATTATATTATTATATATATACAGTGACAAATTATATATGCATGTTTTACTAAGTAGCCTGCTATAGACATACTGTTATATAACTTAATTAAAACTTAAAAATATACATCTTAATTTTTGGCCATTACAACAGCTGCACCAAACTGTATATTTCTGCTCACTTTGGACCTTTAATTAAAATGTGTTTTTTATTCCTCAAATATGAGCTTCATATTCTCAGTATATCATATTATGTGATAAAGCCTTATCAAATAGGATACAAAACAGTGGTCATCCGATATATTGCCAAGGCTGATATATTGGCCGATATTTGAAGTTTTTCAAATATCGGCAGTGGCCGATAAGTTTTTCTGTTTGGCCGATGTGTTCGGCCAATAAAAAATTCTTCCCAATGCACACAAACTTCCCAGATTACTGAGAGCCCTGTTGGTTACAGAGTTTACTTCCTTTTTATTTATATATATATATATTTAATATCAATATTTGTTATTTATTTTTTTATTTCTTTATTTGTGATAAATACTGTAATAGGATTACAGAATCAAGTAGTTGTCATTTAAAGTATGTTTATTTGACACATTTATAATTTTCAAATTATTTCACATTTCTTAAATATTAATTAGAATAAATAAAATTATATATATATTTCGGCTTTATATCGGCCACCCTGCTCTCTAAGATATCGACATCGGCTGTCAAAAAAAAACAATATAGGTCGACCACTACAAAAACTTTAAACACATGCAAACTTTTTTTAAAACATTTTGTTTAAAGGTCCGATAAACTGTTCCATAAAAAGTAGATTTTTCTGACTGTGCAGGGTTAAAAATCTTTGTGCAAACGTTTTAATTTAGAACTAAAAATATAGTGAGTGCACCTTTAAGTAGCCGACACCTCGTGTCCTGTGGCTGAACATTTGCCCCGTGCATTTCTTAGTTCGAACCCACCCCAGACTTTCAGAGCACTGCGCGCGCGCCACTGTTATGGTAACGGAGCCCCGCCCGCTTCTAGCACTGCGGCGCGCGCAGTTTCACTCCCTACTGTATCGATGAAGTTGCACAAAGATGGCGGATTTCCTGCCGTCCCGGTCCTTTCTATCCGTTTGTTTTCCAAACTGTCTTCTCAACAGCAGCGAGGCGGAACAACTGAGGAAATCTAAAGAAATAGACCGAGGTCTCATGAAAGACAAAACATATGTGAAACGGTTAGTGAAGATACTTCTGCTCGGCGCCGGAGAAAGCGGCAAGTCCACTTTCCTCAAGCAGATGCGCATCATACACGGCCAGGACTTCGACCAGCGGGCCAAAGAAGAGTTCAGAGCCACCATTTACAGTAATGTTATGAAAGGTGGGAGGCGCGTTTCTCATCCACACACCTCTACAAAGTGCCATGTGGGCTCTAAATTCGACTTTTAACGGGCTCGGGGGGGATGAGAGGCTAGCGAAATGAGGTTTAGCTAGCGTTAGCTGAAGTTGCGCTGTAACCTGCCCAGGAGAAACGCCCATGTTATTCTCTCAACTTTTCAGCGTCGCGGTCGTGAACAAAGACCACCGCGAAAGACTTGATTTCTGTCTAAATTGTTTCCTAGTTTGTCGCCTCATTAAAAGTGTGATTCCCCTCGCTCTCGTGATTTCAGAGGTCTGGAAAGACGAGGCTCGAGTTTGAATTTCATCAGAAATGACCGTTAGCGCTCAAGTTTTTAACGGCTTCGTAAAGAGCTCGACTCTCCAGTTTCATGTAAACTCAAACTGCTACTTTAAAAGTTGCACAAATGTTATTTTCTGAAATTGTATACTCATAATGACCCTAATTTTGGCTTTTTACCAGAATCTCTGGGATGTTTAAAGAGCTGCTAAATCTCTCACAAAGAGACTGGTGTCAACCGAGGGCACACCACTCACTAAACTCCTATTCAAAGCCTATAGACCCTTATCTATTGACTTCATTGTGGCATTTTTACATTTGAAATGAAAGGGTGATTTTCAAATATATATATATATATATTAGTAGTAAAGGTCGTGTCTGAGTTCACGTGTTTGGGCATCTGTGAAATGGGTGGAGTCCAGAGCTCTTGGACTAACCACTCACTAACTCCTGTTATGGAAACAAACCAGCTTTACTGTTTACTTAACTCTGCCAGAGTTTTCAGACAATTTGGAAAGAGCTAAAGTTGTCAGACGATCCTCACTTTTGTCATATGTGAGTTAAGAGTTTAAGGCAAGTGTGTCTTTTATTCTTTTTGGAGTTCATGTCAGGTTTGCATCTCGCTTTTTGTCTTTCAAAAGGGGATGTAATAAATGATCAGTACCCACCTTATTTAATAGGGGGCTCCCCGTTTAGGCTGCCTCAGCTGGGGATTTCCAGTGCCTATATTGCTATGAAAAGATTTGAGATTTCCTGTGTGAGATTAATATGTCACAACGGTCATCATTTACGAAGGCACCACAATGACAAACGGTTCAGCTGTGATCTCATGGAGACTCGTCTGTAGCATCGCTAACATCATGTCGTTCCCTAGCTCAACTTGAATAGGAAGCATTTAGTCAAATGGCTGCTTGGATCTAATCCTAAAGGCTTCCAGAAAACACATGGAAATTTCTTCTTATAATGCCTGGAGACAGAGAAAAAGCACTTTAGCAACTAGTAGCATTTTGAATGCTTTCTCATGTTTCACACCAGCTTCTGCTCATGTACCTGTGAAGATGTTGTGTTTGAAGCAGAATGGTTTCTCACTGTTTGACAGGTTGGTTTGGTCAAAAGTTTGGGGTTTGTGAGATTTTCTTTCAGTGTTTTTGAAAGAAGTCTATTATGCTCGCCCAGGCTGCAATTAGCCTATTTGATAAAAAAAAAAAAAAAATGTACAGCAAAAACAAAACTTATTATTTTTTAAATTTATATATTTGAATGTAATTTATTGCTGTGATGCAAAGCTGAGTTTTCAGCAGCCTTTACTCCAGTCTTCAGTGTCACATGATCCTTCAGAAATCATTTCAATTTGCTGATTTGGTGCTCCGGAAGCATTTCTTATCAATGTTGAAAAAAGTTGTGCTGCTTAATATTTTTGTGGAAACCACGATACATTTTTTCCAGAAGTCTTCTCTATCAATTGAGCAATTAAATGCATGCTTGCTGAATAAAAGCATTCATTTCTTTTTTGAAAAATCTTACAGACTCTAAACTTTAGAATGGTAGTCCAAAAGAATTGATTTAAAGGGGTCATATACTCCAGTCTTCAGTGTCACATGATCCTTCAGAAATCATTTCAATTTGCTGATTTGGTGCTCCGGAAGCATTTCTTATCAATGTTGAAAAAAGTTGTGCTGCTTAATATTTTTGTGGAAACCACGATACATTTTTTCCAGAAGTCTTCTCTATCAATTGAGCAATTAAATGCATGCTTGCTGAATAAAAGCATTCATTTCTTTTTTGAAAAATCTTACAGACTCTAAACTTTAGAATGGTAGTCCAAAAGAATTGATTTAAAGGGGTCATATGATGCTGCTAAAAAGAACATTATTTTGTGTATTTGGTGTAATGAAATGTTTATGCGGTTTAAAGTAAAAAAACACTATTTTCCACATACTGTACATTTATTGTTTCTCCTCTATGCCCCACCTTTTTGAAAAGCGTCGATTTTTACAAAGCTCATCGGTCTGAAAAAGCGAGGTGTGCTCTGATTGGCCAGCTATCCAGTGCGTTGTAATTGACCGAATGCCTCAAGCGTGAGATGGAAATGTTACGCCCCTTACCATACTGTGATGGAGCGACGA
>NW_015505481.1:1419415-1433155 GCF_001515645.1 Sinocyclocheilus grahami | reverse complement strand
TTTAGGTAGGCGTGGTTGACTTAACTTTTATAAAGAATATCTCTTTGGATTTGAGAACAGATCTTCTTTATGCACCAAGAGCTTGTAACACTCCAAAGAGAAAGGAAAAATTTAAATCTCATCATATGACCCCTTTAATGTACTACACATTTTTAAATGATTTCACTTGAGGACAGAATAACGGTCCTGAGCATCCGCGTTGTATAACCAGACTGAAACACCAGCTGTGTGTCAGTTAGGCATGGGACGATAACCGGTTTCAAGTTATACCGCGGTTTGGAAAAGTCACTGTTTCAAAACCACAAAAATTTTCCGTTATACCGTTCCTGCGGTATGCACAGTTTTTTTTTGTGTCATCAAAGACTGAAAGTGCAGGACTCCCTCAGTTGTGTGCAGCAAAGAGCGTAACGAGTCACACGACCCTTCCCCCTCGGCCCCTCCGGTTAGTGCAAGCAGTCAGTGAGAGTCACCTGTGTGTGGGATGGCCGAAGGAGATGAATCCCTGGAACTTTTTCCCCCATCGAAAAAGACTAAGTCTGTCATATGGGAATTTTTTGGGTAACGTAGACCAGTGTTTCCCAACCTTTTTTTAGTCGCGGCACCCTTTGGAAATTTTAACAAATTTGTGGCACCCTACAATTAATTTTGTCACAATATTTGAATTTCTAACTTCGATATGATAATTTGAAAAGTGTAGATATTCGGTACAACAGGGAAGAACTGCAGAATATAATGTCATACAGATATTTTTAATATTATAAAAAGAAATGTCTATCAATGGTGGCAATCAGTAGGCTAATTTCTAATGAAGAGACCAATTTATATGATAGATTTTAATGTAGGCTTTTATTCATATGTAAACATTGTGAGCTAGCTAGTTATAATGGTAATTAAACAAAATTTTGCTCACTCAGTGTATTTTTGATTTTACAGTGGGGTAATTTTGTTGCAGTAGCACGAGATAGCTTGATTTAAAACTTTGAATTGAATAAAAAAAAATGACAAGGAGGCTATTCAGTTAATAATAAAATAAGAACAAATAAAGAAATTACTAATGATAGCACAAATAAAAAATAACGATAGGCCTACAAATGAAGTAAATTGCTTTTTACTTTTTCGGGTAGGTCTAACACACAGTAGGGCTATTAGGAGATTTTTTTTTTACCAATTATCCAAATAATGTTTAATCTTAGAAAGCTATTATTATCAGAGGACACATGTGCATAACGGTTATCAAATCAATGATTGAGAGGGCAGTGTTACCAGAGTTGCCCATTTACCACACCTTGTTACAGCACAGTAGGGCTATTGCAGACAGAAACAATACTGTACCTCATCGATGTTTCCTGTCAGCTCATTTTTGAGTGGAGTTTGCTGTTCCGATGAGCATGAACGGTATATGAGTGGAGCACTCATGGGCCGTGAGCGACTGAGCGGAGCACACACACGCATAGAGCAGGTTAATACGCAGAGCGTCACACCACGTGAAAGTGAAACCCGAAACTAATTTTCGGCAGCCGAAATTTCAGTGCATCTCTAATTATTGGCGACATCAGAAATGGATATTATATAATAGCTGCTTTTTTGAACATTTTAGCAATTTAAAAATATAAAAAAATGATTTTTTTACGCGGCACCCCTGCTCTCAACAGGGCACCCCGGTTGGGAAACACTGACGTAGACTAACCATGTTCCATACATAACGGTGTTCCGTACAGATAAAGTTTTAGCTCCGATCGTTAAATAAATACTTCCAGGTCGAACATAAACTATATATCTGTGTCATCTTCATTTCTCCCTCTTTCACCCCCGATCAAGACAGAGACCCACCCGCCATTTGTTTCAGTGTTGAAGTATATACTATTTGGCTTGCTACCGAGGCAGATAACATAGCTAATTAACTAGTTAACGTCAACTAGTTTCCTCCCTCACGTTACTTCACAGAGCGAGGAATAACAGTCTAAAGTACGTACTGTACTTGTCTGCGATTTAGTACAATAATTAAATTTAGCTGGTATCACATCAATACTTTTTAAGCGTCCTGCCATTGTTTACATCTGTTCAAAATCACGATGTTTAAAAAACAAAAAACCTTAGACCGGAGTATCGATAAGCTCTGACGTTAACGGTTCTGCTATCGGTACTGGAGAAATTAATAAAACACACATACATTTATTATCGCTATATATACATTATCTTGCTAATTCTTTCTCACCAGAGTCGCCAGCTGTTTTTCAAACATTTGTCTGTGATGCATTTTTTCTATTCGCAATTCAGAAGCGAGATCGCGCCCACGCGGAGGAGCTTCAGCACGCGCAACATGAAAGCCGTGTTTAATTATGATAGAAGAGAGAACTAAACATTCAAACATCTGCTTACACTTTTTTTATTTCGATTTTGGCTTCTAAGGATTATACAAAAGAAGACATGAGGTAAAGCTATTAAAAACTAGCTGCGTTTCGTATTGCGCAACTTCTTTCCCTTCACAGCGGTGCGCATTCGTTCCTCCCTAAAACCCAAACTTAACGTCAGAATCAGCTCAGTTGGTGATTGTTGTAAGATGCCGTCTTTACTGTTGCTAAATTGCGGGACATGTTTGACAGTAAAACGTTGAAAGCACAATCCGCACTAGAGACACTGTTTCTCAGGCTGAAATGTGTGCGCGCGTCACGCTCCAAAACGGACAAACTAAATTACACTTTGAGCTTTGGGCGCATGTTCAATCGATCAAATGCACACAAAAATATGTCAAAATGCCCGGCTTGGAGAGCATTTACTTAAACACAGTTTATGTATTAAGTGGAGGAGAACAGTTGGGAGAAAAGCCGATGTGTGTCAATATATTGTCTTGGTGACAGACTGGCACTTGGGCCATCAAAATGCAAAGAGAAAATCACTCACAGCTCTTAATCTGAATAACGTTATAGCTTTAATAAGCATTAATCTATCAATACATACAATGAAAACTATGCAGTGTTCATTTACACTTGATTACTTTTAGATTTCTTTTGTAGGCTATTACTTACCTGAACAGTAATGTTAGTAGAACTTCATGGAAAAATGACAGCACTTTTTATTTCATTTCATTTGTATATTTGTTTTATTGTATTTGTCTGTTTGTTTTACTTTGTTTCTTTGTTCATGTTCTTACTGCATCTTATCTTATGTATAAAACACTAAAAATGCCTGCACACTGGTTCATTTACAAATTTATGTTTTATATTCATTTCATTAAATATTTATTTTACATTTCAGAATATAAAGCAATGTTAATTCAGCTCTTAATTTGTCATGTGTGTATATATATGTGTATATATATATATATATGTATGTATATATATGTATATGTATATGTATATGTGTATATATATATGTGTGTGTATATGTATATATATGTGTGTATATATATATATGTATATATATGTGTGTAAATATATATATATATATATATATGTGTAAATATAAATATATAAAACAAAAAGTACCGATAAGAATACAGTTAAAGTACCGAACCAATAAGCAGTATCAGTAAGAGTAGTAATACCGTTAAAACCTTAACGATACCCATCCCTACTCGTACCTCACCGCTCCAAACTTAATCTGGGAAAGGTGAACATTCCTGCATCATAACTTGGACTGAAAGATGAATGCGTAGAAAGTGAGCATGTCTCCAAAAACCTTGTTGAGCTGCAGGTTTAATGACTGCATTTTTTATATATTTTTTTATTTTTGTTTTTATTATGTTTTGATTATATTTTTGATTATTGAGCTGCAGTTTTAGGCTCACTTAAGTGACTATTTTTTTTTCAATTTATAGGGATTTTTTTTTTTTAAAGAAAATAATTTATTTATGTTCTGATTATTGTTGAGCTGCAGGTTTAGGCTCACTTAAGTGACTGCATTTAATTAAGAAGAATTTAATTATTTATTCTAATTATTTAGCCTGACATGTTTACTGTTCCAAAATGTTCTATATGTTTCTTAAAAATAAAATGTTCAGTGGGGGAAAAAAAGTTATTTATTCTAATTATTTAGCCTGACATGTTTACTGTTCCAAAATATTCTATATGTTTCTTAAAAATAAAATGTTCAGTGGGGGAAAAAAAGTTTTTTGTTTTTTTTACCCAGACATTTAAAAATAACATATTTTAGAGCTGTAATCACAATACCGTGAAACCGTGATTTAAAATTTTTATTTTTTTATCTAAGGTTATCATACCGTCAGAATCTCATACCGGCCCATGCCTAGTGTCAGTGTAGTTTATCTTATGAGTTTGTTGGAAGGTATGGATAAAATCCTGCCTTCTGTGGTTTCTCTTCCAAGCTGTAGCTCGTTGTTTATCTTTTCTAACTCAGGCATGATTCTGTTTATAATCCTAAATAGTTTAGCCCAGCATGCATTTGTTGCGCCCTGCTGTTGTTTATAGAATTTGATGTGAAGTTATGTCTTGCTGATGTCAGATCTCATCTCCCAAACATCCCATTAACATCTGCAGTTATGGTAAAGATTTAAAGATGTGGTTTGTTAGACGTAGTCAGTTTTAAGGTGAAAGTGCATGAACATGTAAATAATGAGGACACCCTCAGAGCCGCAGGCACTTGGACACACCACTTCATAACAGATGTGGGATGTGTCAAAGGGTTTGCTTTTGAGCACCTCTGCGCTTTGTTTCCTGCACAATGGAGTGTGTCACTGTAGCCCTGCAAGTGTTTCTGTCGTTTATTTTATATGGTTAGTTGACATGAATTGACATGTCCTGTGTTGTTAACATACTATATTTTGTATAAAATTACTTGTGCGCCCTTTTGGCTCCCAAAAGGCTAAGTGTGAATTGTTTTTTTGTTTTTTTTTTAAATAAATGTCATACTGTAAAACCATTTAAAATAAAAGAATAAAGGCAAAAAAAAAAAAGATTAACAGTGGTGAAAAACTTTGTAGAAGTTGTAGAGACCAGTTACAGGACCCTAAGGCACTTTTTCACATGTGAGCTTAAAATCTTGATGATATTTAAATATGCACATCAGCTACCCATAGGGTTGTCACGTAGGGCTGGGCAAAAAATCAAATGCGATTTTCATGCGAATCTCGTCAGTAAAGCCGCTTCTGGTGATTTGTAGTAAATCTCCAGCACATTTGATTTTTTGCACAGCCCTATTGTCACGGTACCAAAATTTCAGTATTCGGTACCAATACCAGTCAAGATCCATGGTTCTCCAATTTCGGCACCAAAGCAAAACACAAAAACATGCTAATTAAAAAATGTGACTATACTTTAATTTAATCCAAACTGTGTACATAATTAATTTTAAAGGGCTTTTAAAACCGTCTAGAGTTATTCAGCCAAGAATAACAACTAAGCTAGCTAAAAAAAAAAGCACAGACCTGCTTTTCTGACTGATATGACACAAACAATGTTAACCATTTGTACATTCTCTAACACACATTTTAGATTCACAATTCATTTAAAAGCCTCTGGTGTGTAGAAATATTAAATATCTTTGTCCCCCTGTTTTTTTTACCATAATAAAAGTTATAGGAGCATTAAATAGTTCATCAAGAAACTTCATTCTAATGCTCATTATATTAGTGTTAGCCACGCTTATGCTAACGATTAACTGCTCTAATAACAGCGATGTTCATTTCAATCCAATATTCAAATTAAAATATTGAATAATATAAGAATAAAGGCAAAAAAAAAAAAAGATTAACAGTGGTGAAAAACTTTGTAGAAGTTGTAGAGACCAGTTACAGGACCCTAAGGCACTTTTTCACATGTGAGCTTAAAATCTTGATGATATTTAAATATGCACATCAGCTACCCATAGGGTTGTCACGTAGGGCTGGGCAAAAAATCAAATGCGATTTTCATGCGAATCTCGTCAGTAAAGCCGCTTCTGGTGATTTGTAGTAAATCTCCAGCACATTTGATTTTTTGCACAGCCCTATTGTCACGGTACCAAAATTTCAGTATTCGGTACCAATACCAGTCAAGATCCATGGTTCTCCAATTTCGGCACCAAAGCAAAACACAAAAACATGCTAATTAAAAAATGTGACTATACTTTAATTTAATCCAAACTGTGTACATAATTAATTTTAAAGGGCTTTTAAAACCGTCTAGAGTTATTCAGCCAAGAATAACAACTAAGCTAGCTAAAAAAAAAAGCACAGACCTGCTTTTCTGACTGATATGACACAAACAATGTTAACCATTTGTACATTCTCTAACACACATTTTAGATTCACAATTCATTTAAAAGCCTCTGGTGTGTAAAAATATTAAATATCTTTGTCCCCCTGTTTTTTTTACCGTAATAAAAGTTATAGGAGCATTAAATAGTTCATCAAGAAACTTTATTCTAATGCTCATTATATTAGTGTTAGCCACGCTTATGCTAACGATTAACTACTCTAATAACAGCGATGTTCATTTCAATCCAATATTCAAATTAAAATATTGAATAATATTCATAACAAGCGTTGTTTCTCACAGACTTGCACTCTATTTGTGGCGGCATATTTATGCAAATTCTTTCTCTGCCAGCAGGAGGCGCTTGTAGAGCGGGAGAGATAGAGGTTTCCCCAGTAACCGCTGTAATCAAATAAGCGCTGCGCTCACAAACGCTGCTCAGGCATTACAGGCAAGATGAAATGAAAATGACATCTATAATTTTCTGAAGACAGTCGGTTTCCTTCAGAAATACAGTGATATAAAGATATCCGCACCAGGTTTCGACTTTGACACGTGCAGTGCTCGTTTATTCAACGAAGTCAAAGCCTTTTGGAAAATTTGTAGAGGTGAGTTTTGATATTGTGGCGGGCAGCCACAAATAAATCAATGTATGAGATGAAATGAAACTTACCTGCTTGAACGCTTTCATTTGATCCAGGTGTCTGTCTTTAAAGTGTTTTGTTAATTTGATGCGTTTCCTCATTTTGAGGTCGTCATGTCTCAGTGCTTTTATGAAGAGGGCGCATCTGCGCAACCTTTGGATAGCGCATCATTGATGATATTTAAATATGCACATCAGCTACCCATAGGGTTGTCACGTAGGGCTGGGCAAAAAATCAAATGCGATTTTCATGCGAATCTCGTCAGTAAAGCCGCTTCTGGTGATTTGTAGTAAATCTCCAGCACATTTGATTTTTTGCACAGCCCTATTGTCACGGTACCAAAATTTCAGTATTCGGTACCAATACCAGTCAAGATCCATGGTTCTCCAATTTCGGCACCAAAGCAAAACACAAAAACATGCTAATTAAAAAATGTGACTATACTTTAATTTAATCCAAACTGTGTACATAATTAATTTTAAAGGGCTTTTAAAACCGTCTAGAGTTATTCAGCCAAGAATAACAACTAAGCTAGCTAAAAAAAAAAGCACAGACCTGCTTTTCTGACTGATATGACACAAACAATGTTAACCATTTGTACATTCTCTAACACACATTTTAGATTCACAATTCATTTAAAAGCCTCTGGTGTGTAAAAATATTAAATATCTTTGTCCCCCTGTTTTTTTTACCGTAATAAAAGTTATAGGAGCATTAAATAGTTCATCAAGAAACTTTATTCTAATGCTCATTATATTAGTGTTAGCCACGCTTATGCTAACGATTAACTACTCTAATAACAGCGATGTTCATTTCAATCCAATATTCAAATTAAAATATTGAATAATATTCATAACAAGCGTTGTTTCTCACAGACTTGCACTCTATTTGTGGCGGCATATTTATGCAAATTCTTTCTCTGCCAGCAGGAGGCGCTTGTAGAGCGGGAGAGATAGAGGTTTCCCCAGTAACCGCTGTAATCAAATAAGCGCTGCGCTCACAAACGCTGCTCAGGCATTACAGGCAAGATGAAATGAAAATGACATCTATAATTTTCTGAAGACAGTCGGTTTCCTTCAGAAATACAGTGATATAAAGATATCCGCACCAGGTTTCGACTTTGACACGTGCAGTGCTCGTTTATTCAACGAAGTCAAAGCCTTTTGGAAAATTTGTAGAGGTGAGTTTTGATATTGTGGCGGGCAGCCACAAATAAATCAATGTATGAGATGAAATGAAACTTACCTGCTTGAACTCTTTCATTTGATCCAGGTGTCTGTCTTTAAAGTGTTTTGTTAATTTGATGCGTTTCCTCATTTTGAGGTCGTCATGTCTCAGTGCTTTTATGAAGAGGGCGCATCTGCGCAACCTTTGGATAGCGCATCAAGAACCGGGTTGACCGGGTACTCTGTACCACCGGTACTTAAAAAAGACCTGGTACCGTAACGTTTAAATTTTTTTGGTACCGAAGTAACGGGTCTTTTGACAACACTAGCTACCCATATATGCATATGTTTTTCATACATATGTACATTAGTGCTGTGTTCAAAATATCGATACGACGATGTATCGTCACAGAGATTTGACGATACAAGTATCGATACAGCTGGCCCTGTATCGATATTGTGGCACGTGTGCAACAGTGGACTGCGCTTAATTTGTCTAAAATTTTACAACGTTTAAAATTGAGTAGAAAAGTGCAAGGTTTCTAAAAAAGAATGAATAGAGCATATATAGGCCACAACAAGGTTTAATCTGGCTGCAGAGGAACACAACTGGGTTGCCTGATATAAAGAGACGTAAACCCCAAAACAGAGCTTTAGACTTGCGCAATACGGAAATATCTGCTAAGTGTGCTACTTATCTTGGTCAACCTGGCAACCATGTGCACGCGCGCTCTCTCTCTCCACTGTGGATAAATGCACTTGCTTTCTGAAAACACTGGTTAGCTTGCAGTTTAGCGATCTCCACTTAAATATTCTATTCTCAGAAAAGTGTAATTCATCAACTGTTAATTTACGACACACAGAGAGAAAGGCTGTGTATGTATGAATTACCACGGTTTTGCAGCGTTTCTCTATTAACAGTAAAGCTGTGGCTTTAATTCCTTTAGAAACTGATGCTACCAGCTCCTTGCTGAGAAATTGTAGAAGTTGTAGAGACCAGTTACAGGACCCTAAGGCACTTTTTCACATGTGAGCTTAAAATCTTGATGATATTTAAATATGCACATCAGCTACCCATAGGGTTGTCACGTAGGGCTGGGCAAAAAATCAAATGCGATTTTCATGCGAATCTCGTCAGTAAAGCCGCTTCTGGTGATTTGTAGTAAATCTCCAGCACATTTGATTTTTTGCACAGCCCTATTGTCACGGTACCAAAATTTCAGTATTCGGTACCAATACCAGTCAAGATCCATGGTTCTCCAATTTCGGCACCAAAGCAAAACACAAAAACATGCTAATTAAAAAATGTGACTATACTTTAATTTAATCCAAACTGTGTACATAATTAATTTTAAAGGGCTTTTAAAACCGTCTAGAGTTATTCAGCCAAGAATAACAACTAAGCTAGCTAAAAAAAAAAGCACAGACCTGCTTTTCTGACTGATATGACACAAACAATGTTAACCATTTGTACATTCTCTAACACACATTTTAGATTCACAATTCATTTAAAAGCCTCTGGTGTGTAAAAATATTAAATATCTTTGTCCCCCTGTTTTTTTTACCGTAATAAAAGTTATAGGAGCATTAAATAGTTCATCAAGAAACTTTATTCTAATGCTCATTATATTAGTGTTAGCCACGCTTATGCTAACGATTAACTACTCTAATAACAGCGATGTTCATTTCAATCCAATATTCAAATTAAAATATTGAATAATATTCATAACAAGCGTTGTTTCTCACAGACTTGCACTCTATTTGTGGCGGCATATTTATGCAAATTCTTTCTCTGCCAGCAGGAGGCGCTTGTAGAGCGGGAGAGATAGAGGTTTCCCCAGTAACCGCTGTAATCAAATAAGCGCTGCGCTCACAAACGCTGCTCAGGCATTACAGGCAAGATGAAATGAAAATGACATCTATAATTTTCTGAAGACAGTCGGTTTCCTTCAGAAATACAGTGATATAAAGATATCCGCACCAGGTTTCGACTTTGACACGTGCAGTGCTCGTTTATTCAACGAAGTCAAAGCCTTTTGGAAAATTTGTAGAGGTGAGTTTTGATATTGTGGCGGGCAGCCACAAATAAATCAATGTATGAGATGAAATGAAACTTACCTGCTTGAACTCTTTCATTTGATCCAGGTGTCTGTCTTTAAAGTGTTTTGTTAATTTGATGCGTTTCCTCATTTTGAGGTCGTCATGTCTCAGTGCTTTTATGAAGAGGGCGCATCTGCGCAACCTTTGGATAGCGCATCAAGAACCGGGTTGACCGGGTACTCTGTACCACCGGTACTTAAAAAAGACCTGGTACCGTAACGTTTAAATTTTTTTGGTACCGAAGTAACGGGTCTTTTGACAACACTAGCTACCCATATATGCATATGTTTTTCATACATATGTACATTAGTGCTGTGTTCAAAATATCGATACGACGATGTATCGTCACAGAGATTTGACGATACAAGTATCGATACAGCTGGCCCTGTATCGATATTGTGGCACGTGTGCAACAGTGGACTGCGCTTAATTTGTTTAAAATTTTACAACGTTTAAAATTGAGTAGAAAAGTGCAAGGTTTCTAAAAAAGAATGAAAAGAGCATATATAGGCCACAACAAGGTTTAATCTGGCTGCAGAGGAACACAACTGGGTTGCCTGATATAAAGAGACGTAAACCCCAAAACAGAGCTTTAGACTTGCGCAATACGGAAATATCTGCTAAGTGTGCTACTTATCTTGGTCAACCTGGCAACCATGTGCACGCGCGCTCTCTCTCTCCACTGTGGATAAATGCACTTGCTTTCTGAAAACACTGGTTAGCTTGCAGTTTAGCGATCTCCACTTAAATATTCTATTCTCAGAAAAGTGTAATTCATCAACTGTTAATTTACGACACACAGAGAGAGAGGCTGTGTATGTATGAATTACCACGGTTTTGCAGCGTTTCTCTATTAACAGTAAAGCTGTGGCTTTAATTCCTTTAGAAACTGATGCTACCAGCTCCTTGCTGAGAAAGATAATGTAGCTCTTGAGCGATTAAGCTATTTAGTTGATAAAACTGCGGGGCAGCGCTAAAAAGTTTATTCCTGAATGTCTGAGTTCGGCCGCAACGTGATCTGTGTGAGTGACTGCACCAAACTGCTTCTGTTTCACATAAATGCTGGCACAGACGTGCATGTTTGGCTAGAGTCGCTTTGAACTCGTGCATCTTCGGAAGCGGAGCTGCATGGAAAGTTACAAAAAATGTTGTGCGCACTGCCACGAGAAACGACGTCACGCGCACTCAAAGCGAACTTGCAGACGCGTC
The DNA here is from genome assembly GCF_001515645.1 of Sinocyclocheilus grahami. Lineage (NCBI taxonomy): Eukaryota > Metazoa > Chordata > Actinopteri > Cypriniformes > Cyprinidae > Sinocyclocheilus > Sinocyclocheilus grahami. The sequence continues at coordinate 1,421,845 of NW_015505481.1, read as the reverse complement.
GTGTATAAATCAGCCTTAAATCAGCCTTGAGAGCATAGGCGTAATTTGCGGGTGGGACATGTCCCCACCACTTTTTGCCAGGGTCGATATTGTCCCTACCACTTTTTGAAAGTAATTGAAAAATATATTGCGGAAGGTATGTATGTATTAAAGGGAAAACAAGATCAACAATCATTCTTAATAATCTAATTAGGGTGATAAAAAACAAAAACATTTGACTCCTTACGCATGCACAACAAAGACATTTGAATTATTTATTAATAAACTAGTGCTTTCTGAGTCAGTGTCGGGTGCAAAGATGAGGATGCCGACGCTGACTCGCCATCTCCACATGGACGTGCCTTTAATAGAAATGCACCTTTTCATACAGACTACAAAAGTAAAGAATATTACAAAATCAAGTGGGCGAGTTTTCCTTATATTTATTTTATTATTCATATAAAAATTATAATAACCTGTTTTGGTTATATTTACTATTAATTGCAGAAGGTGCGCTCAGCAAAAATGACGCGAATATTGATGGTTTTCATGCTTAAGTAACGTAAAAGACCGCTTCTTAAACCAGAGAAGGTGAACGTGTTGGTATTCTTGTGGGGAGAAAGAAAAAAACATGCAAGCACTGTCACCAGCAGCAAGTTTAGTTTGACTTTTGTACTTGTTTTTTTTTTCATTTTGAAAAGCTTCACGTTATGCTATGGAGGCTCTCTTTTTTTTTTTTGATTCCACAGTGTTTGCTAAATGTTCTGTAATTTATTAGTAATTATATAGCCTAATACAGCGTGTAGTCTTATGCCATGCCTCATCTTATTCGTTTTTGTTAATAACATTTTGTAAGCTAGTTTGTCATTGAATCTTACCGTTTTATTGTTGTTGTGCATTTTAAATAAAAATAATGAATCCTTCTTTTTTTTTTTTTTTTGTTTTAAAAGGTGGGGGGGGTTTAGATGTAAGGAAAACAAAAAATTATTTTTAGTTACGCCACTGATTGAGAGTGTGTGCGTTAGATACAGTGAAGACAGCGCGTTAGTTTAGAACTCTTCAAATTTTTTTTTATTGTAGAGTGAGTGTTAATTTGTGCTATTATAACCTACCAGCAATGTAAATTATTTTTTAAATATATTAGAATGAGTACATTACAATATACATTTATTAGAACAAGTACATTATTATTTATGGACTTAAAAACAAGATGCAAACAATCAGAATATTGTACCTGGTGGGGAGTGCCCAATGTAAACATGAAACATATGCAATTACCTATATTGTACTGTGGTACAGTTATGGAGGCCCTTCATAATGCAGAGGTCAACTGCCTGCTCTGCCAATAGTTAGAAATGGCACTCTAGTAAGCAGTGTTTAATAAACAGCTGTTTTTCTAAATTCTGCTGAGGTGAAATTCAGTGCAGTCATGTATCGTGATACATATCATATCGTGGCCTCTGTATCGTGATACGTATCGTATCGTGACTTTGCTGGTGATACACAGCCCTAATGTACATATTAAAATATGTAATATATAGTCATTCTCATTTTTTTTTGGCCTTGACATGCCATGGGAAGCTGGGTTGATTTATATCGGCCATTGGCTGCCCTGATTTCTAAATATCGGCATCGGCCAGTGAAAAACCCATGTCGGTCGACCTCTACTCCAGACTGTAACTAAAACGGTCGCATTTGCGACCAAAAATATTAATTTGCGAGTTAAGTTTTTGCTGAGGTCGCCACTGGCGACTATATATATTTACATGTTATAACTTGCATGTAATGCCTTTTTTCCTGGTTGTTTTGCGATCACATCTTTTATGTTCACATATTAAACTGAGACAATGTGTGCGTATCAAAGTTTTAGTGGAAAAAAGAGTTTCAAACAGTCCTCATCTCTGTCGCACACCTGATAAATGCAGCTCAGTTGTGCAGCGCGTGACTCGAAATGACGGAGACGGGCGAAGTGAAAGTGCAGAAAACAGCGTCTATTTACACTACTAACTACAACAGGTAAAGCTGTCAGCAATATTGTTAACCCTCTTAGCGCCAAAGTCGCAAGATTGCGACAAGACGTCATACTTAATCGAATAGACTGTAGTTCCTAATATGGTGTAATATCTCATTTGTATTCCCTACCACTAGATGGCAGACATGTAGTACTTCGATTCTAGACCAAAATTACGTCACGTTCCTATTCAAAGTGTTCGAGGAAATAGCAGAGCAAGTGAGCTTTCGTGTCATTGATGCGGAACCAGTTCAGTTCATAGCGTGCGGGTAAGCTGTGAGATTTGTGAGAGAAAATCGCCAAATGGCTAATAAAAGTTGTACAGTGAGGATGTGTTGCAAATGTTATTCGCCGATTCTGACTCTGAAGGGGAATATTTTCCTTTTGGAAATGACGATCGGTCGTCTAATGATCGCGCTTCTCCCGCTACATCTTTGCAG